>NC_056765.1:25813128-26413128 GCF_018687715.1 Carya illinoinensis
GCCCTGATCAAATCATTAGAAGATATGTGCCAGAAGAAGAGATGCAAGACATCCTCCATCATTGCCATTCATCATCATATGGAGGACACTTTGGAGCCACCGTACAGCAGCTAAGGTACTTCAAAATGGATTCTTTTGTCCTTCTATTTTTCGTGATAGTTACACTTTGATGAAAACTTGTGACCGGTGCCAACGTATGGGGAATATTTCAAGGCGTCATGAGTCACCACTGAAAGGTATTTTAGAAGTTGAGTTGTTTGATGTTTGGGGAATAGATTTTATGGGGCCTTTTCCTCCTTCTTTTGGTTTTGCTTATATCTTATTAGTAGTTGACTATGTGTCAAAATGGGTTGAAGCAATTGCTACAATAGCAAATGATGCAAAGGTAGTGCTCAAATTTCTGCACAAGAATATATTCACAAGATTTGGCACTCTACGAGCTATTATTAGTGATGAATGGACTCACTTTTGCAACAAGTTGTTTGATAATCTTCTTTCTAAATATGGTGTAAAGCACAAGATAGCACTTGCTTACCATCCTCAAACTAATGGCCAAGCTGAAATTTCAAATAGAGAAATCAAGAATATCCTTGAAAAGATGGTCAAAACCAATAGAAAGGATTGGGCGAAGAAGCTTGATGATGCTTTAAGGGCATACCGTACAACCTTTAAAACGCCTATCGGGATGTCTCCATACCGATTAGTGTTTGGAAATGCATGTCATCTTCCTGTGGAGTTGGAGCATAGAGCTTATTGGGTTGTAAAAAAGTTTAACTTTGATTTGAAGGCAGCAGGTGAAAATTGACTTATTCAATTGAATGAGATGGAAGAGTTCCGGAATGATGCATATGAAAATGCAAAGATCTATAAAGAAAGGACGAAGAAGTGGCATGACAAACAGATTCTTAGGCGAGAGTTTGCACCAGGACAACAAGTTTTACTCTTCAATTCACGACTCAAACTCTTCCCAGGAAAGTTAAAATCAAGATGAACAGGTCCTTATACAATTCATGAAGTTTTCTCTTTTGGAGCAGTAGATTTGAAGGACAAGACAGAAAATATTTTCAGAGTTAATGGTCAGAGGTTAAAGCATTACTATGGAGAACAAGTGGAGAGGAACTATGCATTTATTCCTCTTGGAAATCCTAATTGATGAAAATTGAAAAGTCTGGTTGTAGACTTTAAAACAAGCGCTTATGGGAGGCAACCCATAGATCTATCTTTCATTCTTTCATTTATTTTATTATCTTTATTTATTTAGTTTTAATAATTTGGTTTTTGATGCAGGTTTATTTAGCATGAATAAAGAGCTGAAAAATTTTAAACTACGGAAGATTCATCATGAAACCAGGGAAGTTCCTTTTATTTCTTCAATCCTTTTTACTTTTGCATTACAATGAGAACATTGTTTAGTTTAAGTTTGGGGATGTAAACTCCTATAGTCATTTGATCATCTTGTTTTCTAAGTCTTGGGTTGTTGATGGGTTGTCTGATTCTCTTACCAAGCATGCATTGGAGTAAGATTTAATTCTCTATGACTCTGAAATTTGTGATTGAAGATGGTTTTGAGAAAAATTTTCTAAAATTTATTTTATGTCAAGTGGAGTTTTGTGGGTACTTTGGTTTAAATCTTTGACCTTGAACATAATTGAGCACATAGTCGTTTTTCTCTTATTCCATTTTGCTTATGAAGAGAAGAAGTTGAATTAATTGAAAGAGGGAGTTCAATTTTGCTTTGCTCTAGAATCCGTTGATGGGTCATTGAGGCGAAATCTTAGTTGAGACCAAATATTAGAGAAATGATCTAGGCATTTCTTTGGCATAACCAAAAAGCTTTCCCAGCCGTCCTAAATATCATGCCATCATTACATGGTGTGTTTCCATAGTCAACCCCATTGAGCCTTCATAAGCCTTTATTTATTCTTTGAACTACATAAATCATGCCCGCTCTAAGTTTGAAAAACAATGAATCTACCTTTGATAGTTTGAGAAAATACTTTGATGGAGAGTTACATTTAAAAGAGAAAATTTGTTTCATGATGAACTGTATTATGTCTGCTCTGTTTGATCAAAGAAGAAGAAGAAGAAAGAAGAAGAAAGAAACTAAAAAAAAAAAAAAAAGTGAACAAAAAAAAAAACAAAAGAAAAAGAAGTCACTAAGCGGGGTATGTATCACCTCAGATTTTGTTAAAGGAATTGTTGGTATTGCTTCAGTGATTACAGCAACAATAATGCCACAAGTATGAGCATATTGCCAAGAAAGAGCTATGATTTGAATCATGTGTGTATCACTTTTAGTGTTCTTTTCACTAAGTATTTTCCTAGTTTGCTTTGAGTTTTCATATCCAGTTCTTTCTTAACCCTCACCCTGTGGCCTATCATTACAACCTTATTAAAAACCTTTTGATCTCTGATTTTTTGTGTTGACTACATTAGTGGAGAGGATTTCTGAAAACTGGACTTATGGGGTTAAGGTTTGAGAGAATTCTTCTGATTTTAGTTGTTCTACTTTTATCTGAGTTTGCAGGTGGTTTGAGATTAAATTGACTATATCACACACACACACTCAAGGTCTTAGCTTTAGGTTGAAGTAAACGCCTAACTCTTGCTTGACAAATTGTAAAATCTTTGATGTTAAAAGAGTAAGATACTAGTGATGAAATCTAAATTCATAAAAGCTTGGTGAGTGATGATACTTCTCTTTGGGGTCGAGTTGATATTGCCTAAACTATCATTTGCTTTTCTTTTTGTTTGAGGACAAACAAAGTTGTAAGTTTGGGGGTATTTGATGACTTGCAAAATTTTGTATTGCAGATTTTACAAGATTGCTTGAGCGGAGGTTTTTGGCCACACGAGCGAATTCAGGCAGATTCAAACACTCAACTGTCGCTCGACAGTGAGCTCGAGTGGGTTGCTGGAAAACTAAGATCGCTCGAGCGGAGACATTGGCCGCTCGAGCGAAATAAGGCAGAGTCGAACGCTCGATGTGTGCTCGATAGGACGTTCGAGCAAAATCAGACAGAGTCGAATGCTTGATGTGCGCTCGACACCCCGCTCGAGCGAATATCGTATTTTGACAAATTTAGGGTCTTCTGCCGTCACACCATATAAAAGTGATTTTTCACTCTATGGTCGTAACTTTTGGACTGGAGAACATTTTTTGGGATAGAAAAACACAGCTAGAAGGATTCAAATCATCTGTTTTGGAATCACACACGAGCACAGACGGGAGAAAAGCATTGAAACATTTCCTTGAGTTTTGAAGACGAGTTACGGCTGCGAGGAGTATTTTTCAGCGTTTATTTTCTTCTAATATTCTCAGAACAATTATGGTGAATTCGTTTATGTTGAATTCCATTTCTAAGATGAGCTAAATTTTATTTATTATAGGAAAACGATGTAACCTAGTTCTAAACTATGCTTGATTGTCTATGCTAATTTAAGGCAATTCTCTCTTTGTTTATCTAATTTATTCTGAGTTTATTGCTTCTAATTAACTGGCCATTGATTAGATGATATTTAATCTTGTGATTTGCTATTGAAATAGGGAATCATAGGGTAGATCCTGAATATTTCAGCATAGGTAAGTATAGAGATCGAAAAACTTGTACCTATGTAGTAATTAAATCATTGGTCTTATTGCTTTCTTGATTATTTAATTTGCATATTCTTGTGTAAATTGATGAACAAGAATAATTTCCAATTGACTATCGAAAAAGTCTGTTGGATGAATTAAGATTTGCTAATGAACAAAAAGAATTAAATTAAATTAGCTGAATAAGAAAAGCATAGTGAAGAATTAGGTGAAATCGATTTCCTATAAGTTTTCTTTCCCATTAATTTGATCTTCGAACGTCAGTTTTATTTCCTTTGCGTATTTCTCTTTGAGTCGATTTTAGTTTAAATTGCAACTATAAAAATCTTAGTGATTCCTCTAGATAAAATCGAGATTAGTATAATTTTGGTATTTGGCAAAAGTAAGGTACCAATCTCTGAGGAAGATACTCTTCTTATCACTTTATTATAAAACTACGATATTGTGCACTTGCAGTTTTGCACCGGTCACTAAGTTACAAAATTTCAACAACCACTAATGGTTCATAGAGTAAGAAATAGAAGATGTTGAAGGATTTGCTTGCAAGAATGATCATTATGAATGAGATGCATTTTCTCACCGTTGAGGAAAAAGACTTCCATAGATTTGTGCAGTATCTTAAACACTGATTTCCCATGCCTTCATGGTATATGATAATGTGAGATTATTTGAAGAGGCATGCCAAGGAGAAGACCTAGATGAAGGTGATGTTTATTACCATTGCCCCAAGAGTATCATTTACGATTAATAAATGGACATCCATACAGAATATGAGCTATATTTATATCACAGCCCACTTCATTGACAGTGAGTGGACATGGCATAAACAGATTATTAGGTTGAAACAAATTGAAGATAACAAGGGTTCATTCATTGGAAAGGAGATGGATGACTGTATAAAGGATTGGGGGTTTACCAAACTTTATATCATAGTTGACAATACCAGTACTAATGACACTGCGATAGATTGGTTCAAGCATAATACAATAGTAAAAGAGGATACAATTTGTGACAACGAGTTTATCCATATAAAATGTTGTGCTCATATTATCAATGTCATAATTACTGAGAGGTTGAAGGAGGTTGATAATTCAATTATCGAAGTCCGCAACCTTGTGAGGTACGTGAATGCATCCCCTTAAAGCCTTGGCAAGTTTAAGACTATAGCTGAACAACTTGAGATCCTATCTTCTAGAATGTTGAGCTTGGACATTCCCACTCAATGAAACTCCACATACACCATGTTGGATGTAGTGTAAAAGTACCAAAGAGCATTTGAGTGGATGGAGGTCGAGGATTGAGGCTTGAATATGCTTTGTTGGAGACTATAGGGGAGACAATGGCTCAGTGTGCCATGCACCGTTGATTCCCCAAATGTGAGGTACTTTGTTTAACTTTTGAAATTATTTGATGACAATTTAGTTCCAAAAATTATACTGTAAACTTGTACTTTGAGTAGCTATTGGGGCTTTATGATCACTTATTATAGAGTTGTGATGACGTTGTCAGTTGTTAAATGGCATGGCTATTGGGATGAAATCTAAATATAATAAATATTGGAGGGATGTTTAGAAGATAAACATATTATTATTTATGGCTACAATTCTTGACCCTCGATATAAGTAATGGCTATATAAGTTGGATTAGTGATGTCCTTGGTGATAAGAAGGCTAATCAGTTTATTAAAGTGTTGAAGAATGATAACAATGACTTATATAGCCATTACAACAATAATGGTTAGTCTTTAAGCCAAAGTGGTAGCCCCTCACAACTGACCAACTTGACATAGAAATGGTTCAATTGTTTTGATGTGAAGGTATTACCAAATCCAAACATCGAAGAATTTTATGCAGTGTAAGTTTAAGGTTGAATGTTATTTTATGGAAGATGTCGATGAAACTAGTGATACATTTCATATCACTAGGTTCATTCCACAAAGTTTTTGGTCCTCTCCCGAGTAGTCTAGGATGTGCTAGTCATTCTTATCACTACAGTTGCCTCTGAGTTAGTGTTTAGCACCAGAGGTTGTGTGTTGGATACTTATCGGAGTTCATTGGCTCTGACCAACATGGAGGCCTTCATTTGCACACAAAACTGGTTAAGTTCAATGCCTATTGGACTAGATACTATTGATGATACCGAGAGCTATAGGCTTGAATCCGATAACTTTATGCTTTTAGCCTTCATTTTTAAATGATAATTACATATTTTTAATGTTTAAATTATTTAAATTATAATTTTTATATTTTTGTAGGCATATTTGTGAACTCCAAGATAATTGCAAATGATTGAGATGATGACAACGTGGGATGTGATAACTTTTGAATTCCCCTCACTTTAGTGGGAGTGGTTGGTGTATTATATATTGTACAACAAATCATTTACAAGAGACAAATCATGTATGAGTTTATAATATTCAAGGTATTACAATAAATCTATTAAAGAGAGGAATCTATCAATAGTCAACTAGTGAAGGAGCACACTCTGTTATGGAAGGTTAGAGCGGGATCAATGAATAAGCAATTAAGTGCCACTATCGTTGGTATCATCTAACACTGCCCCCCCCCCCCCCCCCCCCCCTAAAAAAATGCTGAAGTGTGGGTTGGGTCCACATGTAAATTGGAACGAGAGGATAAAAACTAAGGAATGGAGAAGGTCTTAGTAAGGCAATAAGCTAGCTAAGCATTGATAAGTACATGATGAAGTTGAAGGACTTTGAGGGTAATCTTCTCTTTGATGAAGTGGACATCAATATCTATATGTTTTGTGCAATTATGAAAGATGGGATTAGTGACCATACAGGTGCCACTAATGTTGTCACACAAAAGCAAGGGAGGTTGCACAGGTGGTAAGCCAAGAAAACAAAGAATGTGTAGGAGCCATAAAACATCAGTACCAAGGGTAGCCAATGCATGATACTTCACCTTAGAGCTAGATCGAGAAACTATGCTTTGCTTCATAAAGGACCAAGAGATGAGATTAGGACCAAGGTAAATACATAATCCAGTCACAGAGCAGCAATAATCAGGGTCACTAGCTCAGTCAACATTTCTGAAGGCGTGAATAGTACAATCTTTCAAAGCCGAGAAGTTAAGTCCAAGCCCTAAGGTTCCTTTTACATAGCACAATAAGCATTTTGCAACACCTAAATGAGCAGTGTGAGAGGCATGCATAAATTGACATAATTTATCCATAGAATATGAGAGATCGGGCAGTGTGAGAGTGACGTATTGAAGAGCCTCCATTAGTTGCCGATACTCTTAATGGTCAGGGAGAAGATCGCTTTTTGAGTGAGACAATTTGAACCCAAGAGACATAGGGGTTTCAACTGGCTTGGATCCATCCGTTCCAAAATGACGAAGTAAGTTGGTGGCATAGGGCATTTGAGATAGCCATAAGGAAGAGTCGTTCAACTTTCATGCCAAGAAAGTAATGAAGATCACCAAGATGTTTGAAATTAAAGTATTGTTAGAGATTCTTAACAAGCCATTGGATCTCATAAGTGATGCTTCCAGTAAGAACGATGTCATCCACATAAATAAGAAGAATGAAAAGAGTATTGTTTTGATGATAGACAAAGGGATGCATAGTAGGGGACTTGAGAAAACTGAAATGACATAAGTGGGAGCTAAAGCATTGGTACCAAGCACGAGGAGTTTGCTTGAGACCTTATAATGATTTGTGTAGTCAACACATATAGGTAGGTCGATCCTTATCAACAAAGCCAGAGGTTGTGACATATAAACATATTAACTAAGAGTTCCATGAAGAAAATCATTATTCACATTAAGTTGATGAAGAGGTCAACCATGAGAAAGATCAAGAGAGATGATAAGTCGAATGGTCTCTTGTCGAACCATAGGGCTTAAAGTATCACCATAGTCATGGCCATAACGTTGGTAGTAGCCTTTAGCCATGAGTTGTGCTTTATAATGTTCAATAGACCCATTTGAATTGCACTTGATAAGGAAGACTCACATGTTACTAGGAATCTTTGGACTTTCAAAACAACGTAAAGAACCAAGTGAAGCTAGTAAGGCCATCCACAAATATAACATAGTAACAGTAGCCATCCACAAAGGTTATGGGTGAGGAACCACATACATCAAAATATATTGTATGTAAAATATGTAGTGGTTTCTCATTAACTAATTTAAGACTATATTTGGATATTGAGCTAAACTGAGCTGAGTTGAATTCTTTACAAGTAGTAGTGAATTGAAATCTTGGAATAAGTTATGTGGGACCTATCTAAGATGTGTTTTGATATTAAGATGAGTACTATTTAAGAGAAGTTAAGAAGGTATGGGGCCCACTAATGATTGTAAATTTGTTGTCATGATTGAATAATTAATTTATTAAATCCTTTATTAATAAATAACATAAATTCCCTCATGTAAAAAAATTACAACAAAATATTCCAAGCACTATAAACACAAATTTTCTTACTCTAAATTTATAAAAACAAAATAAAATAATTATTAATAAAATTACAACAGTACCATGCCTATATTTTATTTTATTATTTATTTATATAGTATTTAATTTGTTGTAAAAGAAATACATGTAAGGCGGAAGAAATTTTTTATTTTTTTTAGTTGCCAGCAAGTTGAGCATCACTTGATTCAACGCTAGAGACATTTGTCTCCCGCTCAAGCGGGCTCTCAGTCACTAGAAATGCATTGTGAATCTATTAATTGGGGAAAGAGAAATAGAGAGAGAAATTTAGTGGGCCCCGTGAAGTTATTTTTTGAGGAGAAAGAGAAAGAGGGAGAAAGTTAGGCTTTTCTTTTTGTTTTGTCTGTGGTTTCCACAAAGTCTCAAGTTGGAATAATCTAAGTGAAGACTCATGTGTGTTTGAATATTGGATGAAGTCTAAAATTGAGCTAAGTAGAGATGCTTCTAAGATCCAAACTAGCCCTAAATGGCAGTATCTTACTCTCTCTGAAAGGAAAATGTAAACAAAAGAAATTATCTAAAACTCTAGTAAAATGGATAAACTGGGTGCAAGAGAATGGAGCACTGAAGCTGAAGGGTAACCGAGCTAAGAGTGCCAAGTGCTTATTGAGCGGCTAATGCTTGCAAAACATTGAGAGTGACCATGAGAGCGTTGGGGACAGAAACCACATGGAATGGGATAGAGGCCATCCTCAAGGGGTCCACTTAGAAGAGTCTGCCTTGTCTTTAGATCCTTAGCATTATGCGTGAACACAAAGATACAATTATAATCATTGGTAAATTGTGCCACCAAAAGTAAATTTTTACAAAGATAAGGCACCACATATACATTATGAAGAGGAAGACTTCCAAAATCAGCTTGAAGAGTATAAGTCCCCACCTTGGAGAGATAAATTCCATCATCAATCATAACAGAGTTAGACCCACTGTAAGGGAACGTACCTTGAACAAGATTATCGTCAGGAGTCATATGTTTGGTGGCATCTGTGTCAGGGTACCATGCATCATCAAATCCATTGGAAATATGCATGGCAGCCATAGCATGCTACAACTAAGAGACAATTAAAGAATTAGGAGCCCTATGGTTATGGAAACCATATTTGAAGCAGGTAATCTGTTTGCCGCTACTACCACATCCATGGGAAGGTGAGTCTTAGATAGCATTATTATTGGTATATTGGGGTGTGGCGTTGTTGGGTCCACACCCTCCATAAGATCGACTAGCTCAAGTGTTTGAAGCCTGGCCACACCCCTAAGAATTTGAAGCAATAAAAGCAATTGGTGCTGGTGTAGCGGCGTCAGAAAGATGAAGTTCAAAGTCCAGCAAAAGACCTACCACATCATGAAGAGAAGATGCGTCTTTATGAGCATCAATAATGGGTTCATACTTAGATCCCAGCCCTCGAAGAACCCAGAAAACAAGGTCATCGTCATCAACAACCTTGTGAGCAGTAGCAAGTAGAAGAGCCAACATTTTGGCATACTCTAAATATTTAGCAACACTTTTTGACCCTTTCGTCATAGATTGAAGCTCAGTTTTGATGTGTTGAATTCGAGCCTGAGATTGAGACCCAAACTGGGTCTCAAAAGAATGCCAAAAGGCTAAAGAAGAGTCCTTACCAGCAACCAACAGAAGGACAGTATCAGAAAGTGAGCCAACCAATGATCATTTGATCAAGTTGGAACCATTTGCTTATGGGCTAGGTTTGCAATACCATCGATGGTTTTCAGAGGAATGAGAGTTGTCCCCATGACGAAACCGAGGAGATCATAACTACGCAATATAGGAAGCACCTGCATTTTCCAGATGAAATAGTTATTGCGATGGAGCTTGTGGGAGATGTCTTGGTGAATGGATTTAGCATTATGGGAGACTGAGGTGTTGGATTTAGCAATTATGACACTTTATCATTCCCTAAAACATCAAGACTGAAGTTGAGGAAGAAAACAAGGACAATGGATTGGATATTATAAAGAGCATAAACAATTTTTTCTATAAGAATATTGGGAAGCATGCAGTTTGGTTGTAACCACCTGGAACAATAAAAGCTACAGCAAACATGATGGTAACAATTAGAGCAGCCACTACTATACATGATGATGCTATGTCTTTCATCCATTTCTCCTCCTTTTTCATCATGTCCTCATGGTTCTTTGTAAAGAGTTGTCGGGGAGTTGAACCATCTTTCTTAGTACCTCCTTTAATCTTGGGATTGACAATTCTCTTCACCACCTGCATTTGCCAAAAAATGCTACCAAAATCATTTACATAACTGTGGGTAATATTAGCAAGGCAAAAAGTGTAACCTTACACAAAATGCTACAAAATTTAGTCCAAAGTGTGACATTGGAATAGTGTAGTCATCAACTCATTCACAGTTCTCATATCCTCACTAAGGCCAAAGTCTAGCTTGAATTAAATCTAATACGTGAATTACATTAAAAATATGATATATTAATTCAGGTGGAAAAAATTTACTTTCAAAGTAAATTTGCCAGCACACGACTCTAAATTAATGTGCTACTTAATCTCATTCGGAAAATCTCTCAATGATTGCATGTTGGTACGAATATGAACCAATATTCAAACGTTTTTTGTTTACATTTGAATGTATAGATTAGAAATACTAATTCCATAAAATTAGTATACATACCAATTGTATCATATTACACACCATCATTTAAAAACTAACAATGTATTATAAAATTTTAAAATTAGATATTAAAAGTTATATACAATGATAAAATTCATTTCTTCTTTTTTCTCTCCCACCGCAATTCTGTTGCAATGACTTAACATGCTCCATTTGTACCATCATCTCTCGCTGCACTTGCTCTTAGATTTCACCACGTATTCTTTCCACCTGGTCTCTCTGTTGGTCCTGCAAACGAGCCTCCAAATGAGATTGTCGCTCTAAGAGAGAATCTAACTCATGCTGTCTTGACCTTATACATTCATTCTCGCATCAAGTTGCTTCTAAATCTTTGGTAAGACTATTAATTTGTGAAATCGATGAGGTTAAGGAGGATGAACCAAAATGCTTGAAAGATCGTCCCAAGCCTCTTGCCATATTAGAATTGGGCCTGAGCACTTGTGTGAATATGTCTATATCTTTAGGAGAGGAATCCTCAAAAGCTGACTGCATCACCATCATTTTTCCTGCAATTTGAAAGAAAACACACAATAACTATCGTATTAAAAGAAATATAAATAAAAAATAAATTATTCACAAGTTGCTTAATTTATTTAACAAAATTAATACCACTTACATAATTATCTGCAGTGGCAGGATCTATCCATTCTTTAAGCTCATTAGTGTGAGCAGCAGCATAAACATGAATGAGAAAAAAGTTTTCAGGATTATCACGTTTCTAACAAAGTGACAATAACAATTTTAAAAAGATAATGTTAGTACTTAAATAAAATAATATCAAAAAAATAAATGAATTCTATAACTTTTTAATTACCATTTCATCAGCAAGATGGTGGAATGACCTTGAACAGACACGATGGAGGACAGTCAGAGTAGATCTATTCTGTGCATTTAAAGAACTTAAGTGCTACAAAATTAAGTAAAAATGTTAGTTGTAATATATATATATATATATATATATATATATATTATAGAATGAATATAAATGCAAATAATTAAAGGATATAAATCTAGAATACCTAGTTATCTGGAGTTGTGAAAAGATCACAACACTTTCTCTAATTATCTAACTTCACCTTCTGGAAAGGGGAGTACACAGCCTCATCCAACGTCTCAAATTTCTTGAAATGGTCATGACATCATCCCGTGTGGCATTGGAATAGGGTAGTCATCAACTCACTCACAGTTCTCAAATCCTCACTAAGGACAAAGACCAGGTTGAATTAAATCTAATAAGTCAATTGCGTAAAAAATATGATATAATAAATTAGGTAACAAAATGTACTTTCAAATTAAATTCACCAGCACAAGACTCTAAATGTACTACTTAATCTCATTCGGAAAATCTCATAATGATTCCATGTTGGTTCGAATATGAATCAATAATCAAACGTTTTTTTATTTACATTCGAATGTATAGATTAGAAATACTAATTTCATAAAATTATTATACATACCAATTGTATCATACTATACACCATCATTTAACAACTAACAATGTCTTCTAAAGTTGCAAAATTAGATATTAAAAGTTATATACATTGATAAAATTCATTTCTCCTTCTTTTCTCGCCCATCACAATTCTGTTGCAATGTCATACCATGCTCCATTTGTACCATCATCTCTCGTTGCACTTGCTCTTGGACTTCACCGCATATTCTTACCTCCCAGTCTCTCTGTTGGTCCTGCAAACACGTCTCTAATTGAGACTATCGCTCTAAGAAAGAATCTAACTCTTGTTGTCTTGACCTTATACATTCATTCTTGCATCAAGTAACTTCTAAATCTATGGTAAATTTATTACTTTGTGCAATCGATGAGTTGAGGAAGATGAACCGGAATGCTTGAAAGATCGTCCCAAGCCTCTTGCCATACTAGACTAGGACCAGAGCACTTGCGTGAATATGTCTATATCATTAGGAGAGGATTCCCCAAAAACTAATTGCATCTCCATCATTTTTTCTGCAATTTGAAAGAAAACACACAATAAATAACATATTAAAAGAAATATAAATAAAAAATAAATTATTCACATGTTGCATAATTTATTTACCAAAATTAATACCACTTACACAATTATCTGCAGTGGCAGGATCTATCCATTCACTACGCTCATTAGTGCAAGCAGCAGCATAGATATGAATAAGGGAAAAGCTTTCAGGATTATCACGTTTAAAAAAAAGCGACATTAACAATTTTAAAAAGATAGCGTTAATACCTAAATAAAATAATATCAGAAAAATAAAAGAATTCTATAATTTTTTAATTACCATTTTATCTGCAAGACGGTGACAAGACCTTGAACCGACACGACGAAGGACAGTCAGAGCGGATCTATTGTGGGCATTTGTAGAACTTAAGTGGTACAAAATTAAGTAAAAATGTTAATTGTAATATATATACATATATATAATATAGAATGAATATAAATGTAAATAATTAAAAGATATAAATCTAGAATACTTAATAATCTCAAACTGTGAAAAGATCACAACACTTTCTCTAATTATCTAACTTCATATGCTGGAAAGGGGACTGCACAGCCTCATCCAACATCTCAAACTTTTGAAAATTGTCATGACATCATCCCGTGTGGCATTGGAATAGTGCACTCATCCACTCATTCACAGTTCTCAAATCCTCAATAAGGCCAAAGTCCAGGTTGAATTAAATCTAATAAGTGAATTGCGTTAAAAATATGATATATTAAATTAGGTAAAAAAATGTACTTTCAAATTAAATTCACCAGCAGACGACTCTAAATGTGATACTCAATCTCATTCGGAAAAGCTTGCAATGATTCCATGTTAGTTCGAAAATGAACGAATATTCACGATGAGGTTGTACTGTCGCTCTAAGAGAGAATGTAACTCTTGTTGTCTTGACCTTATATATTCATTCTCGCATCAAGTAGCTTCTAAATTTTTGGTAAGATTATTAATTTGTGCAATCAATGAGGTTGAGGAGGATGAACTGAAATGCTTGAAAAATCATCCCAAGCCTCTTGCCATACTAGACTTGGGCTTGAGCACTTGCGTGAATATGCCTAAATCATTAGGAGAGGATTCCCCAAAAGCTGACTACATCTCCATCATTTTTCCTGAAATTTGAAAGAAAACACACAATAAATAACGTATTAAAATAAATATAAATAAAAAATAAATTATTCACATGTTGCATAATTTATTTGACAAAATTAATACCACTTACATAATTATCTGCAGTGGCAGGATCTATCCATTCACTATGCTCATTAGAGTGAGCAGCAGTATAGACATGAATGATGGAAAAGTTTTCAGGATTATCACGTTTCTAACACAGCGACATTAACAATTTTACAAAGATAATGTTACTACTTATATAAAATAATATCAGAAAAATAAATGAATTATATAATTTTTTAATTACCATTTTATCAGCAAGACGGCGGAATGACTTTGAACTGCCACGATGGAGGACAATCAGAGCAGATCTTTTCTATGCATTTGTAGAACTTCAGTGCTACAAAATTAAGTAAAAATGTTTAATTTTAATATAGAACAAATATAAATGTGAATAATTAAAGGATATAAATCTAGAATACCTAGTAATCTGAAGTTGTGAAAAGATCACAACACTTTCTCTAATTATCTAACTTCATCTGGTGGAAAGGCGAGTGCACAACCTCATCCAAGGTCTCAAACTTCTTGAAATGGTCATGACATCATCTCGTGTGGCATTGTAATAGTGTACTCATCAACTCATTCACAGTTCTCAAATTCTCACTAAGGCCAAAGTCCAGGTTGAATTAAATCTAATAAGTGAATTGCATTAAAAATATGATATATTAAATTAGGTGAAAAAAATGTACTTTCAAATTAAATTCACCAGAACACGACTCTAAATGTGCTACTTAGTCCCATTCGAAAATCTCACAATGATTCCATGTTGGTTCGAAAATGAACGAATATTCAAATATTTTTTATTTACATTCGAATGTATAGATTAGAAATTCTAATTTCATAAAATTAGTATACATACCAATTGTATCATAATATACACCATCATTTAACGACTAACAATGTCTTATAAAGTTTCAAAATGAGATATTACAAGTTATATACATTAATAAAATTCATTTCTTCTTCTTTTCTCGCCCACTGCAATTCTATTGCGATGACATAACACGCCCCATTCGTACCATCATCTCTCACTGCACTTGCTCTTGGACTTCACCCCATTTTCTTTTCTCCCAGTTTCTCTGTTGGTCCTGCAAACGTGTCTCTAAATGAGACTGTCCCTCTAAGAGAGAAACTAACTCTTGCTGTCTTGACCTTATACATTCATTCTCGCATCAAGTAGCTTCTAAATCTTTGGTAAAATGATTAATTTGTGCAAGCGATGAGGTTCAGGAGGATGAACCGGAATGCTTGAAAGATTGTCCCAAGTCTCTTGCCATACTATATTTGGGCCTGAGCACTTGCGTGAATATGTCTATATCATTAGGAGAGGATTCCCCAAACGCTGACTCCATCTCCATCATTTTTCCTGCAATTTGAAGGAAAACACACAATAAGTAACGTATTAAAAGAAATATAAATAAAAAAATAAATTATTCACATGTTGCATAATTTATTTAACAAAATTAATACCACTTACATAATTATCTGCAGTGGCAAGATTTATCTATTTACTACACTCATTAGTGTGAGCAGCAGCATAGACATGAATGATGGAAAAGTTTTCAGGATTATCACGTTTCTAAGAAAGCGACATTAACAATTTTAACAAGATATTGTTAGTACTTAAATAATACAATATCAGAAAAATAAATGAATTCTATAATTTTTGAATTACGATTTTATCAGCAACACGGTGGAATGACCTTGAACGGACACGATGGTGGACAGTCAGAGCAGATCTATTCTGCGCATTTGTAGAACTTAAGTGCTACAAAATTAGATAAAAATGTTAATTGTAATATATATATATATATAATATAGAATGAAAATAAATGTAAATAATTAAAGGATATAAATCTAGAATACCTAATCATCTAGAGTTGTGAAAAGATCACAACAATTTCTCTAATTATCTAATTTCATCTGCTGGAAAGGGGACTGCACAGCCTCATCCAACGTCTCAAACTTTTTGAAATGGTCATGACATCATCCCCTGTAGCATTGGAATAGTGTAGTCGTCAACTCATTCATAGTTCTCAAATTCTCACTAAGGCCAAAGTCCAAGTTGAAAAAAAATCTAATAAGTGAATTACGTTAAAAATATGATATATTAATTCTTGTGAAAAATATGTACTTTCAAAGTAAATTCACCAGCACATGACTCTAAATGTGCTACTTTATCTCATTCAAACAATCTCGCAATGATTGCATGTTGGTTCGAATATGAACCAATATTCAAACGTTTTTTATTTATGTTCGAATGTATAGATCAGAAATACTAATTTCATAAAATTAGTATACATACCAATTGTATCATATTACACACCATCATTTAACAACTAACAATGTCTTATAAAGTTTCAAAATTAGATATGAAACGTTATATACATTGATAAAATTCATTCCTTCTTCTTTTCTCACCCACTGCAATTCAGTTGCGATGACATAACACGCCCCATTTGTACCATCATCTCTCGCTGTACTTGCTCTTGGACTTCTCCGCGTATTCTTTCCTCCCGGTCTCTCTGTTGGTCCTGCAAATGCATCTCTGAATGAGACTGTCACTCTAAGAGAGAATCTAACTCTTTTTGTCTTGACCTTATACATTCATTCTCGCATCAAGTAGCTTCTAAATTTTTGGTAAGATTATTAATTTGTGCAATCGATGAGGTTGAGGAGGATGAACCAAAATGCTTGAAAAATCGTCCCAAGCCTCTTGCCATACTAGACTTGGGCCTGAGCACTTGCGTGAATATGTCTAAATCATTAGGAGAGGATTCCCCAAAAGCTGACTGCATCTCCATCATTTTTCCTGCAATTTGAAAGAAAACACACAATAAATAACATATTAAAAGAAATATAAATAAAAAATAAATTATTCACATGTTGCATAATTTATTTAACAAAATTAATACCACTTACATAATTATCTGCAGTGGCATGATCTATCTATTCACTATGCTCATTAGTGTGAGCAGCAACATAGACATGAATGATGGAAAAGTTTTCAGGATTATCACATTTCTAACAAAGTGACATTAACAATTTTACAAAGATAATGTTAGTACTTATATAAAATAATATCAGAAAAATAAATGAATTCTATAATTTTTTAATTACCATTTTATCAGCAAGACGGTGGAATGACTTTGAAACGACACGATGGAGGACAATCAGAGCAGATCTTTTATGTGCATTTGTAGAACTTCAGTGCTACAAAATTAAGTAAAAATGTTTAATTTTAATATATATATTTATATATATAATATAGAACGAATATAAATGTAAATAATTAAAGGATATAAATCTAAAATACCTAGTAATCTGGAGTTGTAAAAAGATCGCAACACTTTCTCTAATTATCTAACTTCATCTGCTGGAAAGGTGAATGCACAACCTCATCCAAGGTCTCAAACTTCTTGAAATGGTCATGACATCATCTCGTGTGGCATTGTAATAGTGTACTCATCAACTCATTCACAGTTCTCAAATCCTCACTAAGGCCAAAGTCCAGGTTGAATTAAATCTAATAAGTGAATTGCGTTAAAAATATGATATATTAAATTAGGTGAAAAAAATGTACTTTCAAATTAAATTCACGAGCACACGACTCTAAATGTGCTACTTAAATCTCATTCGGAAAATCTCGCGATGATTCCATGCTGGTTCGAAAATGATCCTATATTCAAACATTTTTTATTTACATTCGAATGTATAGATCAAAAATTCTAATTTCATAAAATTAGTATACATACCAATTGTATCATAATACACACAATCATTTAACGACTAACAATGTCTTATAAAGTTTCAAAATGAGATATTACATGTTATATACATTGATAAAATTCATTTCTTCTTCTTTTCTTGCCCACCGCAATTCTATTGCGATGACATAACACGCCCCATTTGTACCATCATCTCCCGCTGCACTTGCTCTTAGACTTCACTACATATTCTTTCTTCCCGGTCTCTCTGTTGGTCTTGCAAATGCATCTCTAAATGAGACTGTTGCTCTAAGAGAGAATCTAACTCTTGCTGTCTTGACCTTATACATTCATTCTCGCATCAAGTAGCTTCTAAATTTTTGGTAAGATTATTAATTTGTGCAATCGATGAGGTTGAGGAGGATGAACTGGAATGCTTGAAAAATCGTCCCAAGCCTCTTGCCATACTCGACTTGGGCCTGAGCACTTGCGTGAATATGTCTAAATCATTAGGAGAGGATTCCCCAAAAGCTAACTGCATCTCCATCATTTTTCTAGCAATTTGAAAGAAAAACACACAATAAATAACGTATTAAAAGAAATATAAATAAAAAATAAATTATTCACATGTTGCATAATTTATTTAAGAAAATTATTACCACTTACATAATTATCTGCAATGACAGGATTTATCCATTCACTATGCTTTTTAGTGTGAGCAGCAGCATAGATATGAATGAGGGAAAAGTTTTACGGATTATCACGTTTCTAAGAAAGCGACATTAACAATTTTAAAAAGATAATGTTAGTACTTAAATAAAACATTATCAGAAAAATAAATAAATTCTATAATTTTTTAATTAGCATTTTATAAGCAAGACGGTGGAATGACCTTGAACTAACACGATAGTGGACAGTCAGAGTGGATCTATTCTGTGCATTTGTAGAACTTAAGTGCTACAAAATTAAGTAAAAATGTTAATCGTAATATATATATATATATATATATATAATATAGAAAGAATATGAATGCAAATAATTAAAGGATATAAATCTAGAATACCTAATAATCTGGCATTGTGAAAGGATTACAACACTTTTTCTAATTATCTAACTTCATCTGCTAGAAAGGGGACTGCACAGCCGCATCCAACGTCTCAAACTTCTTAAAATGGTCATGACATCATCCCGTGTAACATTGGAATAGTGTAGTCATTAACTCATTCACAGTTCTCAAATCCTCACTAAGGTCAAAGTCCAGGTTGAGTTAATCCTAATAAGTGAATTACATTAAAAATATGATATGTTAATCTCGGTGAAAAAAATTTACTTTCAAAGTAAATTCACCAGCACACGAGTCTAAATGTGCTACTTAATCTCATTCGGAAAATCTCGCAATGATTGCACATAAAATGGAACATATACTCCGACTACTATGTCAATATTGGAGGAAAGCGGTGCTGCACTACCATCGACTCCTCAAGTGGAATTATCAGGAATGGTGACGTTGAGATTTCCATACCTTATATTTTTCTCAAAAGAGATGCCACATGTATAGCCACGACGACGATGAATGGATGCATCAACTAATAGATAATAGTATAATTATAGTTATATAGTTATTGAGACAAAATTATTAATATATAATTAATTATCAATGACATTTTCTTACTAGTAGGTGTCAACTGGTTGTCGTTCTCTTGCGTGTAAACTTGATCTTTAGGAGCAGATTCCTCAGGTGGGGAGTCCTCAATGGATTCGAGACTTGGTGGAGGAGGCAAATTTCTTCGTTGTCGTTTTGGCGACATCCTTAAAAATGATTAATTATATTAAAGAAAATTAATTAGACGAAATTATGAAAAGTATAACACAAAATATTTAGTACTTTTATTTTTCATATTTGGATGTATTTTTCATGCTTGTTTTAGAATCTCCCTCAATAATATTTTCGCCATCATTATCAACCTATTCTTCGTCCTCCTTATCCACTTCTTCCCCAGATTCTTCTTCATCTTCTTCTTCTTCGTCCTCATTTACTTGAATTAAATGATCATTTAATATGAACGGGTTAAGATGGACGGGTGAGACATCATCTCTACATAAAGGGAGCAACTCGAGTGCATCGAGGTGAACAAACAAGTTAATACCCTCTCCATCTTCCCGGTAGGCCTTTAAAATCGAAGTGTCATCTTCATCTTCATTGTTCTCATAATCTGCACTCGTTCTTGCATCATATATATTTAGAGGGACAAATTTTTGTACTACTCGCCAAGTTATCTCTCCACTATCTTCATCAGTGCTTTTCATTGGATAATCAAGTAATAGACTTGGGTATCTTGACAAGCCAATATGAATGGATCATCTTCATACAATTTAGATGCAGTATTGACACTCATAAAGTGACTATCCCTATGTATTGAAATCTGACCACTGCCAAGATTCCACCAATCACATATAAAGACATATGTTACAGATCCACCCATATATTTCATTCTAATAATATCACATATAACACTATAATAGTCAATATCATTTGTTCCATGACTCCCATCGATCAACACACCACAATTTTGAGTCTTTCTATTATGTCCATGGTCCAGAGTATGGAATTTATAATCTCGAACCATGCATGCAATTTATTAAAGTGCTTGATTTGAGGGACCACAAGTCAATGCATACAATTCAAGAGAAATTGATTTGGGATCATGAGCACGTTGTTCCAAAATTTAACAATTGAAATAGTATATACTTATTAAAAGTTATCTAGAATTAAAAGTTTCAAAATCTAACATATATATAATTTTAGTTCACACACATTGTTCAAACCATCTAGGAAATTCTTCCTCATGTCTTGCCTCTATATTCTCTACGCCTTCTGTCCTAAGTTTGTCCATGTGCTCACTGTATATAGGTGTAAAAGAATATTATTTTGAGCACAAAATTTAGTATTCAACTTTTGAAACTAGAATTATTCAAAGCATGTAATGACATACCTGAGATAGTCATCAATCTCTCGGCAATTATTTAGCACATACCACCGAACTTTACCAAATTCTCCATCAATTAAATCGTAACCCGTTTGTGCACCCAAGGGTTGTACATTCTGAGAAAACACTAATGGCTCACAAAGAGCAACAAGATCAGCATTTTGCTCTCGACGATTAAATCATGTCTCAACACCTTGAAGATATAGAGAGCAAAATGTTAACCATTCATCGTGTATATAGGCCTCTATTATTGAACCCTCAGCTCTGGCTTTATTTCCAATAGTGCACTTTAGTAGACCCAAATATATCTCAATTTACTACCCAAGCACACAAATCCTTAAAAAACATGCAAAGTTTCGATATGACGACACATACATTAGATGTAAGCTTCCCACGAATTCTCACCAGTAATAACTTATGTAAAAATACGTGACAGTCATGACTTTTCAATCCACTAATTTTTTAGTCATCAGGGCTCACACATCTACCGATATTTGAAGCATAACCATTTGACAACTTCACACCTTGCAACCATTTGCATAAGTCCATCATCTCCTCCCTCATTATCGTAAAACATTCATGCGGGATGACTACCCTATTGCCTTCCACCTGTAAATATAGATTATGTTTAATTCTCATTCTCTCAATATCTTTCCTCATCTTGATCGTGTCCTTCATCTTTTTTTTAATGCTCATTAATGTACCCAGTATATTATCAGAGATATTCTTCCCTATGTACATTACATCCAAATTATGTCGCAACATATTAATAATATCACATATTTATGCTAAATCAGTTGATGTGTTTGATATAATGTTATTTTAGACAACTTATTAAGAACATAATATATTCTTAACATCTAATAACAATTCTTGGGAATTAATTTTTACATTTTTAACAAATTTGAAATTACTAAAAATGTTAATGTTGTTACTAATATTATTACTTATAGTTAATAAAAAAAAAATAATAGTTTCATTAATATTTAATTCCATTGCTTTATACTTTAATAATTTATCCAATATTATTAACACTATTTCATAAGTTATAAAATTCGTAATAAATTGGTTTATTTAAAATTACTAATATGATGTCCACATTTAGAAATAAAACATTATATATTTAATTAACAAGGAACAAATTAATATATAACATAGAAATTTGGCTATAATTAATAAAACTAACAACAACAATATACTATATATTATAATACATACTATAAAATATAATATTTTATATTATATTAACTATATATAATATATGTTATATATATAATATACCATATAATACATTATATATATATACTTTTTTTTTTGGAAGATGGGAATTTCATATTAATACTACAAGCATAGTAGGTTACAAATGCATTGAGGATAATCCTCTACAAGAACAGACTCATCACCAAGCTCCAAAGAGCTTTTAGCTAGGGTGTGTGCCACTACATTGATTTGCCTAGGTACATGCCTAAAAGACCAAGTATGGTAGGAAAGCAAAAGTTTCTTTATGTCAAGGAAGATCAGGCCTGCAGTACTCCAGTCCTCAGTACCACTGTTAATCCCACTGACCACTAGCTTAGAGTCCCCTTCAAAAATGACATTATGGAGACCAAGTTCTAGACCCAACTGCACAGCTCGCAAGGCAGCCAAAGCTTCTCCTAGAAGAGGATCAAGGAAGGAGTTTTTAGGACTTCTAAGGGTGGTTGTGACTAGGCCATCCCAATCTCTGACTGCCACTCCAATTCCCACCATGCAGTTCACCTTGTCAATGGCTGCATCCCAGTTTATTTTGTAGAAATCTGTAGGAGGCTTGCACCACACAACTGGTGCCTGAGTTGGAAAAGGTTGCTTCTTTGGTTGACTGTTGAGCTCTTCCACTTCACTCTTTCTCAATGAGACAGACTTGGAGACCTGTAAAGGAGAGATGAAGCTAGATTCGAAAACAAACTTGTTCCTCCTATTCCACAATTCAGTGGCTGTAAGAGCCAGTTCCACATGTTCCTCAGCAGGGAGAAGAGAAAGCTGGTCTGCCAGTAGTTCATGGTATGGTTGTTCCTCTGACCTGCATTTTTGGAGTCTTCTCGAGCCATAGCTCCAAACATCCTGGGCTGCCGTGTATGACCATAGAACATGAGCTGTGGTCTCTGGAAAGGAGTGACAGATGGGACATAAAGGAGATTCAACAATCCTCCTTCTAAACAAATTTGCTTTGGTGGGAAGGATGTCCTTTGCAGCTCTCAATAGGAACATTTTAACTTTGCTTGGCACTTTAAGCTTCCACAGCTGCTTCCAAAGGGCCCCATGGGTAGGAGGTCGAGATCCCTGTCCATGCCTGCTATCATTCATGGAAACCTGTAGATGGTAAGCTGATTTTACTGTGAACATGCCATTTGTGGTGCACCTCCAGGTTAGTCTATCACTGCTAGTGCAAGGACTTATGTGTAGCTTGGATATGACTGCTGCTTCCTCAGGGATGAAGACATCTTGTATGAGAGCCAGGTTCCAGGAGTAAGTATCTTGATCTATTAGAGAGTTCACAGTAACTCCTGAACTGAGAATCTTGAGAGGAGATTGGACCTTGAAAGAAGTAGGGGTAAGCAGCCAGCAGTCTGACCAAACCCTCACTGAGTTGCCATTTCCAATCTTCCAGAGGAGGCCTTCAGCCAAAAATGGCCTGGCTACTGTTATACTTTTCCATACAAAGGAATCACTTCCTCTGACTTTAGCCGAGAGAAAATCACCAGAGGGAAAGTAGTTGGCTTTTAGAACCTTGGAGGCAAGGGATTGGGTGTTGATGAGAAGCCTCCACCCTTGCTTGGCTAGCATGGCTTTATTGAAGTCTTCAAAGTCTCTGAAACCTAGGCCCCCATCTTGCTTGCCCTTTCCAATTCCTTTCCAACTAAGCCAGTGCATTTTAGATTTTTGGTTATTTATCCCCCACCAGAAAGATTGCATCAGCTTGTTTATGTTTCCCAGGATTCCTTTGGGAATTAGGAAGATTCCCATGCAATATGTGGGAATGGATTGAATGACTGATTTTAGCAAGACTTCTTTCCCGGCTGAGGACAAGAGGTTTGTTTTCCAATTGTTCATCTGAGCCTTGATTCTATCCAAGATAGGATTAAAAGCTCTGCCCTTGTTTTTTCCAACAGAAGAAGGTAGTCTTAGGTACTTCTCAAAAGGACCAGATGCCTTCATACCTGCCAAGTTCAGAATGGAAGTTTGGGCTACTTGGCTTGTGTTCTTGCTGAAGTAAATTGAAGACTTATCCAGGTTGAGCCTCTGACCAGAGCTTGCTTCATAAGAATTGAGTATGAGCTGAAGTTTGGTCCATTCCTGTTGATCTGCCTTGCAGAAGACCATACTATCGTCTGCAAAAACTAAGTGATTGACTGTTATAGAGCCTCTTGAAAGAGGGAAACCAGAGATGGAGCCTTGCTGTTCAGCCAAGTTTAGAGCCAAGGAAAGCACTTCTGAGCATAGGATAAATAAATATGGGGAAAGGGGGTCTCCTTGTCATATTCCTCTTGAGGGTTTGAAAGAAGGTTGAGGGATGCCATTGACTAGGATTGAGTAAGTCATTGTTCCTATCCACTGCATGATCAGATCAGTCCACTCTCTGTCAAAGCCCATTTGCTGAAGCACTTGATGAATGAAGGACCACTCTAGTCTATCATAGGCCTTGCTCATATCAAGCATGAGGGCCATGTAGGCTTCTCTACCATTCTTCCTTCTGTTTTGCATTGAGTGAAGGAGTTCATACGCAACAATAGTGTTATCTAAGATCATTCTTCCTGGAACAAAAGCACTTTGGGTGTCTGATATTAGCTTTGGCAAGATGGTCTTTAACCTGTTTGCAAGGACCTTAGCTATGATCTTGTAGTACACATTACAAAGGCTAATTGGCCTATAATCAGTGACCTTCCTAGGGGAATTCTTCTTTGGAATGAGGGTTATGAAAGTGTGATTGATAGCTTGAAACCCAGCCTTAGTGTTAAGGTGCTCTAGTACTGCATCTGTTACATCTTTGCCAACCGTGAGCCAGTGGCTTTGGAAGAAAATTGCTGGAAAACCATCTGGGCCGGGTGAGCCCAGTGGATTCATTTCATGTATAGCCAGCTCAATCTCCTCTCTGGTGTATGCCTTAGTAAGGGATAGATTCATTTCAAGGGTGACCGTGGTATTGAGGACTTCCATTATGGAGTTGGAAACATTGGGATTGGAGGATGTGAAGAGGTCCATAAACACAGCTTGGAATTCAGACCCTATGTCCTCAGGGGATGTCAAAATCTGGCCCTCCTCGGTGTGGAGTTTCTGAATTATATTCTTCTGTTTTCTAACCGAGGCACACTTGTGGAAGTATTTGGTGTTCCTGTCACCATCTTGGAGCCACCTTTGTTTGGCTCTTTGCCTCCATTTCAGGTCAGTCTGCTCTAGTGAGGAATTCAACTCCTTTTGTAAGGATTTGATTAGATCATTATCCAGACCAGTATTGGAAGCCTGCAGGGTTCTCAAGAATTCATTCTTATGGGTCAATTCCTGCTGGTGAGCTTTCCTGTTGATGTTATTCCACTCTCTTAATTGGAATCTGCATCTCTCAAGACTCCTTCTAGTGACATCTACCCTTGATCCTGTTTGGAGGGATCCTAGCCAGGCCCTTTTAATTACTGCCACACACTCTTCTTGCTTAGCCCAAGAGGCCTCATACCTGAATATTTTCCTATGGGTGCGAGGGGTAGGATCTGTAACCTTGCTTGAGATATAGAGAGGGTTGTGATCAGAACATTAGGTGGGTAAAATGCTGACTAAGTTTGAGTCAAAATGATCATGCCATGCACAGTTTACTAGTCCCCTGTCCAATCTTTCCTTAGTAAAACTTGTTCCCTCACGATTGTTGCACCAAGTATAATGAGAGCCCACATAACCAATGTCACCAAGATTACAAACTGCAAGGGACTGTCTGAATTCTTCCATCTGTCTGAAGGATCTGGGAAGGCCACCCCACTTTTCACCATGAGAGGTAATTTCATTAAAGTCTCCCATGCACATCTAGGGGGTGAATTGGTCAGGTTTAAGATGTCTAAGTAGGGTCTAGCTTTCCTTTCTTCTTGCTGCTGTAGGGTGACCATAAAATCTAGTGACCAGGAAATGATTTGGGAAAATAGAGAATTGGACTTGAAGGGATATATGACTGAGGGAGTAGGAAACCATATTAGCTTGAGTTTGAAGTTTCCAAAAGAAGGCTAGGCCTCCACTTCGACCAATGCAGTCCACAACAAAGCTACAGTCATAGCCTAGCTTATTTCTGATGGTTTCTAATTTCTCTCTTTTGCATTTGGTTTGCATAAGGAACACCAATGATGGGGACTTATCTCTCACTAGACTGTGGAGTTCTCTAACTGTCCGAGGGTTCCCAAGCCCTCGGCAGTTCCAGCACAGGGCATTCATGCAGATGGGCAGGGCTGTCGAACAACCTCTACCTTGTTACCATACTTGAGTCTTTTTTAGGATCTCGTGGGCTTTGAAGATAGGGGTGAGCTTCTTTTTTTGTTTTTCCTGATGACATGGTAGGAGATGGGAAGAGACATGGATGGGCCATCACTTGGGTTTGGTTTGCCACAGGCCCTCCTTTTCCAATTTGTCAAATGAGGGTTAAGAAACTGAGGTTTTGGTCCTATCTGGGTATTCAGGATAGAGGGACTTACTTGTATAGTTTCTACTGCAGGAGCCATGTTGGTGTCTGTTGCCAGGTGGACTGTTTGGTCCTTGGAAGGGATGGTTTTGATAGCTACTGCATCAGACACCTCGAGACTATGAGATGCTTCCTTTTCTGACCTTTGAAGACTTTCATTGTACTTATGAGTCTGAAAGTTACCAACTCCCCTTACCTCCTCCACATCACCCTTTGAGAGCACAAGGTCACTAGGTACTGTTTCCCTGACATCATTTGACTTTCTAGAGTAGCTGTTCCCGCCAAATTCTGCACTTTGTTCATCTGAACTACCATGTCGTCCCTTGCCTGAGACCCTCCCCACTGGACTGCCTGCCTGAGGTTGGTGGCTTGATGTTTTATAAAGTGCAGTGGCTCTAAGCCAGGAGCCATATTGTGCTTGAGTTGTAGGCTGTAAACTTTCATCTATAGCCTGCCTTGAACAGCTGGAGTGGGAATGCAGGATTGTTTCACAGAGGTAGCAGAAAGAAGGGAGCCTTTCGTATTTGAAGGGTATCCAGATCCTGTTGTTCTCAACAGTTACTAGTCTTCCCCTTGCCAAAGGTTTAGAGATGTTGATGAGTACCTTTACCCGCAGGACTCCCCCCCATGCTCTTCCTTTTTCATCCACCTCTACTGTAAGGACCTTACCAACACTTGCTCTCAGTTTTTCACCCATAGTTCTATTTAGGCCTGCAAAAGGAAGGTCATGTAGTTGGATCCAGAAGGGTTCTAACTCGAACTGGATGTCTTTCAAGGCTTGCTTGCCTTTGCATTCTTGGAGGCAGATTAAACTTCTATCAAAAGACCAGGGTCGGCTAGCCAGCACCTTGTTTTTCACAGAGAGGTTTTGAAATTCAATGAGGAATTTGTTTCTGCCAAAGTCTTTGAAGGATAGACCCCCTTCGGCATTCCATATCCTAGTCATAGTTGCTTTGAAGGCTCCTTTATTTACTTCCCTTTCCGATACCACCAATGCAGCAAGACACAAGTTACTGATATCCTGTGCAATTAACAGTTCCTCCTTTGGGAGAAGTATTTCTTGTTGTTCCTCCTCCGTGAGGCTTAATCCCTTACATAAATAAGAAAGTTCCTCCTCCATTGTAGGACTAAACCTTTAATGGGAAAAGGAACTACCAACAACAGAGAACTGAAATGAAACTCTATGGATCAGCGAGATCCAAGAGACAAACTCTATGTTCTAAAGAGCATAGAGAGAAAACCTCATCTCCCAGAGAGAGGACCCATATGATCCATTATATATATATACTATACTATATATATTATAATATAATATTAGATATAGTATGATATATGTTATAGTATACATTATAATATATAACATTTATTAATAATATAATATATTATTAATATATTTTTGGAAATCCAGTCGTGAAATGTTCGAACGTAATATTTTCCCATATTCGAACGTTTCCTTCCACATTTGAATGTTATTCAGAATGACGTTTGAATGTATTGTGTATATAAGCCCAAAACTGAAATGGGGAAACATCATTTTCATGTCATTACTGTTATCTTTCCACCGTTGCACGCCACCACTAAACCGTCGCCCCTGCCACAACAGTCACAAAAAGGTAGGAATCCCTCTTTTGTCCTCTTACATGTTTTTAGTTTTTTTTTTTAAGATTTAGTAGGAAACTTGTAAACTGAACGTTAATAGTGACTGGATTTTCAACTCCATTTTTTGGCCACCACAGATTGCCATTGGCCAAATGGTCACCGTAGAAAATTTTCTTGAAGTGTATAATTCAATTCTATGGTGGAACTGGGCCACTTAAAAACGTGGTATGTAATTTTTTAGAATTTCTCTGTGTCGTAACTTTCAAACATTTTGACAGAATGTTCGAATGTACGACATTGCAAGTACATAGCCGTTATGCCTTCGACATTCGAACGTATATTTCTTACATTTGAACATTACTTTTCATAGCATTTATGTTCAAATGTTGAATATTAAAGTTTGAACGTACTACTTTCCAATTTATTCGCCGTTTTACCTTCCACATTCGAATGTGTATATTTTACGTTCGAATGTAAATCTTTATGTTCAAGCGTTAAACACATATGTTCGAATGCCCTTAGCATTCAAATGTGTATATTATACGTTTGAATATTAATTTTTATCTTTGAACATTAAACACATACGTGCGAATGTTTTATTTGAACATTCAAACCTGTGTTATATTATGTTCAAACATTAATGCAGAATAGTTTAAAATTAATACGAAAGATGCATCAATAGTACTAATAATTTTTTTTCTTTTTCTATTTTTAAGATATGGCTCATCCTTTGCATACCAAGAAATGAGAGAGGGAAGGAGCCACTCAGGACACTGCTTGGATCGAGGCTCGTACTGTTATGGTGGAGCGAGAGGTCTTGATCAATGAGTTCGACGAGCTCAGATGGGAGCATACGAGCCTCGAAAATGTTTTCATCAGTAGAGGCTAGGGAAATATCTGCACATTGAGGGGGAAGGTATACCCCTCAATGGTTCGAGAGTTCTATATAAGGATGTACTCCATGTCTCAAGATGCATTCTCTCACACCGTGATTGTAAGCGATGTTTCATTTGAGATTTCACTAAATGTCATCGCTGAGCTCCTCAGGATTCGTCGAGTAGTTGAGACATCGTACATTTGACTCTCAGATTGGCGACACAGTAGTGATTCACACATCTACATCTGCACACGACACACTCGATGCCAATATAGGCACTTCTGCATCATCTACTGGCCTAGTTGAGCCATCATTAGCCACAGATGCAAAGCGGTCAGAGGCCAAGGATATTGATTGTGTGGCTTGAGATGATGGCCGAGATGAGAATTTCTACATCCTCACCGAGAGAGACTGCACACAGATCGAGAGGAAGAATGTCTTCAACCAAATAAATATTTTCTTCCGCATGTTGCAACAAACTTGGATCTTGTGGCATACAAGACCACATTTAGTCGGATTTGAGCACATTTTTTTATACGATTGGCACGTAGAGATCCCATCGATTTGCCACTGTGCATCTTTGAGAGGATCCGTTACGAGCGCCACTCTAGCTGGAAGAGCGGGTCACAGATTAGATGAGCCCCTTCGACATAAGCACACATCAACGTAGCATTGGACAAGCGAGGAAGTATCCTCCAATGCAATCCAAGCCCGGTGTGGGAAGTCATAGTTAGCAGCCAACGAGTATATTTGTAGGAGATGAGCGGCCTACTTAGGTAGATGAGGTGATCTCATAGCTAACTGCGTATATCAATTGACCAATCATGGCTTAGAGGAGTCTGTCACTAAGATAGCCCATCGTGTAGATATCGACAACAAGAAGGTTGATATCTTGATTGAGCAGATACGGAGTACGAATTTTGTGAACAACGCGTTCATCTGAGTATTGTTTATGAAATTCTATTATATTTTATATTTTGCTTTTAATATATGTAAGGAACAATATTATTTAATATATATATTGTTTTTTAATTTCAATTATCAATCTTCTTTAATGTTAAATTTTCTAACTTTAATACTAAATCACTGCACTTCAAATATATATAAACATAAATATACATTTATATATGTATATATAAATATATATTTATATTTTACAAATTGTGTATATATAAATATATATTATAATTTTTTAGACTTGTTCACAAATTATGCACTATAAAAATCACATAATTTTTAAATTATAGTCATATTTAATTTAAATTTACAATTAATGTTCGCGTTCGAATGTTGGCGCCAAAACACACATTCGCACATAAGTAGCCTCAATGTTCGAATGTATATGTGACGTTTGAACGTAAATTTTCCCCCCGTTTGAACATCAAAAAAATCTCATTTGTCTTTAATGATGGTTTCCAAAAACTGTCACAAAAAATGCATTTTAGTGACGGTTGGGGGATTGTCACAATTTCCCAACCGTCACTAAAAAGCAATTATGTTGTAGTAAGTAACGGTAGCCATCCACAAAGGTTATAGGTGAGGGACCCCATACATAAAAATATATTGATTGTAAAATATGTGGTGGTTTCTCATTAACCAATTTAAGGCAACATTTGGATGTTGAGTTGAGCTGAACTGAGTTGAGTTTTTTATAAATAGTAATGAGTTGAGATGATGTAGTAAGTTCTGTACAACCCATCTAAGATGTATCTTGATGTTAAGATAAGTTTAGTACTACTTATTGGAAGTTGAAAAAATTTTTGGGGCACATCAATGATTGTAAAGTTGTTATAATGATTAAATAATTAATTTATTAAATCATTTATTAATAAATAACATAAATCAAACATAATTTCCCTCAATGCAGGTAAAAAAATTACAACAAAATAAAAACAAAATATTCCTAGCACTATAAACACATTTTTTCTTACTCTAAATTTATAAAAACAAAATAAAATAATTATTAATAAAATTAAAACAGTATCATGTCTACATTTTATTATATTATTTATTTATATATTATTAATTAGCAATTAAAAAAATACATGTAAGGTGGAAGAAATTTTTTTTTTTGAGTTGCCAGCAAATTGAGCCTCATTCAATTCAACGTTGAAGACATTTGTCTTCTACTCAAGTGAGCTCTCAGCCACTAGAAATGCGTCGTGGGTTTGCTAATTGGGAAAAGAGAAATAGAGAGAGAAAGTCAGTGGTTCCCACGAAGTTACTTTTTGAGGAGAAAAAGGGAGAAAGTCAGGCTTTTTCTTTTTGTTTTGTCCATGGGTCCCAAAAAGTCTCAAGTTGAAATGGTTTAAATGAAGATTCACATATGTTTGAATGTTGGATGAAGTTTAAAATTAAGCTGAGCAAAGATGCTTCTAAGATCCAAACTAGCCATAAACAGCAGTTTCTTACTCTTTCCAAAAGGACAATGTAAACAAAAGAATCTATCTAAAGCTCTACTAAAATATATAAACTGGGTGGTAGAGAATGGAGTACTGAAGCTGAAGAGTGACCAAGCTGAGAGTGCCAAGTGCTTATTGAATGGCTAATGCTTGCAAAACATTGAGAGCGACCATGAGAGCATTGGGGAGAGAAACCACATGGAATGGGAAAGAGGCCATCCTTAAGAGGTCCACTTAGAAGAGTCTGCCCTGTCTTCAGATCCTCAACATAAAAGCCAGAGGGAGTGAACACGAAGATACAATTATAATCATTGGTAAATTGTGCCACCGAAAGTACATTTTTACGAAGAGAAGACACCACAAATAAATTATGAAGAGGAAGACTTCCAAAATCAGCTTGAAGAGCATAAGTCCCCACAACTTGGAGAGAGAGAAAACCGATCATAACAAAGTTAGAACCACTGTAAGGGAACATACCTTGAATAAGATTATCGTCAGGAGTCATATGATTGGTGGCACCTATGTCAGGGTACCATGCATCATCATATTCATTGGAAATATGCATGGTAGTCATAACATGTTGCATAATCAGCCAAGCATTGATTAGCGTTATGGTTAGGGATACCACATTTGAAGCAGGCAATCTGTTTGCCGCTACGACCACGTCCATGAGAAGGTGAGTCAGAGCAGGCATTATTATTGGTATATTGGGGTGTGGCGTTGTTGGGTCCACACCCTCTAAAAGATTGACCAGCTTGAGTGTTTGAAACCCAACCACGCCCTTGAGAATTTGAAGCAATAAAAGCAATGGGTGCTGGTGCATCGGTGGCAGAAAGATGAAGTTCAAAGTCCAGCAAAAGACCAACCACATCATCAAGAGAAGGTGCGTCTTTATGATCATCAATAATGGGTTCATACTTATATCCCAGCCCTCGAAGAATCCATAAAACAAGGTCATCGTCATCAAAAACTTTGTGAGTAGTAGATAGTAGAATAGCCAACATTTTTGCATACTCCACATATTCAGCAACACTTTTTGACCCTTTCTTCATAGATTGAAGCTCAATTTTGATGTCTTGAATTCAAGCTCGAGATTGAGACCCAAACTCGGTCTCAATAGAATGCCAAAGGGCTAAAGAAGAGTCCTTACCAATAACCAACGGAAGGATAGTTTCAGAAAGTGAGCCAACCAAGGATCATTTGCTTGTGGTCTGGGTTTGTAGTACCGTCGACGGTTTGCAGGGGAATGAGAATTGTTCACATGACGAAACCGAGGAGATCATAACTATGCAATATGGGGAAGCACCTGCATTTTCCAGATGAAATAGTTATTGCGATGGAGCTTGTTCGAGATGTCTTGGCGAATGGATTTAGCGTTATGGGAGACTGAGGTGTTGGAAGTGGAGGACTGGTATGTAGCCATAGACGAAAATTTGATGGGATAGAAAATGGTTAAGCAGGTGCTTGGAAAACGCTAGTCTCATAGAGAATATTGTATAGAAAATAACTTCTAAATTCCCCTCACTTTGCGTGGGATTGGCTGGTGTATTATATATTGTACAAAGAATCATTTATAAGAGACAAATTATTTGAGTTTGCAGTATTCAAGGGATTACGATCAATCTATTAAAGAGAGGAATCAATCAATAGTCAACTGTACTGTTATGGAAAACCGTGTTGTTATGAAAGGTTTGCTGCAGCGAAGGAGCACACTCTGTTATGGAAGGTTGCAGTGGGATCAAAGAATAAAAGTGCCACTATCTCATTGAGTTGTTGTTGTCGTCTTACTTTTATATTTTTTTAATTATTTTTTATAGTATTTTTCAAACATGGGAAGTCCACTAGCTGTTGGTGATTATTAGTTTTTTACTTAAATTTTTAATAGGTTTTTCGAAAACGGGGAACCCAAATAGATATTTGGCCTTTGATTCGAGCTCTAAGCTCTAATTGCCAACTCCAAACTTTGATTAGAGTCAGATTCTGACTTCCATTAGAGTCAACGTCAGAGCTAGAAAATACCTCCAACTTCAGTTTGAGTCGGAGTTCAGAGGTGGGCTTCTCAACTCTGTCGAAGTCAACACCCACCCTAACATGGGAGAGATGTTCCCTTCTATAATTGCTTGGGTGCAAGCCAAAGCATCAGTTTGGATAATTAGGTAGGAGATGAACTCGATCGCGTTGGGTGGCGAGGAGAGACTAGGACATTTAGAATAGGTGTTCCCTTCAATAATCGCCTGGGTGCGAGGGCCGAGCATCGGCTTAGATAATCAGGTGAGAGGTGGACTCAACCTCGCTGAGTGGTGAGGAGAGATTGGGACACTTGAGAGAGGTGTTCCCTCCTATAATCATCGAGGTGCAAGCGCGGAGCAGCAGATAATCAGGCAGGAGTTGGACTCATTTGCATTGGGTAGCAATAAGAGACGGGACACTTGAGAGATGTATTCCCTTCAATAATCATAGGGGTGGGAACACGGGGCATCAACTTAGATAACTAAGTGGGAGGTGGACTCAACTATGCTACAACTGTTCTTTAAACGGGATGATTTTGAGCAAAAGAGGGGACTATCCCCCATCCTTGATACATCCCTACTCCCAAGCCATCGAGCCTTTGCTCGACTGATTTTCAGTCTAGCTTTGGGCGATTTTAGGTAGATGAGCCAGTTCCTCTCCCATCAGCTACTTCGTCTTGTGCAAGCTATTCTTCTTGCCCTTTAGCTCCGACATGTAGCATTCCCTTGCCATCACTTGTTTGTCAAAAATTACCCCTACACCATTCTCTATTAGGAATTTTATCTTTAAATGGTATGTCGAAGTCACCATCTTCAAATGCCCAATTATGGAGTTGTACGAGTAGTGGGCCTTGACCATAAGGAAGTCCCCCATGGCGGTTGTCGTGAATGTTCTTGGCCGATGGTTACAGGTAGGATTATAGAACCTAGTGGATGCATTGCCTTGCTAGAGAATCGTCTTAGTGGCATGGGAGAGGCCGTAGTCAATTTTGGTTGATTCCCATTTTGGTGAAGGCCTCCCAGAAGAAGATGTGGGCTGATCTGCCGTTGTCTATCGATATCCTCCCAGTCATGCTTGAGTGCACCTTTCGCGGGGTGGTGTCGTTGTCGCCTCTTCTCTCGTGCTACCCCTTCCTTGCCTTGGACTCCTTTTCATGGGCTTTTGTGCTAGAGCCCCATTTGGACCTACTCATCTGCCACTCTACTTCTGTGCGGCTTGGACCTTTGAGGATATATTCAGCATTGACAAAGTCATCCGCCCGGTCCATGAAGTCCCGCAAGGTGGCCTGGGTTCTTCTCACTATTTCCACCATGAAAGGGCTCCAGAGCCAGATGCTGCTCAAAAGTGCTGCTAGCATGATCTTCTCATCTTGATCATCCATAGTCATTCGCTCTTTGTTGAATCAATACAAATACACCTTCATATTCTCGTCTTCCCACTTTGTCCTCGGGAGGAGATAGGTAGTCGGGTGCATTCTCTTTTTATTAGCCATAAACTGTGTTAGGAATTGCTGAGCTAACTCTTCAAAGTTGCATATGGAAGTCACAAGGCTTTGAACCATTCTCAAGCAAAGCCTTTTAGTGTCAACGAGAATGCTCAGCACGTGATTTTCCTAGAGAAATCGTGCAGCATCATATAGGTCTTGAACATCTCTAGATGTTCAGTGAAGTCTTTGGACCCATTGTACATCTCTACTTTGGGGGCTCTAAACTTAGGCAAAAGTGGGACTTCCATCACTTTAGCTTTATAAGGGAGGTTTGTGTTGTTGAGCAGCTAGTCCACGGAAGCCTATCCCCCTATTCTCTTCATCATTTCCTCATATTTTCTCATCAGGTTGCTTAACTCGTTGCTCATCCTCTTCCATTCTTTGTCTTCTGGCAGTACCCTACCTACATTTTGTAATTCCTCCTCCATCCTGTTCGATCCAGCTTTGTTCGGCACCCTCTCTAAAATCAACATTTCTCCCGCTGGAGGGCCTCCATGTTTGAGGCCATTTTCTTCACACATTCTTCCATTTATGCAAATCTCCCTTCCATGTTTATCGAAGTAGCTTCCTATCTAAGTGTTGCTCAGGATCACATCATAGCTGGTATACCAAAGGCACGGTGATGCTGTTAAATCAAAAGAAAATGATCTCATAGACAACACCAATTGTTAGGATGTGTTTTGTAACCACCAGCTTCGAACCGTACCCTGAACCCTATAAAAGAAATAAAATGGGGTGGTTGGTTGTGTCTGGGACACATCCGATGCTCAAATCAAAAGACAGTTTCTGTGAGAGAGAGAGAGAGAGAGAGAGAGAGAGAGAAGAAGAAGAAGAAGAAGAAGAAGAAGAAGAAGAAAGAGAGTTAGGAATGCATATAGGGTTATCAATCCTTCCCCTTGACCTATGCCTTCTTATTTATACTCTTGTTCCCTAATGGAAGTCTGATCTCCCTATCATTGTAATGATCTCTTTCTGTTCTTGACAGCATGGCACCACATTTAATGCAACCTTTCTTGTCAGTGATAGGAACTCAACCTTTGGTACTAGCCATTCGATGTTGCATTTAATGCGGCCAATCAGGTCGGACCTTCCCTCATTAATGTTGCACGTTTGAGAATGTGTCGCACAGTTCTTCTATCCTAGGTCGGCCTAGGTTTCCTCCTCTTCGTTTCCTGGACCTCTAAGTCATGGGCCTTAGGTTTTGATAAAGTGAGCTGGGCCTCCCTGCTAGTACAAAAACTTCCTACCATTCATTAATTTAAATGCATAGCCCTAAGTCTAAGCTCAAACTGGAACATCAATTTGATTTCCTCTTACAACTCTATCATCCACTAACTTATAATCTCAATAAACTCAAAAATTAAGCAATCTAGACATCAAATTTTTACATTAATCAAGAGCTTAGAGGAACTTACTTAATTTGTAAAGTTAGGAGCTCTTAACACCTTCTCTTGCAACTAGGTAAATTTAGATATTGTGATAGCTTGGGGCTTTAAATCGTCGTGTTTGTGCACAAGGATAATGAGAGAAATTAGAATATGAAAGAGAGAGAAAGAGAGGAGAGTCTCGACAGGGGATGGAGAAGAAGAAGGAAAGTGACCGAATTAATGAGGTCGAAAGAGAGAAGAAAAATTTGAAGTATGAGGTGGCATTAGCTAGGTTTTCCATTCAGTGCATTTAGTGAGGCACTTACATTGGTAGGGAATAGGTTTATTCTATTGGGCTGCCAAATGTCATTCACTCTCGTCTGCTCTCGACTATCACAAGTATATTAAGGAAGATTTTTTTTTTTTAATAAGAAATAGTTGTGTATTAGAACTGAATTGGATGAGTTGAGATTATTGTATAAGAGTCGAGTTCTAAAATTTAGTAGAGCTCGACTTGATTTGTAGAAAATCCAGACCGAGCTCAACTCGAAACTCCAAAGTTGATCAAGATGAGCAATAGGCCGAGGATGAATAAGTAGACCAAGAACTAAGAAAAAGAAAAAGAGAGGAGAAATTTGACAGGGCTAAGCAACTTATTTTACAAAGATTCTTGCAGTTAGGATTCTTACCATTGTTGTGGTATATAGCAACATATAATTGTAAGAAAATCTTGCAAAAATCATGGAGTGTAAACATGTTGTAGTATTTACATCATGCAAAGTTGTAATGATTAGGTAATGATTAAATGAAAAAGTTGAAGATTTAAAATTAAAAAATATTTTATGTTTGAGTGATGTTTATAAATGGAATATATAAGAATATATGAGAACAAATATATTCCTAGCCAAACGGGTCCTTAGTGGAAGGCTGAAGCACATGACTGAAAAAAAGAAAAAAAAAAAAAAACAGAATCTTCATTACTGACTTAAAATCAATTACAAGGGCCTTTGTACAATAAAATCAGGTGGAGAATACCACCATACTACAGTGTCATTGATACATTTAGCATGAATAGCAAGTAAACCATGGGCAGCAGCTCCATTTCCTTCTCTACCAACTTGGGATACTTTATAGAAATCAAAAGACTGGAGCAAGAATTTTATCTCTGCCAGAAAAGGGCCGTGACGAGAACAAAGCATATTCTCTCCATTTAGACAATCTACAATCCATGAAGAATCACCTTCTAATATAATCTTGGAAAAGCCCATATTGCACACCATCTATAACCCTAGTGCTGCATTGCATGGCCTCTACGTCATCCACCTCTGCAATAGCTCCTTCATTTTTGCTCAAAGTCATAATAACAATACCCTTTGCATCCCGTAAGATAGCACTAGAAATAGCTTTAAGTGAATTTTGACTAGTCCCATTTGGACATTGAGTTAAGTTAAGATGAGTTAGGTTCTTTATTACTAGTGATAAGTTGAGATAATGGAGTAAATTTTGTGAAGCTCACTGAAAATGAGTTTAGATGTATTTGAATATTAGAATTAATTTAGATGTATTTATAAGAAGTTGAAAAAAGTTATAGATCTCGCGTGTAAAAAAATATTGAATTGAAAAATATTGTGGGTGGGAATTGTGGGTCTCATGTGTAAAAAAATTTTAAATTAAAATAAATTTAATGATTTGAGAGTTAGGTATTTAAATGTTAGACTCAGTTGAAAATTAAACTGAATTGAATAGATTTCATTCCGTCTAAATTCCAAAATGGTCCTAAAACTCCTGTCAAAATTCAGCTGCTACAGGAGGCGCTTGCCATTTCAGAATTTTGTCCTGACACCGGGTCTTCTAACTTAGTGAGAGAAACTCCAGCTTCTCTCTAACCTGAGTTGAGAAGTGTTGTCTTACTTTAGGTAAGGTTGTCCTCTAATCTGCGCTCTGCTCAGATTGAGAGGGAAGGAGATGACTTCAGCTCTAATTGAACAATGGGGCAAGCTTCGACTTACTGAGGCAGAACAGGTGGGGATCCAAGTTGACTTCACAGCAGAGGAAATGATCTCAAAACGAGGCAGAATGTGCCTCTTGGGACTGATAGTGGTGGACAAGCAAATAAACAGAGAGGCCTTCCAGGGTACAATGGTGAGATTATGGAAGCCACGAGGGGTGGTCCTCTTCAAAACTGTCGGGGACAACTTGTTCTTAATAGAGTTCAGTAATGCTCATGACATGAATAAGGTCAAACAAGGGAAGCCATGGACATTTGACCGTAACTTAGTATGCCTCAAGGAGTATGATGGGATGATGGCACCTAAAGACATAGCATTTGATTCAGAAACATTGTGGATCCAGCTCCACAATATTCCTCTGGGTGGAATGACTAGGCAGGTTGGTGTGAGAATAGGAAGCAGTATGGGAGAGGTAGTAAATGTGGATGTGGATGAGGAGGGGATAGGTTGGGGCCCTTATTTGTGTGTTCAGGTTAATATTAATATCACACAACCTCTTATGCGAGGTATTATCAGCTCCTTCAATGGGAGCAAGGTCTGGGTAGCATTCCAATATGAAAGGCTCCCAAGCTTCTGCTTTGGCTGTGGTACAATTAAGCATGGCATGGCTGGGTGCCCTGAACCTGCAGCAACCAGGTCATTGCATGGCAAACATGAAGCTCAATATGGTGCATGGCTTCGTGCAACCAACCAGAAAGAAGGCACCAAACTGAGTCCGATTGAGAAGGAGGTACATGGCCATAACCAGGACAGCTACCCAGCAAGAAAGGTTGATGATGATGACGTGGAAACATCGACCAACCACACAGGAAAGCAACCTGACACGCCTGTAGCTGTTGCAGAATCACAGGGAGGAACCTCCTTTCCAAGGCCAGACCATGCTCCTGTCAAGTCTGGCTACAGGAAGGACAGACGTATGGAAAGACCAGGTATGGCTCCAATTACTTTATCAGAGGCTCTTCTAGGGAATGGAACACTACTAGACTTAGTGAAGGGGGACCCTTAGATGCCAACTCACCACGGACCCTCGATCCAAAGGACCTACCTTTTGACCAAGGGGAACAAACATCTCATAACCTGAGGAGTATTAGGGTCGAGGTGATTGAGCAAGCAAAAGGGGCTGGTAATGGCACTGGTGAACAGTATAGAGAGGAAGTAAGGAACCAAGAACATACTCTCGAGGAGATTGACTTCAATATACCTCCAAAAGAGCAATCTAGGAAATGGAAGAGAAGGGCCCGAGACATAAGCCTTATGGACCATGATACTTCACTGGACATAGGAGAGAATACAAATGATCTGGACACAACTGGCACCCAGACTAGAGGCAGAAACAAAAGGAAGGGGATTATTAAGGAATCAGCTAGGAAAAGAGGGAAAGTGACACTGCAACATGGGGGGAGAGATACCAAAGGCATGGCAGAGGCTGACTTTCAGCCCTACCAATTCAGATGAGTATCATAAGCTGGAACTGCCGAGGGCTTGGGAACCCTCGGACAGTTAGGATCCTTAACAGGTTGGTTAAGGATAAGTGCCCCAATTTGGTTTTTCTTATGGAAACCAAATGTTCCAAGGCCAGAATTGAGACTATTAAAAGGTGTATCAAATTTGATAGTTGTTTAGTTGTGGATAGTAAAGGGAGTAGTGGAGGACTGGCCATGCTATGGAAGGATGATGTTGAGGTTCAACTTTTCAACTTCTCTAGATGGCATATCAGTGTGTATGTTAAAACTAGTGCTAGTGAAACCCCATGGATGCTAACTGGCTTTTATGGCCACCCAATGACATCTAAAAGGGCACAGAGCTGGGCCCTTCTAAAAGCCCTGAAACCAACAGCCCCCACAGCATGGATGTGTATAGGTGATTTCAATGAAATCACCAGTCAAAGTGAGAAAATGGGTGCTTTAATTAGACCCTACAAGCAGCTGGAAGCCTTTCGTGAGGCCATTGAATTTTGTGATCTAACTGGACTCAATACAAGGGGTCTGAAATTTACATGGTCAAACAGGAGAAGTGGAAGGGGATTCACAAAGGAAAGACTCGATAGGGGGCTTGCTAATGAAGAATGGAACAGGAGATTTCATAATGCAACATGTATGGTGCTCCCTGCAATAAAATCAGATCACTCTCCTCTAGTAATATCATTGGTCAGTAGGTCTTTGGAAAGTGGCAGGAATTTCTCAAGATTCAGGTTTGAAGCTGCCTGGTCCTTAAAGACAAAATGCACTGCTATTATTCAAGCTGCCTGGTCAAAGGCAACAGGAAGTAGTGGTGCTAGTTCAGTAATCAGTGGCAAACTGGCCAACTGCTCCAAGGCACTGCAACATTGGAGTTCAACCCGAAGGAAAGAAGAGCAAGGCTCTCTCAGGCAGAAGATGAAGAGGATTGCTGACCTACAAGATGATGACATGGGCAACCATGGCCCAACAATCAAACAGCTGCAGGAAGAGGTGGAACAGGCCCTGAATGAAGAAGAACAAAAATGGAAACAAAGGGCTAAGCAACATTGGTTGAAACATGGTGACAGAAATACTCAATTCTATCACCATCAAGCCAATCAAAGAAGGAAAACAAACTCCATTACACAGATTCTGGACCAACTTGGGCAGACAGTTGAAGGCAAGAAGGAGATAGTATCGGTTTTTCATGAGTATTTTACTAACATTTTCTCCTCCACAGGTCCATCTGAATTCCAGGAATGCCTCCAAGGGATGAACCCCACAGTGACCAACAGTATGAACTCCCAGTTGCTGGCCAAGTTCACAGAACAAGAAGTTAAAGAGGCTGTGTTCCAGATGAACCCACTTGGATCCCCAGGTCCTGATGGGTTTCCAGCCCATTTTTACCAAACTCAGTGGGAGAACATAGGCAAAGAAACCTGCCAATTTGCTCTTGCCATCCTAAACCAAGGTGGTACCTTATCTAGTGTGAATGATACATTCATTTCACTGATACCAAAGGTCAAGAACCCAAAGAGAGTCACGGATTTCAGACCAATCAGCCTGTGTAATGTCAGCTACAAAATAGTTGCCAAGGTGTTAGCAAACAGAATTAAGGTTGTTCTTCCTGAGATAATATCAATGAACCAGAGTGCATTTGTTCCCGGTAGACTCATCACTGATAATGTACTGGTAGCATACGAGACACTCCACTCTATGCAAACAAGAATGAGAGGTAGAGCTGGTTATATGGCACTCAAGCTAGACATGAGTAAAGCCTATGACCGTGTAGAATGGGACTTCCTTAAAGCTGTTATGGTAAGGATGGGATTTGATCAAAGATTGGTTGGTTTAGTCATGGCCTGCATCACCTCAGTTTCCTACTCGATTCTGGTTAATGGAGAGGCCACCCCTTCTTTTAATCCATCAAGAGGAATTAGACAAGGAGACCCCCTCTCTCCTTATCTTTTTATCATGGTAGCAGAAGCCTTTTCATGCCTTTTGAATCAAGCTGAATTGAAGGGCAGCATCTTGAGTATACCAATTGGAACTGGGCCCATTCGTGTTAACCATCTGTTCTTTGCAGATGACAGTTTGCTTTTCTGTAAGGCCAACTCACTGGAGTGGAGCAGGATGCTGTACATACTAGAAGTCTATGAAAAGGCCTCAGGGCAGGTGATAAACAAGGATAAGACCAGCATCTACTTTAGTAGCAACACTCCAATTGAGATCCAGAACAACATCTTGAACATATCAGGAGTTAAAGCATCTGGCTCTTTTGAGAAATACCTCGGCCTACCTGCTGTTTTGGGCAGATCCAAAGGGGCAGCCTTCCACTCTCTTATCGATAGGACATGGCTAAGGATTACAAACTGGAAGACTAAGTTTCTGTCAGCTGCAGGGAAGGAGATTCTTTTGAAGGCTGTCCTACAAGCTATCCCAACTTTCACTATGGGAATTTTCATGCTCCCAGTGTCAATATCCAAGAGAATTAACCAACTGTTAAGGAAGTTTTGGTAGGGCTTTGAGGAGGACCACACTAAGGTTCAGTGGGTTAAATGGGATCAGCTAAGCCTGAGAAAGGAGAAGGGTGGTCTGGGATTCAGGGACATTAAGAGCTTTAACCTTGCTATGTTGGCAAAACAAAGCTGGCGCCTACTTCAAGTTCCAAGCTCACTGCCAGCTCAGATTCTCAAACAGAAGTATTTTCCCAATGGGGCACTCTTGGACTCAATGCTGGGCAGCAGGCCATCCTATACATGGAGGAGCATCCAAAGTGGCCTACAACTCTTAAAGGAGGGACTGGTGTGGAGAATTGGTAATGGGACACGGGTAAACATATGGAAAGACAAATGGATCCCACAACCTCATACATACAAGATACAATCCATCAAACCTGAGGAAACACCCTTTTCATTAGTAGCTGACCTTATTGACCCGGATTTGAAGCAATGGAAAGAACCAGTCATCAACAGCTTGTTCTCTACAAGTGAGGTGGATGCCATCAAGTCTATTCCAATTAGCATAGGAGGTAGAGATGATCAATTAGTGTGGAATGGTACTAAAAACAGCAAATTCTCAGTCAGCAGTGCCTATCACCTTCAGAGAGAGATGGAATCCAGACTAATGGGGGGGTCCTCATGCATTGACCCTCTCTCTAGTGTTTGGAAAATCTTGTGGAAGCTGCCAACTACCCCAGCAGTCAGAATGTTCATGTGGAAAGCATGTAGTGAGGCATTACCTACCATGGCAAACTTGAAAAGAAGACACATTGTCACAGAAAGCTTCTGTCCAGTATGCAAGCTGGAATGTGAGACGACTGAGCATGCTCTTTGGAGCTGTGAGGCTGCGAGGGATGTGTGGAGTCAGTGCAGGAAAAAGATCCAAAAGCTGAACCTAAACTGTGCTTCATTTAAGGAAACCTGGGGTATTCTTAGTCAGCAACTACCAGGGGAGGAGCTCATGGAAGTGGCAGTAATATGTCGTTCTCTATGGACCAGAAGAAATGGTTTTATTCATGGTAAGGGTTTTATGCACCCAAACCAGGTCCTAAGCAAAGCCCTGAATGAAATAGAGGCTTACAAGTCTAGTCGAGACCATCAAAGCTCCAGTCCAGCCAGTCATGGTGAGGGGTCAGCTAGTATATGGATCAAACCCCCTGCAGGCTACTACAAATTGAACTGGGATGTAGCCATCAACACTGCTCAGGGACTAGTGGGGGTTGGTGCCATTTTGAGAGACCACATGGGAAGAAGCATCGGTACTATTCAGGCCAGAAGGGAGCTGAATTTGGATCCTTTTAGTGGGGAAGCTTATGCCTTAATGATGAGTGTGGTCTTTTGTAAGGATATTGGTGTTTCCAGGTTGGTAGTCGAGGGGGATGCAGTACAAGTCATCAGGCTTCTTAATGGCGGTGTTCTTGACTGTAGCTACGGTGGATTGGTGGTGGAAGATGCCAAGAGGGAGCTGAACTCCTTTGCTACATGGTCAGCAACTCACACGAGGAGGGAAGGCAACAAGGCAGCCCATAGCTTGGCCAGAAATGCTCTTACTCTTTCGAATGATTTGTTAGATCTTGAGTTTACGCCAGTTTGTATTTAGCAGATAGTAAGAAGTGAAATGTCTGCAATGTCTTTTTAAGGAAATGAAGTATCTCTTTTTAAAAAAAAAAAAAAGATAAACTTTTATTTGATTTCAAAGTTCTTTAACTGTGAACAGTCAATAAACTACAATGTAGTCCAATCTTACATCTTTATGCAAACTAAACTCATTTAATTACACAGATAAGATGAGATAAAATAAAAGTTAAAAGTAAAATAAAATATTGTTAGAATATAATTTTTATTTTGAAATTTTAAAAGATTTGAATTTTTTATTATATTTTATATAAAAATTTAGAAAAATTATAATAATTATATGAGATAAAATAAAATGAGATAAAATTCCTGCATCGCTACATTCTCTATGCAATAGTTAGGAAAGTTGAGATAAATGCAACATCTTCATACTTCATCATATCCCAAACCACTGAACCCAAGTTGGACTGATTTCCCGTGACTTTAGTTGAGTGTGTTAGGAGGTGAGCACCATTACTGGATGAGAGAGTTGGGCAACGAACCCGGAAGCCTACTGCGGCCCACGATAAGAGTCATGATCATGATTAGATCATGCCAAGCGTTTTCTATTGTTTTCACCTTCGTGACTATGCTAGAGTTTCGAAAAGAAAAATATATTTTTATATTTATATAATCTTTTTTGTACGAAGTTTAGATTTTGTTATTTATTTTAATACAGTGGTGTACTGTGCTTTAAGTTCGGATATATATATATATATATGCGCGTGTGTTATTTTTATGAAGAGTTAATTCAAAAGTTACGATTTATATTTTCAGAATATAAATAAATTATACAAAATAAACTTATAAATTAATATTTTAATAAACTCATCCTGCTCCTGCAGCCACCACTCTCCCCCCACTATAAGTAGTAGTACTGCAAACCCTGATCAATCTAATAGAAAGCAGAAAGAGAAAACAAGCATGGTTCAAGTTAGTGTAAATAAGGTTACCCCACTACTTGCCTTCCTGCTAGTAATAATGCTGCCCATGATGGCTTTACCTCCTGCTTCGGCTCCAGCTCCTACATCAATGAAGAAAAACGACAACGGCACCACCTTCCGCTGCAATAATGGGTTCATGGAGGAGGAGGAGGGGGAGGAGTCCTGCCGCCTTATAGCTAATGACTACTTGGATATGGAGTTTATGATGGGTTCGGGAATCAGCAGAATGCTCGATGTTAAGCCGCAGTCATCTCCGGTTAAGAAAGCCTTGGATCCAAAGGAAGCTGGATGTGGCCGCACAATAAATGGTAAGCCGTATACTCCCTGCTCCTCACAGGACAGGAAAGGCAATCCACCTCCGGAAACTCGTTCCATTTATAAACGAAACCCTCCGAAAAGTCCTTAATCAGGAAATTAGGATAGCACATTTCGAGGAGATCGATGAACAATGTACTAAGCCGTCCCGTTAAAATAAAATACTAAAAAAAAGAAAGAAAAGAAATAAAGATGTATTTTGTTAGCTTGGCATGGTTTTGGATCTTCTGAGACTGTTGCTTATTTGAGATGAGATGCTGGGAATGTCTTGGATTAAGTTGTGGTTGAGAAGACCTCCATTGTAGAGATGATCGTTAATATATCACACGTATAATATTTAAGGAAACAAGCCCAATTAATTCCTTTGCTACGAATGTTTTATTTATGAATAATTCTATTAACATCCTACGTAGCACACATTTTTTATTTTTTATTTATTTTTCTTTAGTCCATAACAAATATGTAGTATATAGATGAAAAGTAAACCAGCTCAATTAGTTTAGCATAAATAAAATAAAAAAATTAGAATATAAATGCTATGTGGTGTGGAATGTTGAGTAGAATAACTTTTTATTGTTACCCTTTGGATATGCGGCTAATTGATTTATTCATCCAAACTATTCAAACTTTTTTACACTCAACTTCTTATGTTTCTTTTTTGGAAAGAGATAATTCCATAAAATCTTTGCAAAATAATTTTGGAAGAGATAAAATATATAGGCTTATGGTTTCTTTTAGCCCAGCTCAAGGTGAGAGGTCTTGTCAGAATGGAGAAAAGATAGAGGTAATGAGCGAAAAAGGGTTGAGAGAGGATATAGTGTCAAGAGAGAAAATGAGAGATGTGACATAAATGAGTGGGGATGAGATATAAAGGGAGAATGGGGCAGAAGATAAAAGGGGAGGGAACCAGACAACTTAGGGGAGCTTTCGGTTAGGCTTCTCCTCGAGAGCTTCTTCAACCTCATGACCGGAGCTCTAGCGATAAGATTTGTGAGAAAATAGACTTTTGATATTTATTGTACAATAAAGATGAGAGGTTATGAGAAACTGTAAAACAAACATATTATAGTGAATCTCCCCCTCCAACAACTTGTGGAAATAGGCAATATGCTAAATCACATAAATCTACACATCTTCCTCTCTTTACTTTTTCTGTATTTATTTTTTGTTCACTATTATGGATGAACACATGGATACTGAACAACCACACTGGACCATTGTTGGGGGCTCCATATAGTACCGATTGAGGCTTGAATCATCACTGCAAGCTAGGAATGAATCTGTAGTGCTGTTTTTAGGCGTTAACAAGTTTACTACCAAGTTATTGTCTAAATAATTTCAAGGAAAGTCAAAATGTCTGAAATTATGTGTCCATGTGTATGTATATTGTTTTATGGTATTACTACCTGCTTTAAATTAATTCTGAGCTTTTTTTTATCCAATGATTGTATTTAATCATTATACAAAATAATATACATCGTGACTTGGAATTTTTAAAAGTTTCTTCGTTGTTTTTCCTTGAGATTCGTTTAGGAATTAATACGACGGAAATCCACAACTTTTTGTAAACTTTCTTGGAGTTGGAGTTTAAATTAAATAGAAAAAAAAACTTATTGTTTCATTTTTGTCTACTTACTTCATTTTTTTTTTTTAGAGAAGTCAACCTCCTTGTCCAACTTAATCAAATCTTGTCCCAACTCAATGAGTTGTTAGTGTTATGATACGAACATTTTTGAACTCTTTTGTCGAAATTTTTAGAGTTTTACTCTTTTTGTATGTTTTGTCAAAAATGAAACTTTGAAAGTACCAACCTTGTAAGCAAAGTTACTCGACTCCTCCATTTTGAACTCATAAATTCCAATGCAAATTGTTATGATCCTAAGGGTTAAAAGCTTAATCAAATTAGTATATAACAATTTTAGGGTTTTTGGATCAATGACGGGTCTTTAACACAAATCAACTTCCTTGTTAGTTACTTGGCAGAGCTCACCTTTGGTACTTAAATATGATGAACTACTCAAGGGTCACTTCTTTCGATGGTGACTTCGTTTGTTAGAATATTTTTCTCTTGCCAATTGGAAACATAGCTTTTGACACTTTAGGTCCAACTTCAATCTATGCAACTTTTTTCCACCGCATGAGCTTAACTATGATGGAAAGGTATACAATCCAAGCTCTTTGATACTCTTTAGGTCCCCATTTTTGTGGAATCAATCCTTACTCCTTTACATGGTGATACTTTTATACAGCTTTCTGTGTTTAGGTTGATTGATATTAAGTACTATGGGGTCATCAATCTAAGGCTATGGACTACAACTAGGGATGAAGAGACTGTCTAGGAATATAAGTGAGTGTGTATGGATTCGAGAGACAAGAAGTCTACATTTTTATCAAACTTCTGTAAGAGTTGCCTTGGCAGGTTTTAAAATGCATTAAATCAAATCTTCCATTTAAATAACTATAATTGAGAATTACTCACTTATGCAATCAAATTTCAAATCAAAAGATATCATAAGCAAACTCAAGAGTCATGGCGGGACTACAAATTTGAGTTTGGCCACAATAAATATGATGATGGCTATGTAAGTGTATGTGTATTTCATTTACCTACTTTTTTTAAAAGAAATACGCGAGCTACTTTTTTTAAAAGAAGTATGCGAGACTTACACATTTTAAAACTGTAAATATCATATTTCTCTTTTGTTATTTATGTATAATAAACAATGTTTATCCATATTGATTGTTAGTCATAAAAATTTTCAATTTAAAATATAGATACCTTTTTATAAATGTTTTTGTGTATACTAGAAGATCATAGATAGAGTTAGAAGAGGATTTTCAGATGTCGGAAGAAGAGCAAAAGGTTTTTCTTAAAATCTTTTCGAGAGACTAGATATATATACATAAATATATATATTCTTATTTTTGTTTGAACTAGAGAAGTTTTAATATTAATTAGGAGGCCCCATCTAGTCTCTACGTAGCTCCGCCTTAGTTGGAAGTTCTAGGGGCTGCTGAATTGCAAAAGTGGCAGTATATATCATCATATATATATATATATGTTTATATTTATATTTATATACACACACATTGGGTGACCAAGAACTTAGTTGTGACTAATCCCGAGGATGCACAAACTCTTGGTAAAGAGTTTCCTGCAAGTGCACATTGATTAATTTAATATTATATATAATAAATATGTATATCACCTCGATCAATCACATCCAAAAGATAAAAAATTGCATCAAATATTATAAGAAACACACGAATAAAATAATTACTAGCAAAGATTAAGGGGTAGCTATCAAATTATGTGCATCAAAAGCGTGTCGTATCTGCCAAGAACACCTTTCAATTTCACAAATGCTCTGCTAGTTCTATGGTTAAAATCCTTTACATTCTTTTTTTTTTTTTTAATCTCAAACAAAGTTGAGGTTCAAAAGGGATAAGTTTTGGTGATTGATTTGGTGTTGCTGAATGTAATTCTTCAAACAGATCCAAGTCTTTGGAAATGGATGGTCCAGCTTTAAGGATTTGATTCATTTTCCTAAAGATGTGCATGAGATCAAGCAATAATACTTACCAAGAGCTTTCAATTTTCTTTGTTTTTTTGTGTGTGTGTGTGTGTGTGTGGGGGGGGGGGGGGGGGGGGGGGGCGTTGGTGGTATGTAATTTAATCTCCTTCAAAAATTATTCTCAAAAGCACAACAAATTTGCAAAATGCACATCAACTAAGGAGGGTCATGCTTCAAAATCTTTGTTGTATGACAGATCTTTCCAGAGCCAAAAGTTTACTAGTACTGAATCAATGATGACCTGCACCAATAATTTATAGTGTAAGTAGAAAACGTTCTTTCGAAGACTTGCTTAATCAGGAAAACAAGAAAGAAAAACGGAAAGAAAAGGAAAACTACTTGTGAGAGAGGAAAAGTTAGATGACAGGAACCTGGTTAATATGTGCCACAACACAAGGAAGAACTAACAGCCCTGTTTCACCAACTACACCACTGAGCTGATCCACTACAGCTACAACGATGAGCAGAGCTTTCTACATAATAAGGTAACTTTGTAAAAATACACATTTTACAAAATTACATTGTTAACTGCAATGCACTAAGAATAAAATTGCACTTGCACTGGTGACCAACAGAGTATGGAACAACCAACCCACGATGGCATATCATTTTAGGCAATCCATTCAGGCATATGTCAACCAAGATAGGATTAGAGCCTTCTGATATCATAGCTCTATGCATAGGAAGGTTAAGTAATAAGTATATGGATATGGATCAGTATTTCATATTTGAGTTCTATTTTTCAAATTTGTTTCAACAAATGTCAACCGTGATGAAACCATTTCATCACTCATTTGACAATGTAGATGAATGGTAAAATGTAGTTAATGGATGAAATCATTCACTGCTAATCAACCAACCTGGCTACAAACTATTAAGAGAGCGCGGAAATTCTCTTTCTTTGATAAAATGGATTCTCCACCACCAAAGCCGGCTGACATGCACTTTACTGCAATGGCGTTAAAACCCAGTAGAGTGATATGCACAAGTCCGCAAACAAAGGAAGATTATAATCATTGTCAGATACAGATTTTTTATTTTACCAGATCTCTTGCCTTGTTAACCAAAAATAACTTAATTGAAAGCCATCTGGAAATGCTATAGCAGAGAGAGACTCCTAATACCCTTCATTTAACGTGTCAACATCAAAAATTGTAAGGGCTTGAAACATGTCATGGTAACAAACAGCTATTTGTTGGTCTAGAGCAAGGCAAGTTTTTTTTTTTTTTTTTTTTTTGGGGGGGGGGGGGGGGGGGGGGGGGTGTGGATTTGCTAGCACCCCATTACTTCAATTTCAACTGACAGGAAGTACGTGCTGTGATATGACACAAGCAAATAACAAAAGTTTTAAATAATGACAAGTACGTAAGTTTATTTCATTTCCAATTCCTTTTGTGAAAGAGAGAATAACTTGGAAGTAGAACAAAACAGATTGACCAGAAAGAACATGTAATTGCTATATGAAGAACTCACATTCCCATTCCCATAGCTTCAATAAATCCTTTTGGCTTTAACATTAAAATCAAGAGTCTGAACTTGCTTACTTGCATCCATGGCGTCTAGAACAAGGTAGAGAGAATCAGTAATAGCTTATAAAAGATATTGACAAAATCCTTACAGGAATACAAAGTAACCTCCATGAGAAAAAATTTAGTGGAATACCAAGATAAATTGAGAATGAAGGTAAAATGCAAATGAACAAACAAACAACGAAGGTCCATTGAGATTATGCCTTTCCAAAGAAACAAGTTCTGATTTTTATAAAGAAAAAAAGAAGTCGCAAAGGCTTTGAAATTGTTGCCTTCGTAAAGACTTCTAAAAGACTTCAAAGACATTTTACTCTTCTTGACTCTTACTATCCTAACTACACGTTTAATTATATATCTCAGTGTAGTCTTTGGTGGTATATCATTCACCTGAGGAACCAGTTTCCTTAGAGGGTATCTTCTGTTCGATATTAAATGACAAAAGCAAACATAACCTTGAGTCTCGGCTTCACAATATCAGGGAGGTACACTGATAAGTTAGACCTCAGTGCAGACCATTTCAGCATAATACTGTCTATTTTTATTCATTTCTCTAAATGAGGGAAAAAAAATATCATTTGTTGAAAAGTTAGAGAAAAGGCCCAGTAGTCCAAGTCAAAAGAAGATCAAATGCTTACAAGACTAAGAAGGACAGTACTCATCATTGAGAAAATCCTTTGATTCTGATCAATGCATGTTGCCAGACCTATAAACCAATCATAGTCAGATATTTTGGGGAAATAAAAATTATGATAGCTAGAGGTATTTAATAAACAATAACGAGTCTTATCCTTTTTTTTTTTTAACCACTCATTATCTGGCTAATCAAAGCCATATCATTCTTTCGGAGATGGTGGCACATATTCAATGCCAAGATTGGACAGAGTAATTTGATACATGAAATTCTGGAGGAATAGGACTCTTGGTCCCGTCGGGAAGATGGCCAATTAGGAGGAATAATGTTTGGGAGAACAGCAAGTCTTGCTTGGGACTCTGGCAGACTCCTATGTGTCAGGGAGCCAGTGGCTTATACATATTATATAATGCCCGGGGAGGACATTAACGTAGCATCCGCAATAAGTTAAATGTATTTTGGGAAATTCAATGTGGTAGGTTAGAGTTTTGAGGCTGATACACAAAAAATACAAGTCATCTGTAACCCCAGATAGATTTTTTATGATACTAATGTTATGCAGCTGTCCTGTGGACATAGGCATATTGCTGAACAACATTTAAACTGTCCAATTTCTCTCCCACTTTCTCTTTCTTTTTTTTCATCTATAATTGCCTAATTCCAGAACAAATTTACAACAGATTCCATAGCAGGCATATATGCAAGAAGTTCTGCTTAGTTGATACAACTCACAGTACAATGGAGGTCTGAAATGCATTTAATTGCATTACTATAAATGGTGATGCTTGAAAACAGTTAAACAAATCAAATGATTACACATTCCTTTAGAAGTAGAGGAAAATATCTGATCATTTTTAGTCTAACAACACATAGATATTTTCAGGAGGTAAATAGGGAATTTGGCATCTTTTTGTACACCAAAAAAATTACAATTGTCAGAGGAAAAAAATGAAGACAAATAGAACTTTTACCTTTCAACGTATTTCACACTACCTGTCAATGGAAAATCACATAAAATCCCTGTAAACTGAGTAACCACAAGGCTCATGATAAAATTGGTGAAGTTGAACCATATTATTACGAATAATTCTATATTTAGGCCTTTACACCACACATCATCCACGTGGCATAATTTAATTTTGAAGATAAATTTTAAAATTTTAATTTTGCAAATCAAATTATGCCATGTGTTGCAAATCAAAGACCTTCAAATAGAACTACTATATTATTATAATGTGTTGCAATCCACAAAAAGAAAAAAATAAATAAAAGAGGGGAGAAATTGTGTATTGAAGAAAGAAACACTAGCATATCAGTAAGACAGTTCTCAAAATTTTGTTATAGATAATATACAGTTAGTTTGTTGCACACTTAATTATTGCTTCCTTTTATAGTTCATTCAATTCTTTTACCCCTTGCCAAGAGACTTGAGCTTCTGAAACATATGATGTTTGCAATAACATTGTTAAAAAAATTATCAATCCTACAGAGAATTTTAATCTAATAAAAAACTTACGAGTAATGCTAGGTACAAGCGCCAAATATACAAACCCCGCTTAGGCCCTTTACAAAAAATTGGGTCCCAGTAAAAAAGAATGTTTTTTTTTTTTTTTTTTTACACCTTTTCAACATGGGGTCCACTTAGGACGGTTCATCCGGGTTCCAACCCGGGAACCCGGGTCTCAAATCGGGGCCTGAACCCGGCCAGGGTTAAGCCAAGTCAGACCCGGTCTGAAACCCGAATGTATCTGGGTCTTGAAAAACCCGGATTCCGGTTGAACTCGGGCTTTTTTTTTTTTTTTTTTTGTAACCTGGGTTAGATTGTAGCCACTCTGATTATGTGATTATGAATTTAACTTGATCACGTTTTGCCATTTTTACAACAATTGTCAAGATCCAAACCAACCATGATGTAATGCTACAAAAGTTACAAGCACCCACTTGATTAACAAACAAAATGACAAAACAAATCTGGAAAAACACATCCAGAATACAACTAGCCAAAAGTAATGCTTAAAATATGCTTGAATCCAGTGAAGAGAACCACATGAGCAACAGCATATGACAGCCCATCAGACTACAAAACAAGAATCAAAGAAGAGACATTAGTTTATTTATAGAAGGCTGTAGTAGTTTTCTCAGCATAATATTGACTTATGGCAAGAACTATGTGCAGATTTTATCACACCTATTCCATTTATTCTCCACTAGATAAACACTTTTCTTTGAATCTTTTGCTTTGGCAATATTCTCTTTCTTTTTCCTTTGTATTCTAATTTGTAATCAATGCTTTATCTATTTTGTTCACACCTTTCTATTATTTTTGGACGAGTAAGGTAATCTTATTCAAAAATTAGGAAAGACAGCAATTAACAACAGAAATACAGCATAACTTAAGGTACAAGAGAAGAGTGGTCCTTCAAAGGGAACAACCAAAACCAGTACAGCAATTTGCACAGCTGGAAACATCTAGTGCAGCAACCAGTATTAAAAGGTGCTGGAATAAATATAACCATTCCCACCACCAACACAGCAAGCTTGCATTTCTACCACAATAGTTAGGCCTAACATAACCTTTACGCCACGAACAACATAAGGCTGCACTAAAAACTAGCCATAAGTTTGCCATCAAAGAAGAGAGTACATCCACTACAGGGGACAGAGAACCCAGCCACAAGCACACCAAGTTTTGAAAGCAATGCTAGCACTTCAAAACGAGCCACCAACCAGCATTACTCCAGAACAATAGAAGCAAATGATCCACACAACCATAAGTAAGAGCAGTCCAATAAGAAGGCAAAGGGGCATCCCACCTAGATCACAACTACCAGAACTAATAAAGAACAACTTACTTTTCTAGAACAAAACGCTCAAAGATTAAAGATTATTAGTGCCAACAAAGAGTGAAGGGGTAGTTTAATTGGCTGAATTAATCCCTTTATATATTTTCAAAAATATAAGATCATTAGTGCCATGCAAAGACTGATTCTCTAACAAGAAGTCAGAGATTTAAGTATCTTGATCAGATCAGAGATTTAAGCTAGAAACATTAAACTTATGTAACCTCAATATATTTTTGTCCACAACATTATTCACATATATATCTTCAGTACTGAGAATTAATTAATAGATAAACAGAACAAATAAAAGTTTCACTTACTCTAGTTTTTTTCAACATGATTGGGAAGGCTGATTCACAGTTGAAGATAAATCTAGATAATCATCTAAAAAAAAATTAAAAAAACAGAATTAGATATATAATAAACTAAGTTAGATAGATATTAAAAAAATATTTCAAGTTTCAAACTTACATTCAATCTCCATCAACTCTATGTATTCTTCCAACTCCCGGATGTCGACAGGTTTGGTTCTTAACCAATTTTGGTTGCAAATGAGAGCCTTGACAGTCTCTGGAGATAATGAACTCCTAAAAGGATCCAAGTACGTCCTCCAGTATTGAATGCAGACTTCGAGGCAACAAGGGAAATGAGGGTGGTTAACACATCACGTGCTACCTCAGCAAGAACAGGATAATTGGCGGCATTAACTCTCCACCAATCCAATATATCAAAACTAAGTGATTTTGCTGCACATCCCTCCAACAAATACCTGTCTAGTTTTAATCTAAACTCCATAAACCTTTGCTCCTCAAGGTATTTCTCTAACTTGCTATCAAATTTAGTTGAGCTACTAGAAGAAGTAGAAGTAGTGCTTGGCCTCCCTTGAGCCACATTAGAATTCCCCCCCACTGGCCACACGAAATTTGTATACTGATCAATCAAGTGGCTTAACAAGAGTTTAACCTTAGCCTCTATCTTATCCCCCAATTCATTCCCTTTGCATCGTCGCAACCAAAACCTCATTGACAACATTTTGTATCTTGGATCAAGCACAAAAGGAACATATATCATCAAGTTGAACTTATCTATGCTACCCCAATACCTTTCAAACTTATTTTTCATATTCGTGCCCATGGTTTAGTGATGTTATCATTACTCATGCACATATCAATTAATGTATCTTCAATTTTGCACAGTTCCTGGAAATATACATTAACTGTCACATACAAAGAACCAGAAATGTTCAATGTAACATCATAAAATATTTTCAGTAACTCTACAAAAATCTATGCTTTTTTCCAATCATCACTAGTGGGGTTCATGAATTCATTACCACATACATATAATAGCGTTTAAAGGCTAATTTGTGTTTTATAGTGGTGCTCAAATCAAATATGTAGAGTTCCATCTAGTGGAAACATCCAAGCAAAGCATCCTCCCGCTAATATTTTCCTTTATTGCACAAGCCTTGAACTTGGAAAACCTTGACGGTGAAGACTTCACATATTTGACAGCTTCTCTAATCGTTGATATTAACTGATAAACCTCTCTCAAATAGTGATTAACAACCAAATTCAATATATGGGCAGCACACTGCATGTGAAGGAACTCACCACCCAATATGATACAATCACTATCCTTTATCCTCCTCCTCATGTAATCAATAGCAACATCATTAGAGGAGGCGTTATCAACTGTGATGGTCAAAATCTTATTAATCTCCCAATCATGCAACCCCAAGTCTAACACTCTCCCAATAGTTTCACCCTTATGATTGAGAATTTGGCAAAACTTTATTATTTTCTTTTACAATCTCCAATTGCAATCAATAAAATGTGCAGTAATGCACATGTAGTTCATGTTTTGCACCAGTATCCAGGTATCAGAGATTAGACAAAATCTTTGACCATCTAATAATTTCTTTAGCTGTATCTTCTTTTCATTATGCAGCTTAATAGAATTCCTTTTTAGAGTGAGTTGGGATGACAATATAAATCAAGGCTCTAAATCAGCCACATACTCAATAAGCCCTAAGTGTTCCACTAGCCTAAAAGGCAATTCACACCGAATAAAAAACTTAGCGGTTGACACCCTAAGTTTTTCACTGTCATACTTTACTAGACCTTGTGGGCAACATACTCTTCCTTCCGCATCCCTTCTACCACAAGAGGATTTACTTTTTCCAACTCCTTTAATCCTAAGAAGGGAATTTTCACATACATTATAAAGGTGGTGATTCGTAGAAGAAGTGCAATTCTTATAGTGGCAACTATACTGCTTACCACAATGATTGCATTATAAAGGTGGTGATCCATAGAAGAATTGCCTGTTTAAATATATATATATATACATAGTGGACTTGGCCTAGGTCCACTGTGTTTGTTACTCAATAACAGATGGAGGAAGATTCTGTGAATTGTAATGTCAGTACAACTCAAGGGGTTGGTAGTGACTCCTTTTCTCTTTCAGTTGATGTGGAAGAGTATGGGAATCTTCTAACCCTTTCATTCACATATACACAAAAGCCTAACCATTCCATCCCATATTTACCCAAAAAATCCAAAAAAAACACCTAGTAATAATTGCGGTAAGCAGTATAGTTTCCACTACAAGTATGACACTTATTCTATGAATTACCACCTTTATAATGTATGTGAAAATTCCCCTCTTAGGATTAAAGGAGTTGGAAAAAGTAAATCCTCTAGTGGTAAAAGGGATGTGGAGGGAAAAGTATGTAGCCCACAAGGTCTAGTAAAGTATGATGTTGAAAAACTTAGGTTGTCAACCGCTAAATTTTTTATTAGGCGTGAATTGCCTTTTAGGCTAGTGGAGCACTCAGGGCTTATTGAGTATGTGGCTGATTTAGAGCCTCGGTTTATATTGCCATCCCGACTCACTCTAAAAAGGAAATGTAATAAGTTGTATAACGAAAAGAAGATATAGCTAAAGAAATTATTAGATGGTCAAAGATTTTGTCTAACCTCCGATACCTGGACATTGGTGCAAAACATGAAGTACATGTGCATTATTGCACATTTTATTGATTGCAATTGGAGATTGCATAAGAAAATAATAAAGTTTTGCCAAATTCTCAATCATAAGGGCGAAACTATTGAGAGGGTGTTGGACTTGGGGTTGCATGATTGGGAGATTAATAAGATTTTGACTATCACAGTTGATAACGCCTCCTCTAATGATGTTAATGTTGATTACATGAGGAGAAAGATAAAGGATAGTGATTGTACCATATTGGGTGGTGAGTTCCTTCACATGCAGTGTGCTGCCCATATATTGAATTTGGTTCTTAATCACGGTTTGAGAGAGGTTTATCAGTTAATATCAACGATTAGAAAAGCCGTTAAATATGTGAAGTCTTCACCGTCAAGGTTTTCCAAGTTCAAGGCTTGTGCAATAGAGGAAAATATTAGCGGGAGGATGCTTTGCTTGGATGTTTCCACTTGATGAAACTCCACATATTTGATGTTGAGCACTATTGCAAAACACAAATTAGCCTTTGAACGCTATTATATGTATGTGGATAATGAATTCATGAACCCCACTAGTGATGATTGGAAAAAAGCACAGATTTTTGTAGAGTTATTGAAAATATTTTATGATGTTACATTGAGCATTTTTGATTCTTTGTATGTGACAACTAATGTATATATTCAGGAACTGTGTACAATCGAAGATACATTAATTGATATGTGCATGAGTAATGATAGCATCACTAGGACCATGGGCACGAATATGAAAAATAAGTTTGAAAGGTATTTGGGTAGCACAGATAAGTTTAACTTGATGATATATGTTACTTTTGTGCTTAATCCAATATACAAAATGTTGTCAATGAGGTTTTGGTTGCGACGATGCAAAGAGGATGAATTGGGGGATAAGATAGAGGCCAAGGTTAAACTCTTGTTAAGCCGCTTGATTGAGCAGTATACAAATTTCGTGTGGCTAGTGGGGGGAGTTCTAATATGGCTCAAGGGAGGCCAAGCACTACTTCTACTTCTTCTAGTAGCTCGACTAAATTTGATAGCAAGTTAGAGAAATACCTTGAGGAGCAAGGGTTTATGGAGTTTAGATCAGAACTAGATAGGTATTTGTCGGAGGGATGTACACCAAAATCACTCAGTTTTGATATCTTGGATTGGTGGAGAGTTAATGCCACCAATTATCTTGTTCTTGCTGAGGTAGCACGTGATATGTTAGCCACCCTCATTTCCATTGTCGCCTCGGATTTCTCATTCAGTATTGGAGGACGCATCTTGGATCATTTTAAGAGTTCATTGTCTCCAGAGACTGTCGAGGCTCTCATTTGCACCCAAAATTGGTTAAGGACCAAACCTGTCGACATCCGGGAGTTGGAAGAATACATAGAGTTGATGGAGCTTGAAGGTAAGTTTGAAACTTGAAATATTTTTTTAATATTTATCTAACTTAGTTTATTATATATCTAACTCTGTTTTTTTAATATTTTTTTAGATGATTATCTAGATTTATCTTCAACCAAGACTGTTGTGAATCAGCCTTTCCAATCATGTTGAAAAAAACTAGAGTAAGTGAAACTTTTATTTGTTCTGTTTATCTATTAATTAATTCTCAGTACTGAAGATATATATGTGAATAAGGTTTTGGACAAAAATATATTGAGGTTACATCAGTTTAATGTTTCTAGCTTAAATCTCTAATCTGATCAAGAGACTTAAATCTCTGACCTCTTGTTAGAGAATTAGTCTTTGCATGGCACTAATGATCTTATATTTTTGAAAATATACAAAGGGATTAATTCAGCCAATTAAACTACCCTCTTTGTTGGCACTAATAATCTTTTATCTTTGAGCCTTTTGTTCTAGAAAAGTTAGTTGTTCTTTATTAGTTCTGGTAGTTGTGATCTAGGTGGGATGCCCCTTTGCCTTCTTATTGGACTGCTCTTACTTATGGTTGTGTGGATCATTTGCTTCCATTGTTCTGGAGTAATGCTGGTTGGTGGCTCGTTTTGAAGTGCTAGCATTGCTTTCAAAACTTGGTGTGGTTGCGGCTGGGTTCTCTGTCCCCTGTAGTGGATGTACTCTCTTCTTTGATGGCAAACTTACAGCTAGTTTTTAGTGCAGCCTTGTGCTGTTTGTGGCGGAAAGGTTATGTTAGGCCTAGCTATTGTGGTAAAAATGCAAGCTTGCTGTGTTGGTGGTGGGAATGGTTATATTTATTCCAACTCCTTTTAATACTGGTTGCTGCACTAGATGTTTCCGGCTGTGCAAATTGCTATACTGGTTTTGTTTGTTCCATTTGAAGGATCACTCTTCTCTTGGACCTTAAGTTATGCTGTATTTCTGTTATTAATTGCTGTCTTTCCTAATTTTTGAATAAGATTACCTTACTTGTCCAAAAATAACAGAAATGTGTGAACAAAATAGATAAAGCATTGATTACAAATTAGAATACAAAGGAAAAAGAAAGAGAATATTGCCAAAGCAAAAGATTCAAAGAAAAGTGTTTATCTAGTGAAGAATAAATGGAATAGGTTTGATAAAATCTGCACATAGTTCTTGCTATAAGTTGATATTATGCTGAGAAAACTACTACAGCCTTCTATAAATAAACTAATGTCTCTTCTTTGATTCTTGTTTTGCATATGCTATTGCTCATGTGGTCCTCTTCACTAGATTCAAGCATATTTTAAGCATTACTTTTGGCTAGTTGTATTCTAGATGTGTTTTTCCATATTTGTTTTGTCATTTTGTTTGTTAATCAAGTGGGTGCTTGTAACTTTTGTAGCATTACATCATTTTTATGGTTGGTTTGGATCTTGACAATTGTTGTAAAAATGGCAAAACATGATCAAGTTAAATTCATCATCACATAATCAGAGTGGCTACAATCTGACCCAGGTTTCAAAAAAAAAAAAGATTCCAGGTTTTTCAAAACGCGGATACATCCGGGTTTCGGACCGGGTCTGGCCCGGCTTAACCCGGGCCGGGTTCCGGCCCAAATTTGAGACCCGGGTTCCCGGGTTGAAACCCGGATGAACAGTCCTATGTACGAGACTTGTCTATTTGGGGCTTGTACAATTCATTTCTTAAAACTTAAAAGCCAGACAAAGATTAGCCTTCCCGTATGCTGCTATTTAAGTGAACCGTTGGCTTAGCTGTGATATTTTACACTGGATCATGTAGAATACAGACTAAAATGCATTAACAAGCACAATGATCCTCCATACTCCATGGTCCACTAGGGATCACTCTGATAGTGAAGATTTAGCAGTAAGCTATAATCACTCCTCATGGTGGAACTTGTATAAGATATTTAATCGCCAGTTTACCCCGATGATCATTTAATTACTGAAATCCGAATTCCATGCAGTTAGACCTTAATCAAGTGCAACATATTTTCATATAATTAGAAGTTTAAAATTAAATTTTGCGTCGAGTGTTAAATGATGTTACTTTCTTAATCCAAGGAAAGTAATATGTATTTCTGTATTTCTACTGAATACGCTGAAGCGTTTGTACTGTTCACTATGCCAGTTATGTAAAAGATGTAGATTCTTGTCTTTTCCTTTACTTATTCAGCACTTTTTCAGGTATCAGGTCAAAGGTTAGGGGAAGATTGTGAATGTGACTATTTGATTGGGCTTTTCTGAGTCAACTAGTAGATGGATTAAATCCTATTTTGTTAGGCACCAAAATAATGCCTACTTCAGTGTGATAGCTTGAGATAGAGGCAAGGAACCTTTCCCAAAATCAAAGGAAAGAGAAGTGTGAAAATAAGACTCCAAAATAGCTCCCTTGTTGGAATGGATACACCAAAACCATCAGCAAAAACATTTGAGATCCAAAATGGCACCTCCATTGTAAGACAAACATTTTTTTTTTTTTATATCCTTAGGTATCAGGGCCAGCTTGCACGCACCTCGACTAATCCCACGGGGCCCTGAAGTTAACGGCCACGTAAACCTCCAGTGGCCCTGAGGGGACTCGAACTAGTGACTATTGGGGAGCAAACCCAAGGCCTGACCAATTGGGCTACCCCTCAGGGTTTGTAAGACAAACATTATCATGCCATTCCAGCAAAAAGACAGAAATGAAACCCAAAAAAGATACAAACAGAAAAATATTGCAGATCCATTGTATATCAGAGTAACCAATGCTTTCTGTATTTCTACCAGTGAAAGCAGATTCTATGGGAGTTCATCTAAGAACAAACACAAATTTCTTGCAAGGAAAATATGTATGTGTAGTAGAAAAGGTCTAGCGAAAAAGTATGAACTACTTTTCATCTATTTTCTCGAGCATAGGCAAGAGAATGATGCTTAGAGGAATAATAACAGCAAAATGGTACAGATAAAGTTGTAGTAAACTTCTTTCATTATCTGGCAAGCATTCTGTTAGATGAACCATAAATTTTAGCATTAAGTTTATTGTTTAAAAGAATATATAGAGCGATAAACATAAATTCTAATGGTTCATCAATAAATACACGTAATAAATCATACATCTTCTCTTACTAATGAAATGCCTGAGGTCCAATTGTACAAAAATAGCTTAAAACAAAGATAAACCAAAAAAGAATAATAAAAGCTGAAAAAGAAAAAGTGAGTTCAAGAAACTTTCTCCTCAGCATAACAAGAATCAATGCCAGCAATTATAAAAAAACATTCACAACATGAATAAGGGATATAAGCACATACATATTAAAAAAACAGATAGCAATGTGTTCTGGAAAATTTATGTTGTAACGAAATAACCAAGAACAAGTTCTGAGGATATCATCTAGATCAACATATTGCGATTACAAAATTTACACATTTGCATCTAGCTTTCAAGAACACATAAATAGAATTGCCAACAAATGAAGAGAGCAAAGAAAATCTGACCTACGGTAGGACTACTAGCCAACAAGCAAGGGTAATGTAAACAAGCTCTCTCTTTGGCCTAGAAACGAAATTGCTACTTGTGTCTGCAATTTTCCCCTTTCCACAGAAGGAGATGAGAAAAAGTTTTAGGAATGGAATATCACCAGAAATGTCACTGTTTGGACTGTAAACAATACATTCATCCTACGTGCATAATGATGATGAAAAAATAGCTGTCTTTTCTTATCGAATTGCAAGTTACGATTATACTAATACGATAAACCACATTAGATCATGATGGAAGCTGAAATAATCTCGAAGTCAATATTTAATAGAACTTGCATTCATTCTTCTTCCCACCAATGCTTTCTTGAATTATAGACATGAAAGAAAGATGAATAAATTAATCATAAGTACAGAGCACATTTAGTATAGGTACTAAGTGGGCCAAAAAAGAAGGATAGTTTAAACTTACTGCCAAAATAGCCAATAGATTAGATATCACAGTCATTGCAAGAGCAAGAGCAGAGTTCCCACCGACAAGCTGCATCATAGAATGTTTAACCTCCTAAAGCATATAACATAATTTTTTCTGAAAGCACTATAGGAAAGTAAAAATGGAAACCTGGGTCAGTGCAACTCCACTAGATAATGTTGTTGGCATACAACTAAAAATCGCCAATCCTGTTTCAAGAAGCTTCACAATCAGTAACTTTCCCCGAATATTTCAATTAAATATTCATTCTTTTATATTGTTCATAGAGAGAAAGAAAAAAAACTAGAAAGTGACTTTTGTGTTCAGCCAGCATGCCTGTTACAAACTCCTGAGGTGCAAGCTGAACTTGCAAAATCAGCCTGGAGAATAAGGGGCTAACCAACAGAATAGAAACCTGGACAATCAAGTACAACAATTTAATTGTACATGCCATTAGAAATGGGAACATATGTCTTCTCATCTATCAACATGATTGGGAACAACTGAAGAAGCATTCAGGCCACTATCAGCTAAATGTTTTGAGGCCTCATAGAAATTGTGTCTCCATACAAATTCTAAAGATTAGTACTTATTACAAACATAGGCAACAAGCTATCAGCTTCCTATTTGCTTGGAAAATGAATGTTTATAACCTGAGCTCATGATCAGGAGCACCAAAGGAAGCAATGACTTTTTTGGTCCCACTGAAAACCTAAGGTACTCTCAAAACGAATTAATCCCTCAGTCCCTGCTTTACCTAAAGATATAATTCTTGGAGATATTTAAAGAAGAATAAGGGAACCATAGATCATATTATTCAGTGTCCCAAGTTTATTTACTTAAAAAATGAAATTTGCTATGAGCCGTTTCAAGCTGAAGTGATTTTACATTAAAAAAGTTGAGAACTAAATAAACAAAAGAAGGCATTGAAACAAGAAGCTGTGCTTTAACAAAGGCAACCTAAAACTTGAATTTGTATAGGAAATGCACTCTATTCATCCAAATTTCAGTATAGAAAAGTCATTTCAGTTTAGTGAAAACAATCTTAGTAATGCTTTCACTTACTCAGAAAAGTTGAGCTTGAATCAGAACAAGAACACATTACAAAAATTCATGGTAATGGTTTCAAATATTTGTTAAGATAAAATTAAGACTGATCAGATGATAATTGGCACGAAATTCTCCTAATCGATCAAAAAGTTCTGAAGATGGAAATTGACTAGGGTTTGCAAATATTTTCATGTCACTGAATATTTGAACTAGATAAAGGGCCTGAGGGGAAGAACTTGAACATAGAGAAGGCTCATTAAACTTTGTGATCATACCAGCCCAAATATTCCGGCTGGCCATGCTTCTGCAACTGCTCAAAATTCCCCACCCCGTAACTTCAGCCCTAAAATATTCAAGAGGAGTCCAGGGAAGGCAAGAAACAAACATGTAGATATACAAATCATGATGAACAGAACTGCACCTAAGATAAAGAAAATTCCGCAAGTACTGAATTTTGACAATGAATATTTGTGTGCAAGACAGCCAAGAGTCGGATTTGAAAATCCCAAACTACTCCACTGATAAGAGCTACAATTTAAGTTACAAGATTAGTGAACTGATTGTGAGAAAGAACAGAAGAATCAGAGAGCAGGATCTTGAGAATCAAAAGATAAATTTCCTTCAACCTCTACAACAATCAAGCTTCAAAGGAATATATTACTTACAACATGATACATATCAATCATGATTTCAAATACAGAAATAGTAATGACAACGATATTCGAGGTGGTTGGGGCAGGGTGGAATTCAACCAAAAGTACTGAAAATTTGAGTTCAACCAAGTCGATCCAATATATCAAATGAGACAAGCCACAGATTTCAAAGGCATACAACAAACACCGATTGAGATCTCCTTGAGCTAAAAGAATAATAACAATGTGAGGCTTCAGTAGTTAACATAACATCCGCCTCATCCATGACTACAAGATGCTCAAGTTAATCATGCCTAGCACCAATATACACAAATTCCTTCAATATATCATTTGAGCAAATTGAGATCGTGAAGCATCAAAACCATGCAAGGGTTGAAATGAGGATGATGTAAATCCCAACCCACTTCATATCAGGAAAACCCATTAAAAATCACCTTCCACTGATAATGAATATATGATCATTTACTCCCTCAAAAATGATCAACATTACCTCTAGGGAGGAAGTTAGTCAGATTAAAATTGAATAATGCTTTTGCAAAGGTTAATACATTTGCTGATTTCAAAACCTTCTTATGATTACTAATTCCATCAGAGTTACCCTGTAAAGCAAGTAATACTTTCTCACTTCAAGCCAAGATGGGTATGCCATGCCAATCATGCCAGATGATAGTATTCCTAGAGAAGCATTCATTTCAATTATGGACTACTAAATTGATTTCAAAGACTAAGAATGAACAGAAATACGCTTGAGATGATGTACGCATCCTGCAACAAGAAAGCTTCAATCATAATCCTAGCACATACTATTCAATTTTCACTAAGTTGTTTTCGCAGATGAGTTAAAATAAGTTGAGATAAAAGTTGAAAGTTGAATAAAATATTATTAGAATTTGTTTTTTTAATATTATTTTTGTTTTGGGATTTGAAAAAATTGAATTGTTTATTTTATTTTGTGTGGAAATTTGGGAAAGTTGTAATGATTAGATAAGAATGGTTGTGAAAACAAAAGAGGCCAGCTCACTTTAATTTTGCTACACAATTATTTTTCCAGCCTCAACCTTGTTTCTTGTATCTTGTATCTCAGCTTGATATTCAACAATAAAGATGCCTATAGGATTAAACTAATACAACCTATAGTTGTATTAATATATACAATTATCCCATTGATAGTTAATCAGTTGACATGTTATTTTGCAACACCAAAGGATGCAGGTGACTTTGCAAGCAATAATACTCCCAGCTTTCAAAAGGCCAATGTGGTTAAGTATAGAGAAGAAATGAGGAAATATTATTATAATTCCCATAACCTTCTCAATGTTCCGATATTTTGTAGTGCATAATAACTGCTGAGACAAGATTTGAGTCTCAGCACCAAATTTTTTACACTAAATACTTAGATTCACCTCAAATACATTAATATACAGTCAAAACAACTTTTTTCCATCTTTGTGAGTCTCCATTGCTGGAGTGTAAACACTAATCATGGGGAAACCTGCACTTATCACTAATAAGAAGACTAGTTAAATTTCCCATCACAAAGTTATTGTACATAGAAGAATGAAAATAAATAAAGACGAATGAAGAAATCGAACAAACAGTGGAATTCAAGAAGATGACCTGATTGGAATTCGCAATGGCACGTACAGGCAATGGAAATGTCCTTATGTTAAGCATGGAAACGAGGGACAAACCGGAAAACAGAGCACTGTTGGCCAGAAAACATGGGTTATGACGAGGAAAGCACATTAAAAAATTATATTATAATAATATTTTATTTAAATTTCAACAAAATATCTTATTTTATTTTATCAAAATTATGTAACCAAATTCTGATCTCATTAATTAAGATAAAAAAAAAAAAAAAATAGTGCTACGCACAAAATTCATTTTATCAATATTAAATTTTATCATTTTCATTATATCAATAAAAATATAAATAGTTTTTAATTATAATTAATATTTTAAAAAAAGAAAAAAAACTAATACTAATTTAAAATAAATTTATATTTAAATTAAAAAATAATTAAAGTTATATCTTACTATATCAAAATAAAGAAAAAGTAATACTACTTTGTTACTCTATTTTGTCCCCTTATTTTGATTCTTTATACATTTAATTTTTTTTTATTTTTTTTATTTATTGATTAAAGAAGTGATTATTAGTGTATTGATATTTTTGTATATTTTTAAAAATATTTAAAAATGTTAAAATAATATAAAAAAATAACAAAAATTAAAAAAGAGAATTTGGCCCAGGTTGGCACACTTAGCGATGACTACTGAGCAGTTCTCTAGCAGCATTAATAAAGACATTTAATATGAATCATAACTCTATATTATATTCTATTTAATTATATATTTTACATATTAAGTCTATTCATTAAAAAAGAGTCGATCACATATAAAACAAATACTAAAAATATAATATAAATAATTAAAAGAAAGTGCTACTTATCATTTAATACATGAGTTTTGCTATATACAAGCATAATCGTGCACTAATCTGTGTATCAATACTGATTCTTTTATATTTAAAATTTAAATTAATACTGTTTTTAATAAAATCTACTTTTTGATCAATCATAATAAATTAATACACATATTAATACACAAGTATACTTACAACTAAACTTTTCCTTAATACATTACATGCAAACATTTCAATTTCTTTCTTTGAATCAATTGCTCGAGGCGTCCTAAGTAGGACACGTGACCAAATAAATAGGTGAAAGGACTTGTATGGTCTTATTTTCAGGGCTTATCAGGAGGGCACTGTACCATCAATCTCACTCAGACCTGCTCTCATAATGTGGGACCCTTCCTCACAAACAACCAAACAAAAATAAAGAAAAAATGAAGATTGTTTACTTTGCCATTTCCTTTTAATAATTTTATTTTTTAATTTAAATTAAATTTCAAATTATATAATTATGACATTAAAGTTAATTAAATGGACCACGTGGTCATGGATTCGAATCTCCCAAACGGTGTCACTGTTAAGAATGTGTCCCACCATCAAATATAACAGTTCAATCTGTGGGAGAATGTTAGTGTTGCACTCTTACAACCACTCCAATACTTAAGTCAGTAAAAAGTAACGTATAATTAATAAAAAATTCAATTGAATATGTCTTTGGATTACCTGGTATATATATCTAAGCATTAGATTAAGTTGGATCAATATTGCAGTTGGATCACGCTCACGTTAAACCTATCTCACGTGATGCTTATCACATAGATTATCCTTGAATAATTAGAGTGATCATGAATGCTCATCAAAACTCTTATCCCTCCATGCAAGGTGAACCATAGAGCCTTCCTGAGCCTTGAACCTCCAACTTGGGTCTATGACTGAGACAATTTCCTGTTGGGCCCAAACATTAAATGGACCCTCCAACTTTAATCCTCCCCAGCTTAATACTTGTTACACTTTATCCCCTCCTAAATTGAAAAATATTAATATCATATAATATTAATTGTTTAACTCAAAATGATAATTTGAATTTTAAGAAAATAATACTAAATACAATTTTAAGGAATAGAAACTTCTTGCACTCATTTTAAAAAAAGATAGGTTCTATGGTTAAAAAATTATTTTTTCGTGTAAATTCTAAATTTATCTAATTTTTCCAAATGGATTACATGAGATTTGATTATATTAAAAGTGTAAATATTATTTTTAAAAAAAAAAAAAAAATCACTTCAGAATTTTAAAGTATTTTCTGCAGTAATCACTTCAGAATTTAAAAATAAAAAATAAAAAATCACCGAGTAATCTTCACCTAAGTCGGGCTGAGATGAGTTTGGACTGGGTTCCTTTATTCCATGCATGGATCTGAAGCTCAGTTTAGCTTTGCTAATTTATTACAGGTAAATGAGCCGCAAACGCCCATAGAAGGCTTCAACCCATGAAGGCGAGCAAGGCATCTCCAAAAGGCCAGTCCCTAATGCAGGGAGGATGAAGGATCCTGCTACCACCGAGCATCCTCACTCGAGAAGGCAAATTTTTTTTTTTTTTTTACACCCTTTTTTTAAACCTTTTTGTTAAATTCTTTAAATATTTAAAAATTAAATAAAAATCACAAATCCATTAACTTTTAGTGAAAAAATAAATAAATCGGTGAGGATCCTTGGTGGCCCAAGCATTATTCAAAGTCAAACATGGTCATGTCTCGAAAGGAACGAGAAATTTGTAGATAGAAGAAAATTCTCTAAATATTTGTGAAATTATTTGAATTAGGATGTTTTATTAAATTTTGATAAAGTTAAAATAAATAAATAAAAATTGAATAAAATATTAAAAAATTATTTAAATATTATTTTTTAATTTTAATTTTATTTTAAAATTTTAAAATATTATATTATTTTTTATCTTTTATTTAAAATTTTAAAAAATTATAGTGATTAATATTGATATTTTCTTAATAACTTTTTCTTTACCGATGCTCGCCTGCCGTTTAATTGGTGATCTCTTCAACGTTGTCTTTAATGGGCTTAAAAGATAAAGTGACATGAGAAAAACAAACTAGTGGGTATATATTTTTTAGATCATTTTTAGATAAAAGAAAAGTGTTCTTTTGATAGAGTTTTAGGCCCGGTTTGAATGATGAATTGAGATGAGTTAAAATGAAATGAGTTGAAAATTAAATAAAATATTATTAAAATATTATTTTTTAATATTATTATTTCTGGATTTGAAAAAGTTAAATTGTTTATTATATTTTGTATTGGAAGTTGAAAAGTTGTAATGATTAGATGATATGAGTTGGGTTAATTTGAGCTCAGCCTAGTAACCAAACGCTGCCTTAAACTTAATCACTTGTGTAGAGTTGGTTTGAGTTATACAATTATCAGTTAGACTGTTCTATCCTGGAAGAGTTAAGTCAATAAAAGTTTTACTGCACCGGTTAATTTAAAACTTTCTACACTGTAGAAGACATGAATCTTCTTAAAGAGAATGAGACTTTTGTACCTCAGTCTAAACTAGTTTCGTTTGAATGTTAATTTTATTATGATTTTATTATATTATTATGTATTTTACTAACACATAATGATTAGATGAAAAAATTTAAAATTTAAATATTTAAATAATGTTTAAAAAGTAAATTTTGAAAAATTTTAATACGAGAGTAGATATTTTCAACTCATCTCACTTTTTTAAATAGGAAAATGATTTACATAATATTTTATGAAAATATGTTGTGTGTATAATTACTCTTTTAAAAACGATGGTTATTGTGATGTATTGCTGAGGTCATTCTATATAAGGTGGCCACTAAGAGACTCGCTGAATAAGTAAAAATTTTTTTTTTATATTTTATTTTATGTTTTTTTCAAATATTTTTAAACTTATTAAAAATTTTCAAAAATAAATAAAAATCATAAATTTATTAAAAAATATTTACTTAACTATTAAAAAAAAAAAGACTGAATTGGTGGCCATATGTGGGATAAGTATTTTCCTACTTTTAAACTATTGAAATATTACGAGAATATCGATATCCCAAGAGTAGTATTAATTGAAGGCTCATTTATGAATAGACCAAATTATAGGGCAAAAAGATTGATCTTTATTGTCAATCTTCTACTTATTCACTCAATTTAGAGTTTAGTTTAATCCTCAAAACTTTCATCTCACAAACTTACGTGTTACAAAAGGATACAAAGTATTGGAAGATAAGAAAAATATACATTTTTAATGTGTTGCCATGAAATTATAAGCCATTTGACAAATTCAAATAAAAACAATGTCAAAACTTTTAAATACTTGACCTCGCCGGCCAAAGCCTTCGGTTTTTTTATTTTTTGAAAGAAACATCTCATTGATAATAAGAGATGAATTACAGAGTCTGTCTAACAAGACATTACTAAGATAATCCCAGAACCCTCCTCGATTATTACAATCTCATTACCATAATTAAAACTTAATTTAGCTAGTTGGTGTGCAAAACCTTTGCCTGATCTAGGTAGGTATCCACAGCACCTTCCAATTTTTCTTTCTGCTAAGTAGGTTTTTGAAGTCATCCACTACTTGTCCAAACCACAACCAGTTTTCTTCTTTACTATTTACTACCTTCATAACAGTCTGTGGATCGTGTTCAAAGATTACATTGTGGAAATTAAGTTCTTGACACAACGAATGAAACTTGAGCCTCCAAATTTTCCAAACATTTCTCAATAATTTCAATTGATGGCTTTGTAGAAGTATAAACCATTGCAAAGAAACTTTTGAAAACTCCAGCAATATCTGCTACATCATTCAACACCGTATCATCATCCCCTTTCACACTTTCAATAATGTTCTTTTTTTTTTTTTTTCCCTCTTAGAGGCACAAACATGAAAGTAGCCAGTGTTCCTATACCCATCTTTGTTCCAGTGCCTTTTTGCTTTTTGTTTCAAGGTAATGTTTTCTTGTTCCAGCAAAATCTCCAGTCTCGATTGTATTTGCTTCACCTCATGAATGTTATGCTCATCCTCATTATCCTGTAAATGCTTCAATTTGTCATGTAGGTCTTTTAATCCATTCCCTTTATTTTTATACTTTCTTCTACTCCATCTCCCCAAATATCTACCACATATCTCAAGAAGGTTCTTCACATTAGTCATAGGATCAGTATTTGTATCCCTCACTTTCCAACTATCTTGAACCACACTACCACAATCATCTTCTAACTCCCATCTTACCTCATATTTGAAAAGCTGCCCACCACTTCTGATTTCCTCCCCTTTTCCACTAAACCTTATTAGTAAAGGTTTATGATCAAATCTTCTTGCCACTAGAACTTCAACCCCATAATCTTTAAACATGTGAGTTCAAATAGGATTGGCTACCACTCTATCTAGTCTTTCTTTTGTATATGTTCCATCCCCATATTTATTGCTCTATGTGAACATGTCTCCTCTATAGCCCAGATCATGTAGGTGACATATCTCTAATACTTCTCTAAACTTGACCATCTACACTTCCCTTCTAGGCTTTCCTCCATTCTTTTCATTACTGTACATGATTTCACTAAAATCCTCAAGAACACACCAAGCATGTTGAAAATTTGGTTTAAGGAATTACAAAAGATCCCATGCTTCAATTCCCTTTGCTACATCTGGTTCACCATAAAATCCCGTTAGTAGCTATTTTGAAGTAGACTCCTCATCTTTAATGCATGCACTTATGTGTCTATCAGAATAATTAACTATTTCCACCTAAGTCTCTAATCTCCAAAGAAGAGCCAATCCTCCACTCCTCCCTCATGCATCCACCACAAAACTACCATCATACCCCAGTCTCCACTTAAGTCTACTAAAATTATTTGCACATAGCTTTGTTTCCAGTAAAAAAATAAAGTTGGGTTTCTTATCCTTCACCAATAAGTAAAGGTCTTGAACTGTCCGAGAGTTTCCAAACCCCCTCGGTAGTTCCAACTTAAGAGAATCATTGAGTTTGGTGGGGCTAACTGGCAGCCACCACTAATTCAGTTTCAAGTTTCTCAAAGGCATTTTCACGAATAGTTCTAATGCGCTTCGTATTCCTTTGTTTTTCAGTACTAATATCATCATCCACACTTGATCTCTTGCCAATACTCCCCAGGTACTTATCACTTGATCTCTTGCCCATCCCTTGAGTCCTTCTCTTCCAGCTTCGATTTTGTTTGCCATCATGACTATCAATTCCTTCAACTAACTTAACTTCCTCTCCTACGACTACTGCTTCTTCCCTTATGTTTACTACACCTCCTTCTATATGAATACTAACTAGCCCATCAACAAACCGTTTACTACTGACTATGCATGCTTTTTTTAAGTCCATATCCATATCATTATCATGTTGAAATAAACTGTTACGTCTACCCTTCCTACATTTTTAAACTCCTTCAATTTATCACCCTTAAAATGGAAAGAGTCTTAATCCCCTTTCTCACTCACCTCCTATTGACCGTTAGTCTTCGTACCCATTGTGAATTGTGGAAAAACTGAATCCTCATTATTCTCCCCATCACCATTATTAGGGGCACCAACTCCTAGACTAAATGGTCATCTGCAGCAGTAACAACAATGTGAAGAGCCGTTATGCCTTTATCTATGATTGCCTTTCTTACTGCCTCTGGTTGAGAATCAAGAAAATCCTTCGCAGCAGGCAACGAATTACGAAGCACAGCCTCGTACAAGCCCGCATAGTGAAGATAGCTATTGTCAATGTTGCCCATATCTGCAATTCTTTTATTTTTTTCATGAGATGCTCTTTTTTTGTATCTACAAATAGTTTTAGTCTTTTTCCGATCTCCATTTAGAAACAGTTGGATTAATCTCAAAAGAAATATCATTATGTCAGTTTAGTTAATTGGGAAAGCTATATAGTCTCAGTCTCTCCGTCGTCGCACGAGGCTGCTAATTCATTCTCTTATTTTTCCTACAGATTTCTAAAGTCCTTTTGAAAAAGTTGAAATTGCAAAGCGCAACTAAAAGTGGAGTATGACTCATGTCTCAGTCTTATCTTAAACAGAGTGGGGGGAAAGCTAAAACCCAAATCTGAAAGTATACTGAAAGTCTATCACCCAAAAACTAATTCTTTCAAATTCTGAAAGTATGGTCTGTTGAGACAAAGACAAAAAATAGATTCTTTCAAATAAAACAAAATGTGTATGCGCCCAGGTGTTTTTTCCTCTCTTTTGTTTATATTTTTTTTTTTTCTGTATCCAATCCTGATAATTGGTTGTCTTGGTTTTCCCTTAACCATCGATGGGTTATTAAAGAAGCTCCTGGAAGTTTTGTTTGATTACAAGTGAGAACTGAGAAGTTTTATGCGAACACCTTCTATTTTTACTCAATCACCCCAAACTTTATCTTCAGATTTTAAGATACATTATCATTCAAAAAATTATTTGTCAAATTGCTTTAAAAACTACAGAGCAAGCTTTTAGACACTGTAATGGCGACATCACAACAGGAGCAAACGAACGTGAGGGGTGATCCAGAAGGAGCAAGTTTGAAGAGGTAAAAAAACATACCATCAAGAAACCCAGCAAACGACGGCAAATAAAATGGGAGACGGAGTTGGTCGATAGCGGAGATGGGCGACGGCGTCAAAGAAGAGGTGATCCAGCACACAGGGAGTCGAACGTGAGGTGTGGGGGTACAAATGTTGCTATGGAGAACAATAATTTAGTGTGATGCATTTCATTTTGCTTAGTGTGAAAAATGTAACGTGTCAAAATCTGATTGGCGGCTGTTAATCCCTCTTCACCAGCCCGATCGTCCCAAATCGTTACTCTATACAATTTTAAGATATAAAACTTCTACATAGTTCTTAAAATAAAAAAGTGATGGTTGTAATCCATATTACTTTTCAAAGAAATAATAGCAGCACAACTAAAGTGTGGTTACCATGACATCTAGTACAAAATGCATGCTGACTTATATCAATCAACATGTGATGTTTATAATATATTACGGAAGAAGAAGTAGGCCTCAATCCCCAATACTAAAATACTCCTCAAATATTTTACCGCAATATACTCATTAAAAAAATCCCAAAATCAAAAAACAGAAAAGAAAACATACCCAATGATGAAGTCGATGGCATGAGGATGAAAACGAATATATATCAACTTTTCAAAGACCCTCTTAGAGACCTAGAAATAGAAAAAAGTATACACGAACTTAGCTAAAAGGTCGACGAGGAGACATATTGTGACAGAGAGCAAGAGTGACAGAGAGAGGGGGATGGATACGGATGCGAGAATGGAGAATTAGAAAGAATCAAGGATGCATAAGAGATGAAACAGCCTGCAGTCTTACTCAATTTATACCAACCTAAGGCCCATGTTTATTACAGAATCCGGGCCGAAAACAGCAACCAAAATTCAAATTGCTTTTTCATAATTTTCATTTATAATATATTTTCGTATGCAATAGAACGAGTACGCAGTAAATATCATGTATATATAATATATCAGAAATGATACAATACCGTTCAAGTATACTGCTGATAATTTTAAACTTTTCTGAAAAAAATTAATGATTAAAGAATAATTTTTAATATATTAATAAAAAAAATTTATTTTTTAAAAATATTTCAATATAATAAAAAATTAAAATAAAAAAAATAAGAAAACACAAATGTGTTAGGAGTTTTGTTACATACAAGTATAATTGCGCACTAATCTGTATACCAATACTAATTTATTCATATTTAAAATTTAAATTAATATTATTTTTAATAAAATCTACTTTTTAATTAATCACATTATATTAATATATAAATTAATATATAATTATATTTACAACTATATTTTTCTATATATTAGACAAGCCCAGCTGTCATTAGTTGGCTTTGTTTTGATTGTACATAAATCTTTTGGAACGAGGCCGAATGGACAAGCCTGCAGCTGACACTGGCATGTACTTGACTTCCGAGTACTGGCATGTGAATTCCCAAACACGGAGCAGCACGGCCCGAACAGTGGAAGCAGGCTAGTCGGCTAGACTAATCCTAAATCTTTAGGTTGTGTTGGAATGATAGGTTAGATTGAGTTGAATTGAGTTGAATAAAATATTGTTAAAATATTAATTTTAAATATTATGAGTATGTTGAGATTTAAAAAAAATAAATTTTTTATTATATTTTATATAAAAATTTAAAAAAATATATAAAAATTTAAAAAAAATGTAATGATGAGATGAAATGAATTGACGACAATTTGGTATATTAAAGAGAACTCATCTTCAGACATGTTAGTTACAACAAATGTCGGCTTTTCTCGCTATTCAATTATTTCCTTTCCATCCACAACAAAAAAACAAAAACAAATACTGTTAATTCACTACATTATTGTTAAGAATTATAATTTTAAACTTATGCTCATATTTATTATTATAAGATTTGTAATATTCAATTTATTATATGTTAAAATTTGAAAAATATGAATATATATTTATTAATATATTGTAGTTATTAATAAATATAAGTTTTTACTTTTTTTTTTTTAAATTATATTAATCAAATTAAATGAGTTGTATGTTTTAATTCAATCTATTTATATGAAACAAATGAGTTTAAATGAATCATATCATATTAATATATTTTTAATTAATTATTAACTTGATAAAAAAAAAATGACACGATACGATCTATTATTTAATTAAATTAAAATTTAAAAATTTAATACATTTAACTTCACAGATTATATTCGAATTAACTTATTTAGTTAAATATTTATAATGTAAACACGTGTAGGAATTAAAACACAACTTGTCTACCCTTGAACTTGCCAGTTCATCTATGAAATGAGAATGTGTACCACAGTTCGTACAAGCCTCTTCACTAGTTGTCTTGAAACAACTGTCTGGCATCTTATTGGATCATGGATTAAGTTTTCAGGGTGATGTCATTTTAATGACGTTAACTTTACAAAATAAATGAGACTGTACCGTACGACCTTATTGACTAGTTGCCCATTAATGGTGAAAGCAGCATAAACTATTCTAATTTTTTAATTTTTTATAAATATTTAAAAATATATTTAAATATTTTTTAAAAATAAAAATAAAAACTAATTAAAAAAATACTTTCTTAACTATTAACTAAACTAAATAAAAAATTATACTCATAATCTCTACATATCATGAACTACATTTTTTTATTTTTCTAAATGTTTGTGGTATAAAAAAAAATAAATATAAAAAAAATATAATTAGTTTAAGAATAATAAATATAAAAAAATAAAAAATAAAAAAAATATATTGTATGATATATGGAAATGATGAATAGCAAAACTTAAAAATAAAAAATAAAAAATTAATGAACACTCTTGATAACCACTCTCAATGAACACAACATTTTCCTATTATAAATATGATCATATTGCTCGTGAGCATATAAAACAAGTATTATAATTTAATTTAATCACCATGAATAATCACCAAAGATAAATTTAACACGAAAGTTTTACATCATACATTTTCATATAATTAATATGTGATTTATCAATTTTATCCTTTTACCTTAATGCTTAAATATGTGTGTGTTTAAATAGAAAAAAATAATAATAAATTACATGTTAAAGATGTAGAAACATGAGCAACCAAACATATATTTTGAGATTGAGTTGGATTCATAGATTAGAGAATAATACCAACTAGCACAATATGTTATATTAGGTAACATAACTCAGAGGATGTACTTGGAGTTGGCACCTACCAAGTAAAAATGTATTTAAGGTACTTGTTACTTCTTCATGATGTGCTTTATGCACCTGGTATTTAATGTAATCTACTCTCAATTACTTTTATGTTAGAATTTGGTTTTATGTTTCACCTTTATAGCCCTTAGCTAGACTTTTATTTCGAGAGGATTAAGAGAGATGCTCAACGTCTTTGCAAGAGAAGTTCACGTTGAAAATAACGACTTAATTACTCTGAAATTATCGTGTGCTGGAGTATTCATGGATTAATATATTTATCATGGTTTTGTTCGTTTGATTAAGCATGTTTGGATCCCTTTGGAGGGAGAATCTCTACTTATGAAGTGGAAGATGATATTAATATTGTTTAATCTTATACCAGTGGAACTTTGCAATTGGTTATTTAATAACTATGTTTATATCTTTTTACTCATCTAAACTTATATTATCTAATCATTACAATTTTTTTAAATTTTAACATAAAATATAATAAATAATTTATTTTTTTTAAAATTTAAAATAATAATAATATTAACTGTTTGGTTGAATTATGCCATTCTGAGTTTTATTTGACTTAATTCTCACATAATAACTTCAAACACCATGGTTTTACTCTATGGGAGCATTTGCCAGTATCTATTCATGATCTTTAATTCTCCCTGATCTTTTCTTGCTCACTAATGAAGGCAGTTGACAATCTTTTTCAATAAACAGGCGGCCTGTCATTTTATACATCTGAGAAAACCTGACGGACAGCATTTGAAGGCTTTTGGCGAGCTTGTTGAATGTAGTTCACAGTTTAAAATGCAGCATTTTAATTCCTTAGCATTGGTATGCTCAAACTGGTGTAATGCTTTCTCAACAACATCAATACATAATTAAAACGTGTCTGTCAAATTTAAAATGATTGGATTAAAATGTCTTTGATCATATTATGTCACTATAACAAAATTAAGATTTAGTGACACTTTAGAATTGGTAACAGTCCCCAAACTGTCACAAAAAATAGTTTTTGTGACGGTTTATACAAACCGTCACTAAATTTAGATGAGAATTCGTCTGACGTTCGAATGTAGGTAAATTTATGTTGGAACGTTACATGAACGTTCGAACATTAAAAATTTTTACGTGCAAACGTAATATTTTTTGGCGCTAACGTTTGAACGTTAATCAGTTATGTTCGAACATTAATCAGTGACGTTCGAACGTTAGTGGGTGAAGTTCGAATGTTAGATAGAGTATTTGGTAAATATGACTATAATTTAAATTTTATGTAGTTTTTAAATAAAATAATGCATCCTTTATGAATAATTATTACAAATTTAAAGAGATTGAAATTTGAAGCGCAATGATTTAATATTAAAATTGGATAAGCTAACTGCAGTATATTATATACTATATATATAATATATAATACACTATATTATATACTAGTTAAGTATATAATATATATTATATATATAGTCTAGTGCTACATACTATACTATATATAGTCTAGTATATATTATATAATATATATAGTATATATATACTCATTATATATTACATATATAGTCATTACATATAATATATAATATATTAATATTATATAGTTAATATTATATATAGTAAATATACTTTATATATTATTATATATTATTTATAATAATAGAGTACATTTCTTTCACATACGTTCGAACGTTAGTGGGTGAATTTCGAACGTTAGATAGAGTATTTGGTAAATATAACTATAATTTAAATTTTATGTAGTTTTTAAATAAAATAATACATCATTTGTAAACAATTATTACAAATTTAAAGAGATTGAAATTTGAAGCGCAATGATTTAATATTAAAATTAGATAAGCTAACTGCAGTATATTATATACTATATATAATATATAATACACTATATTATATACTAGTTAAGTATATTATATATATTATATATATAGTCTAGTGCTACATACTATACTATATATAGTCTAGTATATATTATATAATATATATAGTATATATTATAGTATATATTATAGTATATAGTTAATATTATATATAGTTAATATATTATATATTATTTATAATAATAAAGTACATTTCTTTCACACACGTTTGAACGTTATTTTTTTCACGTTTGAACGTATATGCAGATATGTTCGAACATTAAAAAATGCGAAAAATTTCTCACTCATTTTTAAATAACATTCAAACGTTAAACTTAACGTTCGAACGTTACTTTTTAAACATTCGAATGTATATGCATATACGTTCGAACGTGAAAAAATGCGAGAAATTTTTCACTCCTTTTTAAATAACGTTCGAACATTAAAATTTAACTTTCGAATGTTACTTTTTAAATGTTCGAACGTATATGCATATACGTTCGAACGTGAAAAAATAGGAGAAATTTTCCACTCATTTTTAAATAATGTTCAAACGTTAAAATTTAACGTTCGAACGTTACTTTTTAAACATTCGAACGTATATACATATACGTTCAAACGTGAAAAAATGCGGGAAATTCCCACTCCTTTTTAAATAACGTTTGAACATTAAAATTTAACATTCGAACGTTACTTTTTAAATGTTCGAACGTATATGCATATACATTTGAACGTGAAAAAATACGAAAAATTTCCCACTCATTTTTAAATAACATTCGAATGTTAAAATTTAACATTCAAACGTTACTTTTTAAACGTTCGAACGTTACTTTTTTAAAGTTCGAACGTCATATCAAATCAGAGTGGTCTTAATGAATAAACGCTCGGGAGGAAGTAGAATAATTTATTCTGCTTCTCTCATGCGTGAAAGAGAGAGTGAGGGTGAGAGAGGGTTGTGGGTTAGAGAGAGAGAGTGTGTGTTAGTGTTAGAGAGGGTTAGAGAGAGAGAGAGAGTAGAGTGAGAGATGATTAATATTTTTGCTCTCTCCATTGAGTTTGGTAAGGAAAAACTCTTTTTTCCTTTAAATATTTTGCAATTTTATGATATTTATTTTGTGTTTTTTTATATATATGTCTTTAACTAACTAGTGTTGTGATTTTTTTGAAGGATTGGTTGTTGTGACTTGTTCAAAACTTGTGATTTGTAAGAGGATATTGTGAGTGATAGGTATATTTCTAAACTTTATTAATATGTTTATATATTTTGTTGTGCTTTTATTGTGGATAATGATGAATATTTTAATGTGTATAATGTGAGTTGATTGTGGATTTTGAAGGATTAGATATGGGTATAATATTGTGAGTTGAGTAGTGAATTTTGATTGTATATATTGTGAATATGTTTTGAATTGGATATTATTGATGAATTAGAAGGAATTGAATTGTTTATGTTGATGAATTAGAAGCAAATCTTTGTGATATGGATTATGTAATATGATGAATTAAAATGAAAAATTGTGTTGTGTGTATGCTTATTCTTAAAATGAAAATATAAATATTTGTGTATATTTATAGATTAAAATGAATATGTTTTATAATTGTGTATGTGAATTTGAAGCATATGTTGTGATTATTTTTTTGTGACTATGTTTTAGTATTTGTGAATTAGTTATTATTGTGCATATGTATATATGATTTGTGAATTAGTTTAGTCTATGGGGAATATGTTTATATATTGTGAATTTGTGTATTACAGTATTTATTAAAATTGTTGGGAATATGTAAAATATTGTAAATTTAGTTGTGAATATATTTATATATTGTGGAAATATATGATATCATTTTGAATAAATTTGTGAACTTTTATTGAATATGTTGGGAATAATTTATTAAATTATGTAACATGTCATTAATTTAATTTTTATTTGTATTTCTTTTAAAATGTTACTTATTTTGCAGCATTTTTTTTTTTTTTTTTATCAAATAAGTATATGAGATCAAGATAACAAGAGTTGGAGTCTCTCTTGGAGCAACAGTCTGATTTAGAGATGCATTTGCAGGAGCAACATAGAGACCATGAGGAAATAATATGCAGTGAAGTTTAAGAACAAGTGCAGAGGGAGATGAGAGTCCAAATAGGGCGTGTTATGTCACTACAGTAGAATCGCGGTGGGCGAGAAAAGAAGAAGAAATGAAATCAATTCAGTTTTCTCATTGTATATAACTTTTAATATCTAATTTTGAAACTATATAAAACATTGTTAGTTGTTAATTTGATGGTGTAATATGATGATACAATTTGTATATTTTTTAATTTTATGAAAATAGTATTTTTGATTTATACGTTCGAATGTATATAACAAATGTTCGAATGTTGGTTCACATTAGAACTAACGTTCGAATGTACGACCCAACGTTCGAACATATTCACTCTCAAAACAAACACAACGTTCGAATGTTTAAATGATTTACGTTTGAACATTTTGTTTGACGTTCCAACGTAAATATGATACGTTCGAACTATAACCAACGAACGTCAAATTTTCTGATTCGAATGTCAATCAGTCGGGTTAACGTTCGAATGTTACATTTTGTGATAGATTTCAATTGTCACAAAAAATCCCACGTTCGAACGTGACATCAAACGGAAGACCTCCAACCGTCACTAAAAATATTTTTTGTGACGGTTGAATAGTAAACTGTCACCAATTGTTTTCTGTGACGCACATTAGGTGACGGTAGTCGTGACGGTTTCGAACCGTCACCAAATGTCTTTAGTGACATTATGATCATTTTTTGTGATGTTTTACTCTGTCACAAAAGACCAATTGTGTTGTAGTGTGTATGGACATCATGATGTTAAAGTACAATTGAACATTGATAAATGAGGTCTTTAAAATTGTAAAAATAAAGGACTCGTGCCATCAAATCAATGTAGATAAAATGAACTATTGTGAATGCAAGATTAGAAAGTGTTTGGAAGAAGAATAAAGAGAGTAGATATGAAAAGATGGAGACTCCGGAAGGAGGAAATAATGGGAAAATTTCATGAGACAATACGCACGTACTGTTTTTTCTTGTTTTTTTTTTTTAATTTTTTTTTAAGTTTTTTTCTTTTATAAGGTTGGGCTGGGTTAGCTGTAAAATTTCTTCTCTCCCTTCTCCCTCTGTTGCCATTGTTGTTGGTCAATCTCTGTGGAAGTGGAGGCGGAGGTTGTCATGTAGTTGAATTACTGACATTCTCCATGAGTACTGTCACCCTACCTCCATGTCCATGGAGAAGGAGGTTTCCATGTGGCTCTAGGTGCATGGGGAGAAAATGAGATCAGGAGTAGGGGAGGAGAGCAAAAGGTCAAGGTCAAGGGGGAGAGGAATGGGAGGGTATAAATGGGAAATACATGAAAAAGTTAAAGAACACGTACAAATGCCTCATAATCTCTGTTAATTTGCAAGTAAAACCTCAAATTAATTACTGATTATGATTCAGAAACAGTTCTTAGTAGTGCTTCTTCCTCGCACAAGATCTTAAAATGCAGTACTTCGTCTCAACTTTAAGGCTGGAAAAATGAACACAAAACTCTTTCAAATTATCACCCAATTCGTCTCAAGTAAATTTTTAGATCAATCAATGTCGACAAGCATGAATTCTAATACATATAAAGTTGGCTAACAGTTTCCGCGATTACATATAAATAGTGATTATATGCATAATCAGTTATTTTACACCGTTTTATCTTTGCTCTTCACATTTTCAATTTTATAGTTATAGTCCTTGAATTTGTAATTTCTTAATTGAGTCCCTTTGTCAAACTTCCATTTGAAACTTTAACAAAAATCTAATATATGCAGTGTATATGCCACATGGCTACAAAATAATAAGAAATTAAGAAAACACTAAGTGGAAGTAATCAGGTGAATTAGGAAGTAATAAGGGTTGAGCCACTATGGAAGTAAGGTAAATTAATAAGCATTTTCTAGTTTCTCAAAATTATTGAATGAGAAATGCTCTAATCACAAAGAGATTTTACAAAGCTATGCTCACAAACTGTTATGGCCTTATGTGGTACGTTAGATTACAAAGTTACTTTTATTGTTGAGTATATTTAACGTATGACATTAAACCACATCAATTTATGAGTTTACTTTTGTAAAATATCTTTATGATTGTGGCATTTCTCTTATTGAATAGAACAGTGTCAATGTATGTAAAAACGCTTAGATATCACAATAGTTGGATAATTTAGTGATGAAATGATAATAGGTCGAACACAATTAATCACAAAACATGCAAGATAAACCTATTGAAATCCCTTGTTTATCAGTCTAGCAAAAGGCTAGGCAACAAATCTTTAATTTTGTCTGATATGCCAATAATTCATGCAACAAATATACGTGATCCCCTATTGCAATTAGTACCGTAATTAAAACACAGTGGATCAATTACATACATTAATTAACTTTTCATTTTTCTTGTCGAAGATGCCTGGTCCATATGTTGAAATGATCATATCTTTAAGAATGGGAAATTGAATCCATACAAAGAAGATCATTGGACCACCAGACAAACAAATGAAAGGAATTCATGCAATCCATAATTTCCCATGTAGCATGATTAAAAAAGCAGCAAAAAATGCTATCATCATGGTTGCAATAAAGCGAAAGAGGGTGAAAAGGCCTATTATCATCTACCTTGGCAAATACTCAAGAAAATCTTCTTCTGCATAGTGGGATGTGAAAATTCCCTAAAACATCAAGACTAAAGTTGAGGAAGAAAACAGGGACAATGCATCGGATATTATATAGAGCATAAACAATTTTTTCTATAAGAATATTGGAAAGCCTATAGTTTGGTCGTTACCACCTAGAACAGCAAAAGCTATAGCGAACATGATGGTAACAATTAGAGCACCCACTACTGTACATGATGATGCTATGTCTTTCATCCATTTCTCTTCCTTTTCCATCATGTCCTCATGGTTCTTTGTAAAGAGTTGTTGGGGAGTTGAACCATCTTTGTTAGTACCTTCTTAAATCTTGGGATTGGCAATTCTCTTCACCTCTTGCATTTGCCAAAAAATGCTACCAAAATCATTTACATAGCTGTGGGTAATATTAGAAACACCAAAAATGTAACCTTACCCAAAATAATATATATATATATATTAAAATTCATTATTTTGTAGTAGTTGTCAAGTACGAACACATAAATATATTTCTATCCGATTGCAGAATGCGGCCAGATTATTAAAAATTAGTTCTTATGTAAGCAATGTTAAAGGTGTATGTGTATATATATATATACTAGGTCAAAATAATCTGCAAAGCACATTTGCCTAGTTGGATCAACGTGCTATCTTGATATTAATTTATTTCATTGTTGGACTTTATTGTTATATTTTATTAATTTTTAGTTGTATCTTTCTATTTACCCTTTTTCTATTTTTTTTTTGTGTCTTTTGGACCTATATTTTTCAGATATGGCTTGTTTTTAATGAGTTTTCCTTTGTTTTTGGGTCCAGCCCTTCCAGATTAGGCCCAGACCATGTGCCTTCAAAACCAAGCCCCTTATCCCCTTAAACGACATCATTTTGGCCTCAATGCCCTTAGGGCTTTGTTTCTTTCTTCTTCCTCCTACTGGCGCTAACCACTTCTTCTTCATTTTTATTTCTTTTCTTTCCTCTATGTTTCTGTGTGTTGTTGTCTGCTGCTTCTCTTCTTCTTCATTTCTTTTGTTTTCCTCTTCTTTTCGTCTTCTCCTGCCACCTGTTTCTTCTTCCTCTTCATTTTCAGTTCTTCTCCTCAGCAAATTAGTGAGCGCCACAACTCATTCCTCTATTTTCGGCTGGTTAAACCGTGAGCCTCCATTATCTTCTCCTCCTTTCTTTGTTTTTTTTTTTTCTCTATGTTTTTCTCCATTGTAGCCGTGCAATGCAGCCCAGCCCTTCATTTTCCCCAAAATGGCGTCGTTTGGTCCGAGTTCGCCATCTCTTGTACATAACATCTTTTTCATAGAATTTTTGACACTATTTATACATGAATGACATCTGCTTCTCTACAAACCAGTTTCTCTGCAAACCAGTTTAGAGAGAGAGAGAGAGAGAGAGAGAGAGAGAGAGAGAGAGTGTGTGTGTGTGTGTGTGTGTGTGTGTGTGTTAGAGATAGAGAGATGGAGAGAAGGGCCTGAGGGAGAAAAAGAGAGAAAAGGGCATCCTCGTTGGTTTAATAGAATACAAACGGATACCTAACGGGAAACAAGGAAATAAACGGAAAAACAAGAAAAAACTACTATTCACTGTTAGGTTTGTTAGATAGACACTTATATAATAGAGATAGATAGTATTTATTTTTATGAGGATTGAAATACCGCTCGCATGATTCCTATTCTACAAGTACTTAAAAATCTTCCAAATATTAAGTCAACTAGTCGTAAACTCGCACAATGCACAATAATTACTAATTAACTTACTAAACAAAAATCACTCACTGTAGATAGATCACCCTTTAAAAAAGTACATTTGACTTACAGCGCAATAAAAAAAAAAATCAACATTTTCAACAAACACACAATGTAACCAAGTTGAACAACTTCATTTTTCAAACCTTGCATGCAAACTTTGCTTAAGTGAAAAGGGCTATAGAAAAATTATTTCTATAAGGTAAGCAGTACTACTGTTGTTATTTCTATAAGTTGAACTCATTATTTCTATAGAAAGAGAGATATATGATGTGTTGCATGCATGATGTGTGTTAAGAAAGAATGGAGGTTGAGAAGGATTAAGAGGTGTTTGGGAAGGAGGTAGGACGAGTTCTGGGACGGGAAGAGGAATGATGGAAGAGGAGGAAGCGTCGGGAATATCCTGAAAAGGAAATTGTTGTTCATGGAAGGTGACGTCACGAGAATAGAAAATGGATTGGGTATCAATATTGTAAAGTTTGTATGCTTTGTGAGTGCTTGTGTAGCCGAGAAAGACACATTTTGTAGTACGAGGGGAGAATTTATCACGATGAGCACAAAGAGTTTGTGCATAATAGAGGCATCCAAACACACGAAGGTGATCATAGTTGGGTGGTTTGTTGAAAAGAACCTCAAAAGGTGACTTATTGTGAAGAGTGCGACTAGGGGTGCGATTAATGAGATAGGCAATGGTGAGAACACAATCACCCCAGAAGGGAAGAGGTAAGTGTGCTTGAAAACGTAGACTGCAGGCAACATTAAGAAGGTGCCGGTGTTTACGCTTCGCAATACCGTTTTGCTGAGGAGTTTCAACACAGGTACGTTCATGAATAATACCATGATCAAAAAGATATGATTGAAATTTATGAGAAAGAAATTCTTGGCCATTATCAGTTCGAATGATTTTAACAGTAGTATTAAATTGATTTTTGACAAGAGAAAAAAAAATACATTAAATGAGTGTAAACTTTGGATTTAAAACGCATCAAATATAGCCAAGTAGTACGAGAAAAATCATCGACTATTGTGAGGAAATAATGGGCGCCACATAAGGAAGAAGTATAATATCCACCCCAAATATCACAAAAAATCCAATTAAAAGAAAAAATACTTTTATTAGCAAAATTTGGAAAAGGTAGTCTTGGGTGCTTAGAACGAGCACAAACATCACAATCAGAAAGAATATAAGGGGAATCTAAAATATTAGGAATAATAAAACTAGAGGGATGACCTAGACGTTGATGCGATAGAGTCTTATTAACAGTGGTTTGAGCAGCAAAAAGCATAGGGAGGTCGGGACGATACATGTAAAGCCCATGACATAATTCACCCGCTCCAACCAGCATCTTTGACCATGGGTCTTGAAATGAGCATTTATTAGAAGAGAAGGTAATAATGCAAGAATTGTGGAGGGTAATTTGGGAAACAGATAATAAATTAAAATTTAAAAGGGGAACAAAATAAACATGAGTTAAGGTAAAAGATGGAGAGAGAATGCAAGTACCAAGACCTTCGGCTGGAACATCCTGACTCGTGGGAAGTCGGATGGAATGGAGAGTGGCTAGGGGATGAAGATTGATGAAAGCTTCCTTGTGGTGGCAGATATGGTGGCTGGCGCCACTGTCTACCACCCAATGAAGGCATCGATGGAAGGGAAAAATAGGGGAAGGGGAAGAAATGTTACCAATGAAATTGACTGAAGGGGACTCGATCAGTGGTGGGGATGGCATGAGCAAGTCGAGAAGCTTCTGGTATAACTCTGATGTCAAGCCAGGTATTGAAATCGAAGCCGATGGGGCAACGTCGAGCTGGTTGATGCTGGAAGGGGGCTAGCCGAGAATGGAGGGCTGGGTCTTGGTTCTCGAGTTGCGACCAGGAGGGTAACCCACTAGAGTCCAGCAATGATCAAGAGTATGTCCTTCTTTGCCGCAAGCCGTGCACTTGAAGGGAGGTTTCAGACGCCCACTAGGTCGGACTGCCAAGGCTAGAGTTTCCGATGAAGGTGACTGGATGTTGAGCAATCTTTGTTGCTCTTCCTGAAACAGAATCGAAAAAACTTTGCTTATGGGTGGGAGTGGGTCCATGGCTAATATTTGAGTGCGAAGAGAGGCAAAAGAATCATTGAGACCAAGAAGGAACTGGAACACCCATTCATCATCGACTTGCTACTGGAGAGCTTTGAGGTCAGTGCTTTGTTGAAGATGACTGAGTTCATCCCAAACTTGTTTTATTTGGTTGTAGTAATCATGAACATAATTGGTTGTTTGGTGTAGGGAATAAAGAGTCCGTTTGAGTTGATAAATTCGGGCATTATTGCCATGACAAAAATGGGAGGAAAGATCAACCCAAACATCACGTGGGTCCGTATGGTATTCGAGGAAATTAGCAAGAGAGGGGCTGATCGAATTGAGAATCTGGGTAAGGACCATACCCTTTGTCTGGTTCCATTGAGTGTATTCGGGTGTGTTAGGTGCAGGGGGTTTGAGAGTACCATCAACAAAACTAAGTTTGTTTTCTGCATTGAGGGCTCGGGTCATGGCTTTTTGCCATTAGGGGTAGTTGTCGTCAGTTAGGAGGCCATTGACAAGGGTGAGGCTTGGGGCATTTGAGGGATGAAGAAGATAAGGGGAAGGGAGGGTTGGGTTGGATGATTCTATCATGGCGTTAGAAGACCGTGGTCTGGCATGATACCATGTTAAGAAAGAAGAGGATGTGTATTTGAATAACTCAATGTGTATATTCTGTATTGTGCTTTACAAAGATATATAGATGTACAATGGAATTAAATATGGAAATTTACATATAAGGAAATAATCTTTTGTAATATATGCCTAGAAATAAGTAATTCCTGATTTGGTGCAATCCATAACTTGGGAAAGATGTGATTCTGTCAATAATGTGTGAGACAATATATTGGACATCTCAATCCATATGTTTAGGTATGGTGTGTTATTGAAGAGAAATGGGTTGTCATGAAAATTCATGGTTTAGGTAGTTTTTGAGTTTGTTGTCTATCTAATTGTTTCTTTTTTAGAATTAGAAAAACTTATTCATCAAAAGAGAGGGAAAAGAAAATATGCCAGAGAGAGAGAGAGAGAGAGAGAGAGATGACCTCAAACCATTGTAACTCTCTCTGCATCTGTAAAGTTGCACCAGAACTTCGATCAAGTCTAGTAGAATCTTCTATTATCCCTACCATATGTAAAATGTTATCATCGTTGAGATCTCCATAAGATGTCAAAGTGTTCTTCATAGGAAGACCACACTATAACACAATTTGTCTTTTGTGACAGAATAGACCGTCACAAAAAATAACTAAAATGTTACTAAAGACATTTGGTGATGGTTTGAAATCATCACCACGACCGTCACCTAATATGCGTCATAGAAAATAATTTGTGACAGTTTACTGTTCAAACGTCACAAAAAATATTTTTAGTGATGGTTGGACGTGTTTCGTTTGGTATAATGTTCGAACGTTCCCTTTTCTGTGACGGTTGAGATTTGTGACAGAAAGTAATGTCTGAACAGCCAATCTAATGTTCGAATGCAAATCTAACCAATTGGCATTTGAATGACGGAAGTTAATGTTCATTGATTATAATTCAAACGTATCATATTTATGTTCAAACTTTTATACGTCCAAACATTAACTGCAATATATGTTCAAAATTTCATTCAAACGTTAATGGACCAATGTTCGAACGTAAAAGGTATAACATTTGGACATTAGTTTGAATGTTAATAAAGAAGCATTCGAACGCAAGTGGTACGTTCGGAGGTTTGTTCAAACGTTAATCGTTTAAACATTCGAACGTGTTGTTCGTTTGAGAGTGAGTACGTTTGAACATTATGTTATAATTTTGTACAATTACATTCAAATGTTGGTTTGAATATGAACCAATATTCAAACATTTTTTTATTTAAATTCGAATGTATAGATCAGAAATACTAATTTCATAAAATTAGTATACATACCAATTGTATCATATACACACCATCATTTAACAATTAACAATGCCTTATAGAGTTTCAAAATTAGATATTAAAAGTTATATATACTAATAAAATTAATAAAATTCATTTCTTCTTCTTTCCTCGCCCATCGCAATTCTATTGCAATAACATAACATACTCCATTTGCACCATCATCTCCCGCTATACTTACTCTTGGACTTCACTGCATATTCTTTCCTCTCAGTTCTCTGTTGGTCCTGCAAACACGTCTCTAAATGAAACTGTCACTCTAAATGAGACTCTAATTCTTGTTGTCTTGACCTCAAATACTCATTTTTGCGCAGTGTAATTTCTAAATCTTTGGTAAGATTATTAATTTGTAAAGTCGATAAGGTTAAGGAGGATGAACCAGAATGATTGAAAGATCATCCCAAACCTCTTGCCATACTAGACTTGGGCCCGAGCACTTGTGTGAATATGTCTATGTCATTAGGAGAGGATTTCCCAAAAGCTGACTGCATCTCTATCACTTTTTCTTGCAATTTGAAAGATAATACACAATAAGTAATGTATTAAAAGAAATATAAATAAAAAATAAATTATTCACATGTTTTATAATTTATTTAACAAAATTAATACCGCTTACATAATCATCTGCAGCGGCAGGATCTATCCACTCACTACGCTCATTAGTGTGAGCAGCAGTATAGACATGAATGAGGGAAAAGTTTTCAAGATTATTACGTTTCTAACAAAGCGACATTAACAATTTTAAAAAAATAATGTTAGTACTTAAATAAAAGAATATAAGAAAAATAAATGAATTCTATAATTTTTTAATTACCATTTTATCAGCAAGACAGTGGAATGACCATGAACTAGCACGATAGTGGACAGTCATAGTGGATCTATTCTGTGCATTTTTAGAACTTAAGTGCTATAAAATTAATTAAAAAATTTAATTGTAATATATACATAATATATAGAACGAATATAAATGTAAATAATTAAAGGATATAAATCTATAATACCTGATAATTTGGAGTTGTAAAACGATCACAACACTTTCTCCAATCGTCTAACTTCATCTGCTGGAAAGGGGAATACGCAGTGTCTTCCAACATCTCAAATTTTTTGAAGTGGTCATGACATCGTCCTGTATCACGTTGGAATAGTGTAGTCATCAACTCATTCACAGTTCTCAAATCCTCGCTAAGGTCAAAGTGGAGGTTGAATTCATCCTAATAAGTGAATTACGTCAAAAATATAATATACTAATCTAAGTGAAAAAAATATACTTTCAAAGTAAACTCACCAGCGCGTGACTCCAAATGTGCTCCTTAATCTAATTCCTAAAATCTCACCATAATCACACATAAAATGGAGCATATGCTTGGACTACTGTGCCATTATTGTAGGAAAGCGCTGTTGCACTATCATCCACTCCTCCAGTGGAATTATCATGAATGGTGACCTTGAGTTTTCCGTGCCTTTTATTTTTTTTTAAGAGAGATGCCACATGTATAACCACGACTGCGACAAGCGGATGCATCAACTAATATATAGTAGTATAATTATAGTTATATAGTTATTGAGACAAACATATTAATATATAATTAATTATCAACGACATTTCCTTACTAGAATGTGTTGACTGGCTGTCGTTCTCTTGCGTGTAAACTTGATCTTCAAGAGTGAATTCCTTGGGTGAGGAGTCCTCAATAGGTTCAGGATTTGGACTTGGCGGAGGAGGCATATTTCTTCATTGTCGTTTCGGCGGCATCCTTGAAAATAATTAATGATATCATAGAAAATTAATTAGAAGAAATTATGAAAAGTATAATATTCTATAGTCACCTATAGGAATAAAATATTTAGTACTTTTATTCTTCATCTTCAAATGTATTTTTCATGCTTGTTTTAGAATCTCCCTTAATAACATTTTTGTCATCATTATCAACCTCTTCTTTGTCCTCCTTATCCACTTCCTCCCCAGATTCTTCTTCGTCTTCTTCTTCTTCTTCCTCACTTACTTGAATTAAATGATCATTTAATATGGATGGGCCAAGATGAACGGATGGGACATCAGCTCTACACAACTGGAGCAACTCGAGTGTACCGAGGTCAACAAACAAGTTAATACCCCCTCAATCTTCCTGGTAGGCCTCTACAATTAGAGCGTCATCCTCATCTTTACTGCTCTCGTAATCTACACTCGTTTTTGCTTCATATATATTTTGAGGGATAAATTTTTGTATGACTAGCCAAGTTATCTCTCAACTATCTTCATCAGTGTTTTTCATTGGATAATCAAATAATAGACTTGGGTAGCTTGACAAACCAATACTAATGGATCATCTTCGTACAATTTAGATACAGTATTGACACTCGAAAAGAAATTATTCCTATGTATTGAGACCCAACCACTGCCTAGATCCCACCAATCACATTTAAAGACATATGTTACAGACCCACCTAGATATTTCAATTCGATAATATCACGTATGACACCATAATAGTCAATATCATTTGTTCCATGACTCCACTCGATCAACACACCACAGTTTTGAGTCTTTCTATTACGTTTACAGTCCAGAGAATGAAATCTATAACCTCAAACCGTGCATACAGTGTATCGAATTGTTCTCTTTGAGGGACCACAGGCCAATGCATACAAATCAGGAGAAATTGATCAGGCATCACGAGCACTTTGTTCCAAGATCTAACAATTGAAATAGTATATACTTATTAAAAGTTACTGATGAAGTGCTAAAACTACATGATTAAGTTACTTAAATGAATAAATTGTTTAACAAAAAAATGATTTAAGTACTTAATTATGCAGTAGATTATGACACTTGAGTAAATTGATAAATTCTAATATTTGGCACTTAAAAAGTTTGAAATGTAGTTGGCACACTCATACTGTTAAGACACACCAAAGTTGGTTTTTCCAATTTACTCTTGTATGCTGAAATATTAACTCTAATAACGTAGGGTAATTTTAAAATTAAGCAATCAATTGAGCTGGCCGACAACACACTTGGAAAAGCAGCAGTGCACGCATCACGCACGGACAGCCAATCACGCAGGAGCACACAGAACAGACCTACAGAGGGAATCAACGGACAGGCAGCACGAACTGGGACCACAGCATGATCACGCTGGAAGAAATTCACGCAGAACAGGGGCAAATTCCTATTACGTTTGGGTGGTTTAGACCCGGGCGGGGCCATGATGATTTTTTTACTTTTTTCACTTTCATGCAGAAGGGCAGACGGTAGTTTATTTTTTAGTTAGTCTTTTTACGTTTTAGTTTAGAGGAGACAACACTTTTCAGTTTTTTTTAAGGGAGTTCTTAGTTTTTTTTTTCTCTTTCATTTTCAGAGCTTAGTTTGCAGAGTTTTAGTCTTTTATTTTTCGTTTCTGGTTTCCGTTCTTCATGGAGACGGGCGGCAGGAAGGGGATTTTCAGTAGTTCTTAGTTAGTTTTATTTTCTAGTATTTCCTGCAGTTCAGACCGTGAGGTGGCAGGGGAATATTTAACATTTTTGCTTCTTTACACTTTGAAGTTTTACGGACAGCTTTCAGTCGGTTATCATTTTGATTTTTTACTCATTCTTAGTTCATAGGGGTTGAGTCGGTGGAAGGCCTGCTCAGTGCTCACACTCTTTTTTTTTTCAGTATTATTATTTTGGGTTGCTCTAGTGAGTCGTGGAGTTTATTTTCTTTCTTTCCAATTTTACGTTCAGCTGCTTCTTCGTTTTTATATTTCTGGGATTTACTTTGGTTTTTTTTCTGCCGAACAGCGTTAGTTGCTTGTTTAGTTCGTTGAGCTGCTTCATTTTATTTCTTTCTGTTTTCGTTTCCTGGGTTTTGGGTTCAGACTTGAGTCGGCTAGTTTTTTTGTATTTTTTTTCCCTCGGTTTCAGACCGTAAAGGAGTTTTTTGGTCGAGTGGTGAGTCGGCGTGTAGGGCAGTCTTCACGTCTTGCGGGTTTAGGTCCCAAATTGGAGGGATGCGGCTGGTTTGATTTTTTTTTTTTTTAATAGTTTAGTTTTAGGGGGAGGAGTCGGTTTTGGGACGGAACTCTCTCTCAATCTCTCGTTTTTCTATTGTTTATTTTTTTTCTGGGTTCGTTTAGAACTCGGGCGAAGACTTATTTTATTTTCTTGGGCTCTACATTTTCAGTTTTCATTTTACTTTAGTTCTCCTGCATGCAGCATCTCTAGGATTTATTTCGTCTGGATATTTTCTCTTAGATTTTATCATGGTTCAACTTAGATTAATTTTTATTGTTAGAAACATCATGTGTAGCTAATTTTAAAAACTTCGGTTGTGAAATGAGATTTAATTTATTTTAGGTTCTAGTTTAATGAAATATTTTGTTGATAACTGTTGATTTCACTATGTTACTAGTTGGATTTAAATTGAAAATAGATTGTGGCTCTTGTTCTTGATTTGTTGTTGACGTAAGGCACAACAAAAGCTTGAAAATTATTAAGGCTTCTCTCGATTGTTTGTTAATGGGTGTTTGGCTAGTAAAGTAGAGAAAATATTGTAAAACTTGAGCATAACTTTTTATCTTCCGTTTATCAATACCTTGATTGAGTTGTTAATCGAGAAAATTATCTAGGATCCGAAATAAAGAGAGTCTCATACCCAACCCAAGTATTTGTTAATTTGCCTTTTTGATTAGAAACTTTAATTTCAGCTTTGATTAATTTTTTTTTGCGGGAATTGAATTCACTATTTTCTTTCTTACCTCATCTTCGATATTTTTTTTCACAAACACTTTGATAACCCTTTGTCCCTGTGGAATAAGATCCTGGATTTATCATTGTATTACTTTGACAGCTTCTACGCTTGGAAGACAAAATTATAAGCTGATCAAGTTTTTGGCGCCGTTGCCGGGGACAACGGGTGTTTGTCAAAGCATTCTCTTTTTCCTAAGAAGACGTTTATGGAGCTATGAACCTCTTCACAGCCTGGGTGATATCTTTACCTCTCATTTTACTTGTTTATTTTTATCTTGTTTTGTGCTGAACTTACATGTCTGGTTGGGCTAGAGATAGCACATATAGACTTGCTAGGACTGAATCATCAACCTCATTATCGAGTGCATCATCTGTTTCTCTTAATTCAGCATTTGAATAATCATTTGACACTCATAGTGACATGGCTTAAGAAGAAGAACATCATGATAGGGAAATGGTAAATCAAAAGAGGACACTTAGAGAGTATCTTCAGCTTGTTAGGACTAGCACCCCTTCTTGCATCATTTTACCTCTTAATGCAAATGCTTTTAATTTCAAACCTGAGATGATTCCATTGCTTCCACACTTTCATGGTATGGATTCTGAAAATCCCTACTTGCATATCAAAGAGTTTGAAAAAGTGTGTTCCACATTTATGGATAGAACATGCACTGAAGAGGTCATAAGATTGAAATTGTTTCCATTTTCCTTGAAAGACAAGGCTAAGACATGGTTGAATTCCTTAAGACCAAGATCCATTGGGACTTGGCAAGAAATGCAAACTGAATTTTTTTTAAAAAATTTTCCCATGCATAGAACCAATGCCTTGAAAAGACAAATCATGAATTTTTGCCAAAAGGATGTGGAAACATTTTACCATTGTTGGGAACGATTCAAAGACCTCCTAAATGCATGTCCTCACCATGGATATGAGAATTGGAGGGTCATTAGTTTTTTCTATGAGGGGTTGCAACAAAAAATGAGGCAATTTGTAGAAAACATGTGCAATGGTAAATTCTTCAACAAAGGGCCCAAGGAAGCGTTTGAATATTTTGACTATTTGGCTGAAAATGCCCAATTTTGGGATGTTTCTGACTTGTATGATAGATCTGAAAATCAAAAATGTGTTGGTGGTGGTGGTAAATACCACTTGAAAGAATTTGATGATTTACATGCTAAGCTTGCATTGATGTCTAAAAAGTTAGAGTCTTTAGAGCTTAAGAAAGTCAATGAAATGCATGTTTTGCCATCAATTGAAAAATGCAACATATGTGAAGATCCAGGGCATGTGATTAATGCATGCCCAACAATTCCTGCTTTTAAAGAAGTGTTGCTTGATCAATCCAACCCTGTGCGTATGATCTCTAAAAATTTTTCTGGGCCTTACTCTAATACTTACAATGCAGGTTGGAGAAGTCATCCAAATTTCAGCTGGAAGAATGAACAACCTGAGCCATCTACACAAGGACAAAGTCAGTATACCCCATATGGAGCAACTGCCCAAGGGTCGGGACCCTCTTACTTTGCAAATCAGCCCCCTCCAATGCAGAGAAAGGGAGTGGAAGATTCCATTCAGCAACTAACTGTTACCCTACAATAGTTTATGCAAAATCAAGCCACAGTCAACAACCAGAACGCTCAAGCCATCAATGACATCAGAGGGACCCTTACTAGAGTAACCACTACTCTAAGTAACCAAGAGAAAGGCAAATTTCCCACTCAAACCCAACCCAATCCACAAGTGCAAAGTCAATCATCTCAGAATAATGGTGAAAGGGCAATGTGAAATCAGTGAAAGCTATTACAACTTTGAGGAATGGTAAGGTCGTGGATATCCCTATCCATAGTACAAGAAAATCAGGTCAAGAAGCTAACCCTCCTCTAGTTAGTGGTGAGCCAAGCACTTCTCAGGTCAAGAAGATTCAAATAATGATGCATGTCTCATTCCTGCACATTTTCCACATCGTTTGCTTTCTTTGCATAAAGAAAAACAGCATGCTGAAATTTTAGAAATTTTTAAGCAGGTTAGGATTAACATTCCACTTCTTGATGCTATTAAACCAATTTCTGCTTATGCTAAATTTCTGAAAGACTTATGCACTGCGAAACGCAAACTGAATGTGCAAAAAAAGGCTTTTCTCACTGAGCAAGTTAGTGCCATTATTCAAAACCACACACCACCTAAGTACAAGGATCCTGGTTCACCTACCATTTCATGTGTCATTGGAAATTCTAAGATTGGTCAGGCCTTGCTAGACTTAGGTTCGGGGGTTAATTTGTTACCTTATAGTGTGTATGAACAATTGGGTTTAGGGGAATTAAAAGCCACTTCAATCATTTTGCAGGTTGCCGATAGATCCATAAAAATTCCTAAGGGTATTGTTGAGGACGTCTTGGTCCAAGTAGATAAATTTTATTACCCTATAGATTTTGTGGTATTGGATATGCAGTTGTCATCCCACTCAAACTCTTCACCACCGGTGATTTTAGGAAGACCATTCCCAACAACTTCTAATGCTATAATTAATTGTAGGAGTGGTGTCTTAAAACTAAGTTTTGGAAATATGACTTTAGAACTGAATATCTTTAATTTGTGCAGGCAACCTCAAGAACTTGAAGATGTTGAAGAAGTTAATGCATTGGAATCCTTACTTGCTGAAAATTCTTTGTTAAATTACAATTGTGATGAACTTTGGGAGGATTTAGAAGACTCCCTTGATTTAATTGATTCCACTAATCAATTTTCTTCTCTTTGTGCTGCAGGAAATTCAAATGAGATGCAGTGGAAGCCCAAATTTGAGCCACTACCAGCACTACAAGCCTCGACACAGCCCTCCAATGAGAAGACCCCAATGCTAAAATTAAAGCCATTGCCCTCGGAGCTGAAATACGCCTACCTCGGACTAGAAAAGTCATTTCCAGTAGTGATTTATGCACTTTTAACTCCTGACCAAGAAAGTAAGTTGCTGAAAATTTTGGCACAACACAAATCAGCCATTGGCTGGTCCATTGGTGACATCAAAGGTATAAGCCCTTTCATCTGCACACATAGGATATATTTGGAAGAGGACTCAAAACCCTCTAAAGAGATGCAAAGAAGACTAAACCCCACAATGAAAGAAGTGGTAAAAAATGAAGTTTTGAAATTGTTAGACATAGGCATCATTTATCCCATTGCTGATAGCAAATGGGTTAGCCCAATCCAAGTTGTTCCAAAAAAATCTGATATAACTATGGTGGAAAATGACAAGGGAAAATTTGTGCCTACTAGGGAGACCACAGGTTGGAGGATGTGTGTAGACTATAGAAAATTAAATACCGCCTCTAGAAAGGATCATTTTCCCTTATATTTTCTTGACCAGATTTTAGAAAAAGTGGCGGGGCATAAATATTATTGTTTTTTAGATGGCTTCTTTGGCTATTATCAAATAGAAAGAGCCCCTGAGGATCAAGAGAAGACTACCTTCACTTGTCCTTTTGGGACTTTTGCCTTCAAAAGAATGTCATTTGGGCTATGCAATGCCCCAGCCACTTTTCAAATATGCATGTTGAGCATTTTCAGTGACTTGATTGAGGACATTGTAGAGGTTTTCATGGATGATTTTTCAGTTTTTGGAAAAACATTTGATGCATGTTTGTCTAATTTATAAGTTGTCTTGAAAAGATGTGAAGAAAAACAATTTATATTAAATTGAAAAAAATGCCATTTCATGGTAAGACAATGGATAGTTTTGGGGCATATTGTATCTCCTTGGGGCATAGAGGTAGATAAAGCTAAGATAGACTTGATTTCAAATTTGCCTGCGCCTAAAAATGTGAAAGGTGTTAGATCTTTTTTAGGGCATGCCGGTTTTTATAGAAGGTTCATAAAGAATTTTAGCTTTATCTCTAAACCTCTTTGTCAACTTTTAATGCATGATGTCAAGTTTGAATGGACTAAAGAGTGCCAAAATTGCTTTGATCAGTTAAAAACATTTCTCACCACGGCATCTATCCTTTGGCCCCCTGATTGGTTACTTCATTTTGAATTAATGTGTGATGCAAGTGACTTTACTGTGGGGGCTGCACTTGGACAGCGAAGAGATAAGCTGCCGTATGTCATATACTATGCTAGTAAGACTTTGAATGCTGCCCAAAAGAACTATTCCACCACAGAAAAAGAATTACTAGTTATAGTCTTTGCATTGGATAAGTTTAGATCATATCTCCTTGGTTCACCTGTCATAATATTCACTGATCATGCAACTTTGAAATTTTTATTGTCAAAAAAAGACACCAAGCCAAGATTGGTAAGATGGATACTCCTGTTGCAAGAATTTAATCTCACAATAAAAGACAAGAAAGGAGTAGAAAATGTGGTGGCGGATCATCTTTCTTGCCTTACACTTGAAGTTTCTGAGGAGTTTCCTTTAATTTCTTATTCTTTTCCTGATGAACAATTATTTTCAGTTGAGACTTTACCATGGTATGCTGACCTTGTAAATTTCTTGGTTACAGGAAAGACTCCACCTCATTGGAATGCTCAAGACATCAAAAGGTTGAAGGCTGAAGCTAAGTATTTCTTTTACGATGATCCCTACCTTTTCAAGTATTACTCAGATCAAATCATTAGGAAGTGTGTGCCCAATAATGAAATTTCTGGTGTTTTAAATTTTTGCCATACGAAAGCTTGTGGTGGGAATTTTTCAGTCCACAAAACAGTGGCCAAATTTCTCCAAAGTGGATTTTATTTGCCAACTATATTCAAGGATGCCTTTAGTTTTTGTAAAGCTTGTGAGTCATGTTAGAAATTAGGAGGAATCACTAGGAGAAATATGATGCCTATGCAACCCATACTAGCGATTGAAATTTTTGATTGTTGGGGAATAGATTTTATGGGACCATTTCCTTCTTCTTATGGCTATTTATACATTTTGATTGCTGTTGACTATGTTTCTAAGTGGTTGAGGCAGCCCCTTGCAAATCTAATGATCATCAAGTTGTTTTAAAATTTTTGAAAGAAAACATTTTTGCAAGGTTTGGCATGCCTAAAGCCATAATCAGTGATAATGACACCCATTTTTGTAACAAGCATTTCTCGGCCTTAATGAAGAAGTATGGTATCCATCACAAAATCTCTACCCCCTATCATCCTCAAACCAATGGACAAGCTAAACTAGCAAATAGGGAGATTAAAAACATTCTTGAAAAACCAGTTAGCCCAAACAGGAAGGATTGGTCTTTGAGATTGTCTGATACCTTATAGGCTTATAGAACAGCCTTTAAAACCATTTTGGGCATGTCTCCATATAGACTAGTGTATGGTAAGGCTTGCCATTTGCCTGTAGAGCTGGAACATAGAGCGTATTGGGCCATTAAGCAATGTAATTTTAACATTGATGAAGCTGGTTGTGTGAGAAAATTACAGTTGTCTGAGTTGGATGAGTTGAGGATGGATGCCTACAACAACTCTAAGTTGTCCAAAGAAAGAATGAAGAACTTCCATGACAAACACATCCAACGTAAGACTTTTGAGTCTAATCAACAAGTGTTATTATACAACTCTCGGTTACACTTGTTCCCTGGTAAGTTAAGGTCTCGGTGGAGCGGGCCTTATGTGGTACAAACTATTTTTCCCCATGGTGCTATAGAGATAATGAATCCTCTCAATGGTAACATTTTTAAGGTTAATGGTCAAAGGCTCAAGTCTTTTATTTCTAACTTTGCACCTGAGGAATCTACTCTACATTTGCTTGATCCTAATTGATGGTTCTTGATCTATCCATTTCTTTTCATTGTTTTGTTTTGTTCTTCAATTTTTATTTTTATTTTGGCTACATTCCTTTCAAAGCTGCCCAGGTACTTCCTTTTCCTCTTTCCTTCAATTTTTCTTTGAATATTTGGTTCTTCTTTTGGTTGTTTTGTCCCTTAACTTCTCTTTTTGTGTAAATTCCTTCATTTCTCTTGCATCATTGAGGACAATGCTACAATCTAGTTGATGGGTGGAAGAGAATTTATTTTTCTGTTTGCATGCTGTAGACATATTTTGGTCCACCTTGGGAGAGTGTTGGTAATGAGTTGAAAGCAGATTAAATTCCCTATTCTTGAATTTACATGTTGGAAAGTGAACTGAAAAATAATTTGTTGAGGTCATGGAACATGTGGAATGTAGTGCAAATATGAGTATATGTCAAAAGAGGGACTTATCCATTTTATTTAGTTGTTAAACCAAGGGAAAGATGTTAAAAGTTTTGCTAAAACACACACAACACATGCCCGGAATGCCTAGAGAGACTACATTGGGTCATTGTTTGTTGATTTACACTTCGGTTGTTTGGGACTCTAATGAACCATATCCTAATGGCTTAGGAAAAAATCTGGAATGAATTAAATGAGAAAAGGGACAAGCTAGGGATATATAAAAATAAATAAATAAAATAAAATAAAATTCCTCGACCTAGTGGTAAGGGCCGACTTGTGAAAGTGTGGGTAGGCGCACATTCATAGGCTTGATTCTCCCACTAGGAAAACTTGAAAAAAAAAATGATTTACATTTGTGTATTGGAAAAGGCTACCTATTACCGGGGTCCTTATTAAATAAGAAAGGAGGCACCTTTTAAAGTGTAATAGCGTGAAAGCCGCCACTACAATGGTTTTGACTTAGAGTAAGACCTATGGTCGTTATCTCAGATTAGCTGTTGTGATTGAAACTGTTAATGCCTCTTGGTAGCCGATCTTGGAATTCTAACCTCATTCCCATGCACTTGAAGAAGTAAGTTTTGTTACATGTAATTCCCTTTGTTGATTAACTAAATGGTGTATAAATCTCCCAGTTGATACAAAATTCAGATTAATCTGTCTCCAATGTTCTTAAACTCAACAAGTCTATTTCATGGCATGTGCTTCTTGGATTTTCTTTTAAAATTGTAGTTGGTAATTTCACATTTGCATGAATTCATTCGCATTATTTGCTAGAGACTAGCAATAACCTAGTTGGGGGGTGTAATGAAGTATTAAAATTACATGATTAAGTTATTTAAGTGAATAAATTATTTAACAAAAAAATGATTTAAGTACTTAATTATGTAGTAGATTATGACACTTGAGTAAATTGATAAATTCTAATATTTGGCACTTAAAAAGTTTGAAATGTAGCTCGCACACTCATATTGTTAAGACATACCAAAGTTGGTTTTTCCAATTTACTCTTGTATGCTGAAATATTAACTCTAATAACGTAGGGTAGTTTTGGAATTAAGCAATCAATTGAGCTGGCCGACAACACACTTGGAAAAGCAGCAGTGCATGCATCACGCACGGACAGCCAATCACGCAGGAGCATGCAGAACAGACCTGCAGAGGGAATCAACAGATAGATAGCACGAACTGGGACCACAGCATGATCACGCTGGAAGAAATTCACGCAGAACAGGGGAAAATTCGTATTACGTTTGGGTGGTTCAGACCTGGGCGGGGCCATGATTATTTTTTTACTTTTTTCGCTTTCATGGAGAAGGGCAGACGGTCGTTTATTTTTTAGTTAGTCTTTTTACGTTTTAGTTTAGAGAAGACGGCACTTTTCAATTTTTTTTTAGGGAGTTCTTACTTTTTTTTTTTTTCTCTTTCGTTTTCAGAGCTTAGTCGGCAGAGTTTTAGTTTTTTATTTTTCATTTTTGGTTTCCGTTCTTCATGGAGACGGGCGGTAGGAAGGGGATTTTCAATAGTTCTTAGTTAGTTTTATTTTCTAGTATTTCCTGCAGTTCAGACCGTGAGGCGGCAGGGGAATATTTAGCGTTTTTGCTTCTTTACACTTTGAAGTTTTACGGACAGCTTTCAGTTGGTTATTATTTTGATTTTTTACTCGTTCTTAGTTCATAGGGGTTGAGTCGGTGGAAGGCCTGCTCACACTCTTTTTTCTTTTTTTTTTTCAGTATTATTATTTTGGGTTGCTCTAGTCTTTAGCATTTTTTTTTTTCTTTCCTTTCGGTTCAGACGGCTTGAGTCGGTGGAGTTTATTTTCTTTCTTTCCAGTTTTACGTTCAGCTGCTTCTTCGTTTTTATATTTCTAGGATTTACTTTGGTTTCTTTTCTGCCGAACAGCGTTAGTTGCTTGTTTAGTTCGTTGAGCTGCTTCATTTTATTTCTTTCTGTTTTCGTTTCCTGGGTTTTGGGTTCAGACTTGAGTTGGCTACTTTTTTATTTATTTATTTATTTTCCCTGGGTTTCAGACTATAAAGGGGTTTTTTGGTCGAGTGGTGAGTCGGCGTGTAGGGCGGTCTTCACATCTTGCGAGTTTAGGTCCCAGACTGGAGGGATGCGGCTGGTTTGATTATTATTTTTTTCAATAGTTTAGTTTTAGGGGGAGGAGTCAGTTTTGGGACGGAACTCTCTCTCAGTCTCTCGTTTTTCTATTGTTTTTTTTTTTTTTTTTTTCTGGGTTCGTTTAGAACTCGGACGAAGACTTATTTTATTTTCCTGGGCTCTACGTTTTCAGTTTTCATTTTACTTTAGTTCTCCTACATGCAGCATCTCTAGGATTTATTTTGTCTGGATATTTTCTCTTAAATTTTATCATGGTTCAACTTAGATTAATTTTTATTGTTAGGAACATCATGTGTAGCTAATTTTAGAAACATGAGTTGTGGAATGAGATTTAATTTATTTTAGGTTCTAGTTTAATGCAATATTTTGTTGATAACTGTTGATTTCACTATGTTATTAATTGAATTTAAATTGAAAATAGATTGCAGCTCTTGCTCTTGATTTGTTGTTGACGTAAGGCACAACAAAAACTTGAAAATTATCAAGGCTTCTCTCGATTGTTTGTTAATGGGTGTTCGGCTAGTAAAGTAGAGAAAATATTGCAAAACTTGAGCATAACTTTTTATCTTCCCTTTATGAATACCTTGATTGGGTTGTTAATCGAGAAAATTATCTAGGATCCGAAATAAAGAGAGTCTCATACCCAACCTAAGTGTTTGTTAATTTGCTTTTTTGATTAGAAACTTTAATTTCAACTTTGATTAATTTTTTTTTGCGGGAATTGAATTCACTATTTTCTTTCTTACCTCATCTTCGATATTTTTTTTCACAAACACTTTGATAACCCTTTGTCCCTGTGGAATACGATCCTGGACTTATCCTTGTATTACTTTGACAGCTTCTACACTTGGAAGACAAAATTATAAGCTGATCAGTTACCCAAAGTTAAAAGTTTCAAAATCTAACATATATATAATTTTAGTTCATACACATGATTCAAACCATCTGAAAAATTCTTCCTCGTGTCTTGCGTCTATATTCTCTACGCCTTCCGTCCTATATTTGTCCATGTGCTCACTGTATATAAGTGCAAAAGAATATTGTTTTGAGCACAAAAGTCATTATTAAACTTTTGAAACTAGAATTATTCGAAGCATGGAACGACATATCTGAGATAGTACCCGTTTGTGCACCCAATGGTCATACATTCTGAGAAAACACTAATAGCTCATGAAGAGGTGGAGCAGCAAAATCAGCATTTCGCTCTTGACAATTAAATCATGTCTCAACACCACAAAAATATAGAGAGCAAAATGTTAACAATTTATCGTGTATATAGGCCTATGCTATTAAACCCTCAGCTCTAGCTTTTTTCCCAATAGTGCGCTTCAATCAACCCAAACATATCTCGATTTACTACCTGAGCACACAAATCCTTAAAAAACATACGAAGTCCGGATATGGCGACACATACATTAGATGTCAACTTCCCACGAATTCCCACCGGTAATAAGTTATGGCAAAAATATGTGATAGTCATGACTTTTCAATCCACTAATTTTCCAGTCATCAAGGCTCACGCATCTACCGATATTTGAAGCACAACCATATTGCAACTTCACACCTTCCAACCATTTGCATAAGTCTATCATCTTCTCCCTCGTCATCGTAAAACATGCATGCGGTATGACCACCCTGTTTCCTTCCACTCACAAATATAGATTATGTTTAATTCTCATTCTCTTGAGATCTTTTCTCGTCTTGATCGTGTTTTTCGTCTTTTTATTAATGCTCATCAATGTACCTAGTATATTATCAAATATATTCTTCTCTATATACATTGCATTTGATGTGTTTGATGTAATGTTATTTTAGACAACTTATTAAGAACATAATATATTCTTAAAATCTAATATCAATTATTGGGAATTAAGTTTTACATTTTTAACAAATTTGAAATTACTGAAAATGTTAATATTGTTACTAGTATTATTTCATATAGTTAATAAAAAAATAATAGTTTCATTAATATTTAATTCCATTGCTTTATACTTTAATAATTCATCCAACATTATTAACACTATTTAAGAAGTTTTAAAATTCTTAATAAATTGCTTTATTTAAAATTACTAATATGATGTCCACATTTAGAAATAAAACATTATATATTTAATTAACGAGGAACAAATTAATATATAACATAGACATTTGACTATAATTAATAAAACTAACAACAACAATATACTATATATAGTATATATTATAATATAATATTAGATATAGTATGCTATATGTTATAGTATACATTATAATATATAACATATATTAATAATATAATATATTATTAATATATTTTTGGAAATTCAGTCGCAAAATGTTCAAACGTAATATTTTCTCACATTCGAACATTTCCACATTCGAACGTTACTCAGAATGACGTTTGAACGTTTCGTGTATATAAGCCCAAAACTGAAACGGGAAAATATCATTTTCATGTCATTACCATTATCTTTCCATCGTTGCATGCCGCCACTAAACCATCGCCCCAGCCACAACAGTCACAAAAAGGTAGGCATCCCTCTTTTGTCCTCTTACATGCTTCTTTTTTTTTTTTTTTTTTTTTTTAAGATTTAGTAGGAAACTTGTAAACCGAACTTTAGTAGTGGTTGGATTTTCAACTCCATTTTTCAGCCACCATGGGTTGCCATTGGCCAAATGGTCACCATAGAAAATTTTATTGAAGTGTATACTTCAATTGTATGATGGCATTTGGCCACTTAGAATCATGGTACATGATTTTCGAGAATGGCTCAGTGTTGTAACTTCAAACGTTTTGACAGAATGTTTAAACGTATGACGTTGCAAGTACATAGCCTAGCCTTTATGCCTTCCACATTCAAACGTATATTTTTTACGTTCGAACATTACTTTTCATAGCATTTACGTTCGAACGTTGAATCTTAATATTCGAACGTACTACTTTCCAATTTATTCGCCGTTTTGCCTTCCATGTTTGAACTTGTATATTTTATGTTCGAATCTAAATCTTGTTCGAATCTAAATCTTTATGTTCAAGCGTTAAACACATACGTTCGAATGCTAAGGGTATTCGAATGTGTATATTATACGTTTGAATGTTAATTTTTATGTTTGAATGTTAAACACATACGTGCAAACGTTTTATTTGAACGTTCAAATCTATGTTATATTATGTTCGAACATTAATGCAGAGTAGTTTAAAATTAATACAAAAGATGCATTAATAGTACCAATAATTTTTTTCCCTTTTCAATTTTCAAGATATAGCTCATCCTTTGCATACCAGGAAATGGGGGAGGGAAGGAGCCACTCAGGACACTGCTCGGATTGGGGCTCATACTGTTATGGTGGAGTGAAAGGTCCTGATTAATGAGTTCGATGGGCTCTGATGGGAGCAGACGAGCCTCAAAGATGTCTTCATCAGTAGAGGCTAGGGAAATATCTACACATTAAGGGGGAAGGTATACCCCTCGATGGTTCAGGAGTTCTATATGGGGATGTGCTTCATGTCTCAGGACGCATCCTCTCACACAGTGATTGTATGCGGTGTTTCATTTGAGATTTCACCAGATATCTTCGCTGAGCTCCTCGGGATTCATCGAGTAGTCGAGACATCGACTACAACTGACTCTCAGATTGGCGACATAGCCGTGGTTCACACATCTACATTAGCATATGACACACTGGATGCAGATGTAGGCACTTCAGCATCATCTACTGACCCAGTTGAGCCATCATTAGCCAGAGATGCAAACCGGTCAGAGGCTGAGGGTATTGACCGTGAGGCTTAGGATGATGGTTGAGACGAGGATTTCTACATCCTTACCAGGAGAGACCGCACGTAGATCGAGAGGAAGAACGCCTTCAACCAAATGCATATGCTACCTTTCTTCTGCATGTTACAGCTTATTGTTACAACAAACTTGGATCCTGTGGCACATAAGACCACATTTAGTCAGATTCAAGCACAGTTTTTTATACGAGTGGCATGTAGAGATCGCATTGATTTTCCATTGCGCATTTTTGAGAGGATCAGTTACGAGGCGAGCATCGTCTCCATAGACAACCTCCCATACAGTGTCATCATCAGTCTACTATTACTTGCTCGGAGAGTGCCACTCCAGCTGGAGGAAAGGGTCGCAGATCAAATGAACCCCCTCGACATGAGCACGCATCAACGTGGCATTGGACAGGCGAGTGGGTATCTTTGAAGTCAGCCACCCCCTGTAGCGGATCTAGTTCCTCCGACGCAATCTGAGCCCAGTGTGGGGAGTAGTATCAGCAGCCGACGAGTACATTTGTGGGAGATGAGTGGCCTACTTGGATTGATGTAGGGATCTCACAGCTGACTACGCATATCAATCTACAAATCATGGCTGTAAAGCAGTCTGTTGTTGAGATAGCCCATTGTGTAGACATCCTTAACGAGAAGGTTGATATCTTGATTGAGGAGATACAGAGTACGAATTTCGTGAACAACACTTTCATCTGAGTGTTGTTTATGAAATTCTATTATATTTTATATTTTGCTTTTAATATATGTAAGGAACAATATTATTTAATATATCTATTATTTTTTAATTTCAATTCTCAATCTTCTTTAATGTTAAATTTTCCAACTTTAATACTAAATCATTGCACTTCAAATATATATAAACATAAATATATATTTATATATGTATATATAAATATATATTTATATTTTACAAATTGTGTATATATAAATATATATATTACAACTTTTAGACCTGTTCACAAATTATGCACTATAAAAACCACATAATTTTTAAATTAGAGTTATATTTGATTTAAATTTACAATTAGCGTTCGAACATTGGCGCCAAAACATACGTTCGCACATAAGTAGCCTCAATGTTCGAACATATATGTGACGTTCGAATGTAAATTTTCCCTCCATTTGAACATAAAAAAAATCTCATCTGTCTTTAGTAACGGTTTATGGACTATCACAATTTCCCAAAAAATCTCATATAAAATACTTTTTAGTGATGGTTTGGGAACTATCATAGTTTTCCAACCGTCACTAAAAAGCAATTATGTTGTAATGAGTAATGGTAGCCATCCACAAAGGTTATGGGTGAGGGACCCCATACATCAAAATATATTGTATGTAAAATATGTGGTGGTTTCTCATTAACCAATTTAAGGCTGCATTTGGATGTTGAGTTAAGCTGAGTTGAGTTGAGTTGAGTTTTTATGAATAGTAATGAGTTGAGATGATAAAGTAAGTTCTGTGCAACCCATCTAAGATGTGTTTTAATGTTAAAATGAGTTTACTACTACTTCTGGGAAGTTGAAAAAAGTATAGGGCCCATCAATGATTGTAAAGTTGTTGTAATGATTAAATAATTAATTTATTAAGTCCTTTATTAATAAATAACATAAATCAAACATAAATTCCCTCGATGCATGTAAAAGAATTACAACAAAATATTCCCAGCACTATAAACACAAATTTTCTTACTCTAAATTTATAAAAATAAAATAAAATAATTATTAATAAAATTACAATAGTATCATGCCTACATTTTATTATATTATTTATTTATATATTATTAATTAGCAGTAAAAAAATACATGTAAGGTGGAAGAAATTTTTTTTTGAGTTGCCAGCAAATTGAGCCCCACTCGATTCAATGTTGGAGACATTTGTCTTCCGCTTGAGCAGGCTCTCAGTCACTCAAAATGCATCGTGGGTTTGCTAATTAGGAAAAGAGAAATAGAGAGAGAAAGTCAGTGGGTCCCACGAAGTTACTTTTTGAGGAGAAAGAGAGAGAAAGTCAGGCTTTTTCTTTTTGTTTTGTCCTTGGGTCCCACAAAGTCTCAAGTTGAAATGGTTTAAGTGAAGATGTGAGTATGTTAGAATGTTGGATGAAGTTTAAAATTAAGCAGAGCAAAGATGAAATCCAAACTAGCCATAAACGGCAGTTTCTTACTCTTTCCGAAAGGACAATGGAAACAAAAGAATTTATCTAAAGCTCTAGTAAAATGGATAAACTGGGTGCAAGAGAATGGAATACTGAAGCTGAAGGGTGGCCGAGCTGAGAGCGCCAAGTGCTTATTGAGCAGCTAATGCTTGCAAAACATTGAGAGCGACCATGAGAGCGTTGGGGAGAGAAACCACATGGAATAGAGGCCATCCTTAAGGAGTCCACTTAGAAGAGTCTACCTTGTCTTCAGATCCTTAACATAAAAGGCAGAGGGAGTGAACACAAAGATACAATTATAATCATTGGTAAATTGTGCCACCGAAAGTACATTTTTATGAATTGAAGGCATCACAAATGCATTATGAAGAGGAAGACTTCCAAAATCAGCTTGAAGAGTATAAGTCCCCCCACCTTGGAGGGAGAGAAATTCCATCACTAATCATAACAGAGTTAGAACCACTGTAAGGTAACGTACCTTGAACAAGATTATTGTCAGGAGTCATATGATTGGTGGCACCTGTGTCAGGGTACCATGCATCATCATGTCCATTGGAAATATGCATGGCAGCCATAGCATGTTGCAAAATCAGCCAAGTGTTGATCAACCTTATAGTTAGGGAAACCACATTTGAAGTAGGTAATCTATTTGTCGGTACAATCATGTCCATGGAAAGGTGAGTCAGAGCGGGCATTATTATTAGTATATTGGGGTGTGGCGTTGTTGGGTCCACTCCCTCCAGAAGATTAACCAGCTCAAGTGTTTGAAGCCCGGCCACACCCTAGAGAATTTGAAGCAATAAAAGCAATGGGTGCTGGTGCAACGGTGGCAGAAAGATGAAGTTCAAAGTCCAGCAAAAGACAAACCACATCATCAAGAGAAGGTGCGTCTTTTTTAGCATCAATAATGGGTTCATACTCAGATCCTAGCCTTCAAAGAATCCATAAAACAAGGTCATCGTCATCAACAACCTTGTGAGCAGTAGTAAGTAGAAGAGCCAACGTTTTGGCATACTCCACATATTCAGCAACACTTCTTGACCCTTTCGTCATAGATCGAAGCTCAGTTTTGATGTGTTGAATTTGAGCTTGAGATTGAGACCCAAATTGGGTCTCAAGAGAATGCCAAAGGGCTAAAGAAGAGTCCTTACCAACAAGAAACGGAAAGATAGTTTCAGAAAGTGAGCCAACCAAGGATCATTTGATCAAGTTGGAACCATTTGCTTATGGTCTGGGTTTGCAGTACCGTCGATGGTTTGAAGAGTAATGAGAGTCATCCCATGAAGAAACCGAGGAGATCACAACTAAGCAATATGGGAAGCACCTGCATTTTTCAAATGAAATAGTTATTGCGATGGAGCTTGTGAGAGATGTCTTCGCAAATGGATTTAGCATTATGGGAGACTTAGGTGTTGGAAGTGGATGACTGGTATGTAGCCATAGATGAAAATTTGATGGGATGGAAAATGGCGCAGCAAGTGCTTGGAAAACACTAGTTTCATAGAGAATATTGTATAAAGAATATTGGACAGATAATAACTTCTGAATTCCCCTAGCTTTGCATGGGATTGGTTGGTGTATTATACTGTACAGAGAATCATTTACAAGAGACAAATTATTTATGAGTTTACAGTATTCAAGGGATTACAATCAATCTATTAAAGAGAGGAATCAATCAATAGTCAACTATACTGTTATGGAAAACTGAGCTGTTATGGAAGGTTTGCTGCAGTGAAGGAGCACACTCTGTTATGTAAGGTTGCAACGGGATCAAAGAATAAAAGTGCCACTATCTCGTTGGTGTCGTCTAACTTTTATATTATTAACTTTTATGTGAAGTACTTTACTGTTAATTTGTTTAATTTGGGGTAGTATTGTAATGTCTATTTTTTCCAGTTTCCAAGATAATGGAAATGCTTGGAATTTGAGATTGAAGGTGGTGATAATTATTTATTGTAAATTGTGCTTTTTGTTTTATTCTGATCCATTATTATATTGTAAATTGGTTGAGGACTTTGGTGAAGTTGGTTAGGGTTGGTTGTGATTGTGGTGGATTAGTGGTTGTTTGGTGGTGGTTGACAAGTTCACATTGTGCTTGTGATTGTGCATTTTTTTCTCTTTTTTTCTCTCTCTCTTTTTTTTTTTTTTTTGTAATGTATGTAATTTACTCATTGTATTTATATTTTTTTAATTATTTTTTATAGTATTGTCCAGACATGGGAAGTCCACTAGCTGTTGGTGATTATTAGTTTTCTTTTCTTAAATTTTTAATAGGTTTTTCGAAAATGGGGAGCCCAAATAGATATTTGGCCTTTGATTGGAGCTGTAAGCTCTAATTTCCACCTCCAAACTCCGATTAGAGTCAGAGTCTAACTCCATCATAGTCGAAGTCAGAGCCAGAAAATACCTCCAACTTCAGTTTGAGTTGGAGTTCAGAGGTGGGCCTTTTGACTCTGTTGAAGTCGACACCCACCCTAACAGGGAAGAGATGTTCCCTTCTATAATTGTCGGGGTGCAAGCCTGAGCATCGGTTTGTATAATTAGGTAGGAGATGAACTCGACCGCGTTGGGTGGCGAGGAGAGACTAGGACACTTAGGAGAGGTGTTCCCTTCAATCTTCACTTGGGTGCGAGCATGAAGCATTAGCTTAGATAATCAGGCAGGAGGTGGACTCAACCCCGCTGAGTGGCGAGGAGAGACTGAGACACTTGAGAGAGAAGTTCCCTCCTATAATCATGGAGGCGCAAGCGCAGAGCATCAAATAATCAGGTGGGAGTTGGACTCTTTTGCGCTTGGTAGCAAAGAGAGACTAGGACACTTGGGAGATGTGTTCCCTTCAATAATCACTGGAGTGCGAACACAGGGCATCAACTTAGATAACTAAGCGAGAGGTGGACTCAACTGTGCTACAACTGTTCTTTGCACGAGATGATTTTGAACAAAAGAAGGGACTATCCCCCATCCTTGATACATCCCTACTCCCGAGCAGTTGCACCTTTGCTCGGCTGATCTTCGGTCTAACTTTGGAACTGGCCCATCAGCTACTTCGTCTTGTCCATGCTGCTCTTCTTGCCCTTTAGCTCCAACACATAGCATTCCCTTGCCACCACTTGTTCGTCAAAAATTACTCCTACACGCTCCTCCATCAGGAACTTTATCTTTAAATGGTATGTCAAAGTCACCATCTTCAAATGCCCAATTATGGTGTTGTCCAAGGAGTTGGCCTTGACCATGAGGAAGTCCACCATGGCGGTCGTCGTGAATCTTCTTAGCCCGATGGTTACAGGCAGGATTATAGAACCCAATGGATGCATTGCCTTGTCAGAGAATCATCTCAGTGGCATGGGAATCATCTTAGTGGCATGGGAGATGGCTGTAGTCAATCTTGGTTGATTCCTATTTTGGTGAAGGCCTCCCAGAAGAAGATGTGGGCCAAGCTACCCTTGTCTATCGGTATCCTCCTAGTCATTAAGTTGGCCACCAGCAGCATGTTGATCTGGTTTTTTCGTAAAGGACTTTCCTCACCCTTTCCCATGCTCCTCCTCCTCCTCTTCCTCATCCTCAGGCTCTAGCTGCATCAATCCTTCTGTCATGGCTCCCGCCTCTCTCTTCTTGCTCACGTAGGGCGAGAATTGCAATAAGTGCCTTGATGTCTGAGCATGTCCTTTCGAACTTCTTCTATGATCTCCACCATATTCATCCTCAAATGATGGTAGTCTTTTATCTAGTGTCCCTTTACATTGTGAAAGGTGCAGTACTTACGAGCCCTCCGATTGTGGTAGTTGCCTTCTTGCGGGAGTTCCTCATCTTTCGATTTCACGTTCATGCTTGAATGCACCTTTCGCGAGGTGGTGTCGTCGTCACCTCTTCTCTCATGCTGCCCTTTCATTGCCTTAGACTCCTTTTCGTGGGCTTTTGTGCTAGAGCCCCATTTGGACCTGTTCGTCTGCCATTTGGAGCCCCTTCATTTGTGCGGCTTGGAGCTTTGAGGGTATCTTCGGCATTGACAAAGTTGTCCACCTAGTCTATGAAGTCCCGCAAGGTGGCCATGGTTCTTCGCACTATTTCAACCATGAAGGGGCTCCAAGGCCAGATGCCACCTAAAAGTGCTGCTAGCGTGATCTTCTCATCTTGATCATCCATAGTCATTCGCTCTTTGTTGAATCAATACAAATACACCTTCATATTCTCGTCTTCCCACTTTGTCCCTGGGAGGAGATAGGCAGTCAGGTGCATTCTCTTTTTACTAGCCATAAACTGTGTTAGGAACTACCAAGCTAACTCTTCAAAGTTGCATATGGAAGTCACAAGGCTTCAAACCATGCTCAAGTGAAGCCTTCTAGTGTTAGCGGGAATGCTCAGCGTGTGATTTTCTTAGAGAAACCGTACAACGTCATGTGGGTCTTGAACGTCTCTACTTTGGGGGCTCTAAACTTAGGCGGAAGTGGGACTTCCATCACTCTCACTTTATAAGGGAGGTCTATGCTGTTGAGCAGCTGGTCCACGAAAGCCTACCCCCTATTCTCTTCGCCATTTCCTCATATTTGCTCATTAGGTTGCTTAACTCATTGCTCATCCTCTTCCATTCTTCGTCTTCTGGCAGTACCCTGCCTACATTTTGTAATTCCCCCTCCATCCGTTCAGTCCGGTTTTGTTCGATGCCCTCTCTAAAATCAGCATTTCTCCCGCTAAAGGGCCTCCATGTCTGAGGCCATTTTCTTCATGCGTTCTTCCATTTATGCAAATCTCCCTTCCATGTTTATCGAAGTAGCTTCTTGTTTAAGTGTTTCTTAGGATCGCGTCATGGTTGGTATACAAAAGGCACAGTGATGCTGTTAGATCAAAAGAAAATGATCTCATAGACAGCACCAATTATTAGGATGTGTTTTGTAACCACCAGATTCAAACTGCACCTTGCACCTATAAAAGGAATAAAATGGGGTGGTTGGGTGTGTCTAGGATACCTCCGATGGCCAAATCAAAAGACAGTTTTTGCGGGAGAATGAGAGAGAGAAAGAAAGAGAGTTAGGAATGCATATAGAGTGATTAATCCTTCCCCTTTACCCGTTCCTTCTTATTTATACTCTTGTTCCCTAATGGAAGTCTGATCTACTTATCATTGTAATGATCTCTTTTTGCTCCTGACAGCATGGCATCGCATTTAATGCGGCCTTTCTTGTTAGCAACAGGAACTCAACCTTTGGTACTAGCCATTCAATCTCACATTTAATGCGGCCAATCATGTCGAGGACAGGATCCAGGTCAGCCCTTCCCTCATTAATGTGGCGCATCTGAGAATGTGTCGCGCACTTCTCCCATCCTGGATCGGCCTGGGTTTCCTCCTCTTTGTTTCCTGGAGTGCCACGGGCCTTATGTTTTGATAAAGTGAGCTAGGCCATCCCTGTTGGAACAAAAACTCCCTACCATTCATTAATTTAAATGCATAGCCCTAAGTCTAAGCTCAAACTGAACCATCAATTTGATTTCCTCTTACAACTTTATCCTCCACTAACTTATAATCTCAATAAACTCAAAGATTAAGCAATCTAGACATCAAATTTTTACATTACTCAAGAGCTTAGAGGAACTTCATTTGTAAAGTTAGGAGCTCTTAACACCTTCTCTTGCAACTAGGTAAATATAGATATTGTGACAGCTTGGGGCTTTAAATTGTCGTGGTTGTGCACAAGGATAATGAGAGAAACTAGAATATGAGAGAGAGAGAGAGAGAGAGAGAGAGAGAGAGAGAGAGGAGTCTCGACTAGGGCCTGGAGAAGAAGAAGGAAAGTGATCGAATTAATGAGGTCGAAAGAGAGAGAAGAAAAATTTGAAGTATGAGGTGGCATTAGCTAGGCTTGCCATTCAGTGCATTTAGTGCGGCACTACATTGGTAGGGAATAGGTTTATTTTATAGATGTCAGCTACTTTCTTTTAGGTGGCCAAATGTCATTCACTCTCATCTGCTCTCGACTATCACAGGTATATTAAGGAAGATTTTTTATTTTTTGTCGGAAATAGTTCTATATTATAACTGAATTGGGACGAGTTGAGATTATTAGAACTTAGTTCAAATATTTGAGAGCCCAACTTGTGCTAGCTTGGCTCGTATAAGAGTTGAGTTCTAAAATTCAGCTGAGCTCGACTTGATTTGTAGAAAATCCAGACCGAGCTCAACTCGAAACTCCAATGGTGATCAAGATGAGCAATAGGCCGAGGATGAATAAGTGGACCAAAACTAGGGAAAAGAAAAAGAGAGGAGAAATTACACAAGGCTAAGCTACTTATTTTACAAAGATTCTTGCAGTTAGGATTCTTACCATTGTTGTGGTATATAGCAACATATAATTGTAAGAAAATCATGCAAAAATCATGGAGTGCAAACATGTTGTCGTATTTACATTATGCAAAGTTGTAATGATTAGATAATGGCTAGATGAAAAAGTTTAATATTTAAAATTAAAAAATATTTTGTATTTAAGTGATGTTTATAAATGAAATATAAAAGAATATATAAGCACGAATATATTCCCAAACGGGTCCTTAGTGGAAGGCCGAAGCACATGACTTTGGTTTTTTTTTTCTTTTAATAACAGAATCTTTATTACTGACTTAAAATCACTTACAAGGGTTCTTTGTACAATAAAATCAGGTGGAGAATACCACCATACTGCAGTGTCATTGATACATTTAGCATGAATAGCAAGTAAACCATGGGCAGCAGCTCCATTTCCTTCTCTACCAACTTGGGATACTTTATAGAAATCAAAAGACTGGAGCAAGAATGTTATCTCTGCCAGAAAAGGGCCTTGACGAGAACAAAGCATATTCTCTCCATTTAGACAATCTACAATCCATGAAGAATCACCTTCTAATATAATCTTGGAAAAGCCCATATTGCACACCATCTATAACCCTAGTGCTGCATTGCATGGCCTCTACGTCATCCACCTCTGCAATAGCTCCTTCATTTTGAGCAATGCTACTTATAGTTACTTTTGCGTACTTCCTGCACACTCCACTGATATGATTGATTGGATTAATTTTTTTTTAATACACAACCAATCATATCATTAGAGTGCACAAAATAGTGCGCAAAAGTGACTGTACATAGAATTTTTGTTTTTGCTCATAGTCATAATAACAAAATACCCTTTGCATCCCGTAAGATAGCACTAGAAATAGCTTTAAGTGAATTTTGACTAGGTCCCGTTTGGATATTGAATTAAGTTGAGATGAATTGGATTCTTTATGATTACTAATAAGTTAGTAGAGTGAATTTTGTAAAGATAACTAAAAATGCGTTTAGATGTATTTGAGTGTTAGAATTAATTTAGATGTATTTATTAGAAGTTAAAAAAGGTTGTGGATCCCGCGTGTAAAGAAATGTTGAGTTGAAAAATGTTGTGGATGGGGATTGTGGGTCCCACGTGTAAAAAAATTTTGAGTTAAGATAAATTTAATGATTTAAGAGTTGGGTATTTAGATGTTAAACTCAGCTCAAAATTAAACTGAATTGAATTGATTTCAGTTCAGTCTAAATTCCAAAACAGACCTAAAACTCCTGTCAAAATTCAGCTTAAAATAAGCTACATGGAGGAGGCGCTTGCCATTTCAGAATTTTGTCCTTTGCAGGTAAACTTCTATTTGATTTCAAAGTTCTTTAACTGTGAACATATGCCAAATAACAATCAATAAACTACAATGTAGTCCAATCAGTACATCTTCATGCAAACTAAACTCGTTTGATTACAGATTAGAGGAGATAAAATAAAAATTAAAAGTAAAATAAAATATTATTATAATATAATTTTATTTTGAGATTTTAAAAAATTTGAATTTTTTATTATATTTTATATGAAAATTTAAAAAAATTATAATAATTATATGAGATAAAATAAGATGAGATAAAATTTATGCATCGCTACATTCCCTATGCAATAGTTAGGAATGTTGAGATAAATGCAACGTCTTCATACTTCATCATATCCCAAACCATTGAACCAAAGTTGGACTGATTTCCCGTGACTTTAGTTAGTTGAGTGTGTTAGGTGGTGAGCACCATTACTGGATGAGAGAGTTGGGCAACTAACCCGGAAGCCTACTGCGGCCCACGATAAGAGTCATGATCATGATTAGGTCATGCCAAGCGTTTTCTATTGTTTTCACCTTCGTGACTATGCTAGAGTTTCGAAAAGAAAAATATATTTTTATATTTATATAATCTTTTCTGTACGAAGTTTAGATTTATTTATTTATTTTAATTCAGTGGTGTACTGTGCTTGAAGTTCCGATATATATATATATATATATATGTGTGATTTTCATGAAGAGTTAATTCAAAAGTTACGGTTTATATTTTCAAAACATAAAGGAATTATACAAAATAAACTTATAAATTAATGTGATTTTATAAGATCGTTAGATCTACTATATAAGAAAAATAATTTTATAATTTGACGTACCACATTAAATTTCATCATTTTATTAGTTTACTTTTATATAATCATTTTATGTCTAAAATATTTTCCTTATATTTTTGACGTACGGATGGGGCAATTTTGCTTTACACAAACTCAAAGATTGTGCTCGGCCTTAACTAGGGAGTTTGAATATGTATATAATAAAAAATTATATTCTCAAGTCGATGTATAGAGCTGTTTATATGACATAAATTGATTTAAAAGAAAACTTTAAAATTTAAATTTTACAAATTAAATTTTATTATTTATTGATAATTTCCTCCACACATCATCAGCTTAAAAATAGAATAACTCTTACATTATTATCGCTTTCATTAGGCAAGCTAGCTAGCGTGCACAAAACTTAAAGGGCTACTGATGATTTAAGTCCATTCATACTAAGATGCATGGATGGGTGACCATCCTCATCCTGCTCCTGCAGCCACCACTCTTACCCCCACTATAAGTAGTAGTACTACTGCTGCAAACCCTGATCAATCTAATAGAAAGCAGAAAAAGAAAACAAGCATGGTTCAAGTTAGTGTAAAGAAGGTTACCTCACTACTTGCCTTCCTGCTAGTAATAATGCTGCTCATGATGGCTTTACCTCCTGCTTCGGCTCCAGCTCCTACATTAATGAAGAAAAACGACAACGGCACCACCTTCCGCTGCAATAATGGGTTCATGGACGAGGAGGAGGGGGAGGAGTCCTGCCGCCTTATAGCTAATGACTACTCGGATATGGAGTTTATGATGGGTACGGGAATCAGCAGAATGCTCGATGACAAGCCGCCGTCATATCTGGGTAAGAATGCCTTAAAGTCCAAGATGGCAGTTGGATGTGGCCGCCAAAACAAAGGTATGCCGTATACTCCCTGCTCCTCACAGGAGAGGGAAGGCAAAATTCCGGAAACTACTTCCTCTTATAAACGTGGAAATAATCCTCCGAAAAGTCCTTAATCATGAAATTAGGATAGCACATTTCGAGGAGATCGATGAACAATGTACTAAGCCGTCCCATTACAAAAAAAAAAAAAAAAAAAAAAAAAAAAAAAAAAAAAAAAAAAAAAAAAAAGAAGAAGAAAGAAATAAAGATGTATTTTGTTGGCTTGGCATGGTTTTGGATCTTCTGAGACCGTTGCTCATTTGAGATGAGATGCAGGGAATGTCTTGGATTAAGTTGTGATTGAGAAGACCTCCATTGTAGAGATGATCATCAATATATCACACGTGTAATATTTAAGGAAACAAGCCCAATAAATTCCTTTGATAGGAACGTTTTATTTATGAATAATTCTATTAACATCCTACATATCACACATTTTTTATTTTTTATTTATTTTTCTTTTTTCCATATCAAATATGTAGTATATAGATAAAAAGTAAACCAACTCAATTAGTTTAGCATAAATAAAATAAATAAAAAATTAAAATATGTATGCTATGTAATGTGGAATGTTGAGTAGTATAACCTTTTATTGTTACCTTCTGGATTTGCGTCTAATTGATTTATTCTTCCAAACTATTCAAACTTTTTTACACTCAACTTCTTATGTTTCTTTTTTTGAAAGAGATAATTCCATAAAATCTTTGCAAAATATTTTTGGAAGAGATAAAATATATAGGCTTATTATAGTTTTTTTTAGGCCTAGCTCAAGGTGAGAGATCTTGTCAGAAGGGAAAAAAGAGAGAGGTAAGGAGGGAAAAAGGGTTGAGAGAGGATATAGTATAAGAGAGAAAATAAGAGATGTGGCATAAATGAGAGGGGATGAGATATAAAGGGAGAATGGGACAGAAGATAAAAGGGGATGGAACCAGACAACTTGGGAGAACTTTCGGTTAGGCTTCTCCTCGAGAGCTTCTTCAACCTCATGACAGGAGCTCTAGCGATAAGATCTCTATCAGAAAATAGACTTTCGATATCTATTGTACAGTAAAGATGAGAGACTATGAGAAATTGTAAAACAAACATATTATAGTAGATCTCTCCGTCAAACAACTTGTGGAAATAGACAATATGCCAAATTACGTAAATTTGCACATCTTCCTCTCTTTACTTTTTCTATATTTATTTTCTGTTTACTATTATGGATGAACACATAGACACTAAACAACCACACTGGACCACTGTCGGGGGCTCCATATAGCACCGATTGAGGCTTGAATCGTCACTGCAGGCTAGGAATGAATTTGTTGTGCTGTTTTTAGGCGTTAACAAGTTTACTACTAAGTTATTGTCTAAATAATTTCAAGGAAAGTCAAAATGTCTGAAATTATGTGTTAATGTGTATGTATATTGTTTTGTGGTATTACTACCTGCTTTAAATTAATTCTGAGCTTTTTTATCGAATGATTGTATTTAATCATTATACAAAATAATCTACGTCTGGGAATTTTTAAAAGTTTCTAAGTTGTTTTTCCTCGAGATTCGTTTAGGAATTAATAGGAAGGAATCCACTACTTTTTGTAAACTTTCTTGGAGTTGGACTTTAAATTAAATAGAAAAAACACTTATTGTTTCATTTTTGTCTACATACTTCAATTTTTTTTATTTTTTTTAGGGAAGTCAACCTCCTTGTCCGTCCAACTTAATCAAATCTTGTCCCAACTCAATGAGTTGTTAGTGTTACGATACGAACATTTTTGAACTCTTTTGTCGAAAGTTTTAGAGTTTTACTCTTTTTTTTTTTATGTTTTGTCAAAAATGAAACTTAGAAAATACCAACCTTGTACGCAAAGTTACTTGACTCCTCCTTTTGAACTCATAAATTCCGGTGCAAATTGTTATGATCTTAAGGGTTAATTAAAAGTTTAACTAAATTAGTATCCAACAGTTTTAAAATTTTTGGATCAATAGTTGGGTTTTTAACACAAATCAATTTCCTTGTTAGTTACTTGGCAGAGCTCACCTTTGCTACTTAAATATGATGAACTACTCAAGGGTCACTTCTTTTGATGGTGACTTCATTATTTAGAACATTTTTCTCTCGCCAATTGGAAACATAGCTTTTGATACTTTATGTCTAATTTCAATCTCTGCAATTTTTCCCCACCGCATGAGCTTGACTATGATGGAAAGGTATACAATCCAAGTTCTTTGATACTCTTTAGGTCACCATTTTTTTGGCATCAATCCTTAGTCCTTTACATAGTGATACTTTGATACAGCTTTGTGTGTTTAGGTTGATTGATATTAAGTACCATGGGGTCATCAATCATGGATGCAAATTCCCAGGCTATGGACTACAACTACGGATAAAGAGACTATCTAGGAATATACGGGAGTGTGTATGGATTCGAGAGACAAGAAGTCTACATTTTTATTAAACTTCTGTAAGAGTTGCCTTGGCAGGTTTTAAAATGCATTAAATCAAATCTTCCATTTAAATAACTATAATTGAGAATTACTCACTTATGCAATCAAATTTCAAATCAAAAGATATCATAAGCAAACTCAAGAGTCATGACTGGACTACAAATTTGAGTTTGGGCCACAATAAATATGATGATGGCTGTGTAAGTGTATGTGCATTTCATTTATCTACTTTTTTTAAAAGAAGTCTGCAAGACTTACACATTTTAAAACTGTAAATATTATTTCTCTTTTGTTATTTATGTATAATAAACAATGTTTATCTATATTGATTGTTGGTCATAAAAATTTTCAATTTAAAATATAGATACCTTTCTATAAATATTTTTGTGTATACTAGAAGATCATAGATAGAGTTGGAAGAAGAGCAAAAGGTTTTTCTTAAAATCTTTTCGAGAGACTAGATATAAATATATATATATATATATATATAAATATATATATATATATATATATTTTCTTATTTTTGTTTGAACTAGAGGAGTTTTAATATTAATTAGGAGGCCCCATCTAGTCTCTACGTAGCTCCGCCTTAGTTGGAAGTTCTAGGGGCTGCTGAATGGCAAAAGTGGCAGTATATATCATCATATATATATATATATATATGTTTATATTTATATTTATATGCACACACATTGGGTGACCAAGAAGTTAGTTGTGACTAATTCCGAGAATGCATAAACTCTCGGCAAAGAGTTTCCTGCAAGTGCACATTGATTAATTCAATATTATATAATATATATATAGATATATATCACCTCGATCAATCGCATCCAAAAGATAACAAATTGCATCAAATATTATAAGAAACACACGAATACAATAATTACTAGCAAAGATTAAGGGGGTAGCTATCAAATTATGTGCATCAAAAGCGTGTCATATCTGCCAAGAACACCTTTCAATTTCACAAATGCTCTGCTAGTTCTATGGTTAAAAACCCTTCCATTTTTTTTTTTTTTTAATCTCAAACAAAGTTGAGGTTCAAAAGGGATAAGTTTTGGTGATTGATTTGGAGTTGCTGAATGTAATTCTTCAAACAGATCCAAGTCTTTGGACATGGATGGTCCAGCTTTAAGGATTTGTTTCAATTTCCTAAAGATGTGCATGAGATCAAGCAATAATACTTACCAAGAGCTTTCAATTTTTTTTTTTTGGGGGGGGGGGGGGGGGGGGGGGGGGGGGGGGCTGTATGTAATTTTATCTCCTTCAAAAATTATTCTGAGTTTAATGCTGAAAATCACAACAAATTTGCAAAATGCACATCAACTAAGGAGGGTCATGCTTCAAAATCTTTGTTGTATGACAGATCTTTCCAGAGCCAAAAGTTTACTAATACTGAATCAATGATGACCTGCACCAATAATTTATAGTGTAAGTAGAAAACATTCTTTCGAAGACTTGCTTAATCAGGAAAACAGGAAAGAAAAACGGAAAGAGAAGGAAAAATTCTTGTGATAGAGGAAAAGTTAGATGACAGGAACCTGGTTAATATGTGCCACAACACAAGGAAGAACTAACAGCCCTGATTCACCAACTACACCACTGAGCTGATCCACTACAGCTACAACGATGAGCAGAGCTTTCTACATAATAAGGTGACTTTGTAAAACCCAAATACACATTTTACAAAATTACATTGTTAACTGCAATGCACTAAGAATAAAATTGCATTTGCACTGGTGACCAACAGAGAGTATGGAACAACCAACCCACAATGGCAGATCATTGTAGGCAATCCATTCAGGCATATGTCAACCCAGATAGGATTAGAGCCTTCTGATATGATAGCTCTATGCATAGGGTGGTTAAGTAATAAGTATATGGATATAGATCAGTATTTCATATTTGAGTTCTATTTTTCAAAAAAAACTTCCTTACGTAAAAACTTTCCATATACGTGATAAGGCTCTGCTAGGGTTTTGCCTTGGTTTGCTAGGTTTCCGTTCGGGTGCATGGCGGCCCCTGATGGCCCGCCACCCATGGCAGTTCCAGCTCGGTCCTTCGCTGACCTAGTCTCTGCAGTGCCTCAACCATTGCCGGAGATGGAGGTCTCTTTCCGTCAGCCGAAAACCATTGATGGAGAGCTGGTGTTTACGTTTTCAGTGGATGAGATTGAAAAGCTTGCCCAACCGTTTCGTTATTCCATTGTTCTGAAATTCCTCAAACAAAGGCCCTCATTGGATGTGGTGAGATCTTTCATTCGAAACCGTTGGGGGTTGTCAAGTATGCCCGTGGTGTCGGCGATGCAGCGTCCTCGACATGTTTTTGTGAGGATGGCTAACGAGATGGACTTCAACAAGGCCCTGTCCAGAGAATCCTGTGAGGTTAACGGCACGTTTTACAGGCCTTTTGCATGGACACTAGATTTTGATGAAAACTATGAGCCATCGTGTGTACCTGTTTGGGTGTTTCTCCCTGGACTTCCACCGAGTTTTTACCAGCCTTCAGTGTTAAAGATGCTCACAACCCCGATCGGTAGGTTCATACGATGTGATAATTCCACTGCGTGTGCAACGCGTACAAACGGTGCTCGGGTTTGTCTTGAAGTAGATTCCTCAAAAGCGCCGATCAATTATTTCTGGATAGGTAAGCCAGGGGTTCCGAGAAGTAGAAGGCAGGAAATAATCTTTGAAAGACTTCCGGCATACTGTTCTACCTGCAAGTGCCAGGGACATAATGCCCAAACGTGTCGCAGGGGAATGGATCAAAAGAAGCCGATGCGAGAAGCTAAGAGATGGGTAAAAGTGGATGTGAAGCCAACGGAAGAAAGGGTGGTAGTGGCCGAACCAACGACTTCGAGTAATCCCAAGACGGACGTGCAACCGGAGTGTTTGGCTCCTCGTGTGGATGATGCAGCTACTGAGCATCCTGATTTTGATGGGAAGGGATTTCTGGAGGATGAACATGAAGCTGGGAAAGTAGATATACCGGAGGTGCAGAGGGACTGTACGTCTCCTAAGTTCCCACGGCAGTCACTAGACCCGGTTTGTGCAGGGGATCCAAGTTCTTCTAATGGCATCCCGAGTCAAGAGAATGAAGGTGGTATGAATTTGATTAGTGAGATGTGTGTGGAGAAGGGTGCAGTTTCGTACTTGGGTTTGAACGACAGGGAAGGGCCGAATATTGATCTTCCTGCTTTTCAAGTCACAGAACTATTGGAGGACGGATCTAGTTTGAATGATGAGGTGATGATCATACTGGATTCCATTGGAGAGCAAGTGGAACGCCTGACCCATGCAGGCGGAGATGAGAAAGGCAACAAAGAGTTGTTTGAAGAAACACAGTCGGATCATGAAGATGAGAAAATTAGTATGAAAGAGGATATGCGAAAGGAATATTGCACAGACTCGGAAGGCATGACCAAAAAAGTCGGTAAGCTTCCGAAAAGAAATTCCACACGGGCTGTTATTCGTCCTAATAAACTTAATTTATGATTAGTCCAATCCTATTTTGGAACATATGGGGAGTTCGCTCCTCCAAGTTAAGGCTGTGGAAAATTCTTAAACAATTCAAGCCTAATATTATAGCTTTGGCTGAGCCTTTTTTGAGGGAAGATAAAATTCCAGCCCTTTTGGGGAAGTATAACTGTACTAATTTTGTTACTAATGAGGTGCATAGTGGGAAAATCTGGTTGTTATGGAATTCTGAGATTTCTATACAGTGGTTGCGGGGGTCGAACCAATTTGTTTATGTGAAAGTTGAGGAGAAGGGGTTCGTCTTTATTCTTACTATAGTTTATGCTAAATGTAACCCTGTCGAAAGGAAGCATCTCTGGGATGATTTGGTTGAGATGAGTAATGGGAATCTTCCGTGGTTGCTTTGCGGCGATTTTAACATTATCAAAGAGGACTCGGAACGACGTGGGGGACTCCCTCGGCCTTTCTCTGCTATGGGAGATTTTAATATTTGCCTTCAAAACTGTGGTGTGATGGACATAAGATCACAAGGCGCGTCGATGACTTGGTGCAATGGCCAAAGCGGCCTGTCCCGTAGTTGGGCAAGGTTAGATCGCTGCTTCCTTAATCCTAATTTTCTTAATTGTTTTCCTAACGTTTTCTCTCAGGTATTGCCTCGCAACACGTCTGATCATGCTCCCTTAGTGATTCAAATGGGTGAAGATCCTTTTAGGTATGGGCCTAGCCCTTTTCGTTTCCAATTTATGTGGACTGACCATGCAGATTTCCTTAGTTTCGTAGAGGGGATTTGGAATCAAGCTGGTTTTGGTGTTGGTCTTTTTAAGTTATCCTCCAAGCTTAAAAGACTCAAGGTGGCACTTAGGGATTGGAATCAGCGTGTTTTTGGGAGGACGGACGTGATTATCAAGGAGATTGAGCAGCGTATAGATCGCATTGAGAATAGCCTTCAGAATTCTTATTCTATTGAGGATGATAATGATCTCTTGGCTGCTAACTTGGAACTCCTCACTTGGAAGGGTCGGGAAGATATTCTCCTTTCTCATATGGCTAAGAATAGATGGCTTAAAGATGGGGATAATAATTCTAAGTTTTTCCATGCATATCTTAATGCTAAGAAGCAGAAGAGGGTTACTGATATGGTTCTGGCAGATGGTACTCATTTAATTAACCCTTTTGAGATCCATAAAGCGGCAGTTGATCATTTCAACCAGTTTTTGAGTGAGAATAGTATTCGTGATTTCCCTAGTTTGCAAGATTTGATTTCCCCGGTGATTACTACAGATGAGAATATGAGGCTTTGCATTACCCCGTCGATTGATGATATTAAGGACGCTTTGTTCAGTATTCCTATTGATAGTAGCCCGGGTCCGGATGGATTTGGTTCCAGTTTCTTCAGGTTCTGCTGGGATATTGTTAAAGCAGACCTTTTGGAGGCGGTTTCTGAGTTTTTTCAACATCAGTTGCTTCCCAGGTATTATTCTGCATCTTTTATTGTTTTAATCCCTAAGGTTGATTCTCCTACGGGTTTTGATAAGTTCAGACCTATTAGTTTGTGTTCTGTGGTTTATAAGATTTGTGCTAAGATTTTGGTGAGTCGTCTTACGAACTTGCTTCCTAAGATGATTTCCCAGGAGCAAGGGGCCTTTATCCCTGGTCGTAGTATTTTTGAAAATATTAGTCTTACTCAAGAGATGGTCCATTCTATTAACAAAACTATCTATGGGGGAAATGTTTTGGTTAAGCTTGATATGTCTAAGGTTTATGATAGAGTGAATTGGAGGTTCCTTATTCACGTTCTGGGTGCGTTTGGTTTTTCCTCTCAGTTTTGTGACCTGATTAACCTTTGTATCTCCTCTCCTTGGTATTCTAGTATGTTGAATGGTACCTCTTTGGGTTTCTTTAAAGGTGAGCGTGGTCTGAGGCAGGGTGACCCGCTCTCTCCTTACTTATTTGTCATTATGCAAGAGGTGTTATCTCGGTTGCTTAAGAAAGCTTTTGATAATGGTAATATTGGTAGGTTTTCTCAAGCCAGAGGTACTCCCCTCATTTCCCACCTTATGTATGCGGATGATATTGTTATTTTTACTAATGGTGGGAAAAAGTCTATGAGAGGGCTGATGGAGGTTCTTAATCTATATGAGAATTGGACAGGTCAAGTTCTTAATAAGAATAAAAGTGCGATTTTGTTTTCTAACAAAATTTCTAATACTAGAAAGTCCTCCATTCTCCGTATGACTGGTTTTTCAGAAGGTTCTTTTCCCTTTAAATATTTGGGTGTTCCTATTGTGGTGGGTCGACTGAAGGTTTGTGACTTTGGTGATTTGATTGGGAATTTTAATAAGAAAATTGCAGGGTGGAAAATGAAAATGTTATCTACTGGGGGCCGTGTGATTCTTTTACGTCATGTTTTATCGAGCATGGCAATTCATCTCATGGCAGTTCTTCATGTTCCTAATGGTGTTTATAGGGTGTTGAATAGGATTATGAGTTCCTTCTTCTGGGGTGATGTTGAAGGGAAAGGTAAGAGGAAGTGGGTGGCTTGGAAACATATTTGTCATCCTACTGAAGAAGGCGGTCTGGGTATCCGGGACTTTGAAGATGTTCAGAGGGCCTTACATATGAAATTTGCTTGGCGTCTCCTTCAGGGTCATTCTTTATGGGCAGATTTCTTCAGAGGCAAGTATGTGCAAGGTAATCATTTATCCCTCTTGAATCCTACTAAGGGAACTAGATTTTGGAAAGCTATTGTGCATTGTATCCCGGAGGTTTTAAATAATTCTAAGTGGCTTGTGAAGGAGGGAAATGTCTCTTTCTGGTATGATAATTGGGTGGATGGGGGTCCTATTGGGGATCAGTTTCCCGTTATTGAGAGGCCTTTGCTTAGAGTTAAAGAGTGTCGGATTGACAATGGGTGGGATATTACTCTTTTGGAAAGATTAGTGGGTCAACATAAAGCCCTTGAGTTGTTTCAGTTTTTGGCTACGAGGAAGGATGGTCAGGATATCCTAATTTGGATGAAGGATAATCATGGAAATTTTAGTACAAAAAGTGTTTGGGACTGTATTCGTGTGAAAGCTCCTTTGTTACCTTGGGCCCATTGGATTTGGCATACTCATGTTCCCAAGAAAATTTCTGTCATGATGTGGAAGGCTTATCATAATTGTTTGAGTGTGGATGAGAAGATCAAGAGGATTGGAATTCCTATTGTGTCTAAATGTAATTGCTATGCTAGGGGACATTTAGAGGATTTAAATCACGTTCTTTGTACTGGAGATTTTGCCAGACGTATGTGGCGGTTGGTAGCGACTCATTTAGGTGTCCATATGGGTGTTTTCCATACTTGGAAGGAGCAAATTAATTTCTGGTTTCGTCGTGCTGGTAAGTCTTCTCAGTTAAGGATTATCTTTGGTATTCTCCCCTCTATTATTTCTTGGCAGCTTTGGAATAGACGTTGTAAAGCTCGGGTTGAGGATAAAGTGGATTCAGTTCAGTCAGTTTGGCATGTTGTTAAGTTGTGGATCCGGAGGATTATGCCTTTATTTATGAAAGTTTCTAGGATTTCTAACCATGATGTTGATATTCTGAAAAAGTTGGATATCCCGGTTTTATATCCTAAGCTCCGGCAACCTCGTGTGATCAGATGGAAGAGGCCACCTCAAGATTGGATGAAGCTTAATTCTGATGGTAGTAGCTTAGGGAACCCAGGACCAGCTGGTGCTGGAGGGGTTATTCGTGATAGTCTTGGTAGGATTCACTCAGCTTATTCGGTCTTTTTGGGTCATGGGTCTAATAATTACGCTGAGTTGAGAAGTTTGTTGGAAGGGGTTAGAAGGTGTCACCAGTTTGGTTTCCGTCGGGTTGAGATTGAGATTGACTCTCAAATGATTGTCCGCTGGTGTACTAAGGGTCAGTGTACCATTTGGTACCTAGAGGATTTTTGGGAGGAATTGAGGGGTCTTTTGAGTTGTATGGAGTATCGCTTGAACCATGTGTTTCGTGAAGGTAATGCGGTGGCTGATTTTTTAGCCAAAATGGGAGCTGGGGGTTTAACTATGGATTGGTCTTTTAACGATACTCTACCTGAACAGCTTCGTGGTCTACTTCGTTTGGACAGAATTGGTCTCCCTTATTTGCGTAAAGTGTAGTGCCTGGTACGTTTCTCGCTTTTTTTGTTTTCTTGACTCTTTTATGTTGATTGTTTTGCAGGTGCTTTGGTTTGTGGTTCTAGTTTCTGTTTTCTTGTTGAGTTAAGGCCTGTTAGATTTTTCTGGTCATTTTGTCTTTTGGATTGTTTGTTTGGACACTTGGTTTGGGTTAGTTTCTTAGTGCTTATATTGTACACCCCCAAGTGTTTTAATGTTACCACGGTATTCCTCCGCCACAAGTGAGGGTTTTCTAATAAAATTGGGACGGGGCTACTATGTGGGTGGCTACCGGCTCTTTCTAAAAAAAAAAAAAAAAAATTCTATTTTTCAAATTTTGTTTCAACAAATGTGAACCTTTATGAAACCATTTCGTCACTCATTTGACAATGTAGATGAATAGTAAAATGTAGTTAATGGATGAAATCATTCACTGCTAATCAACCAACCTGGCTACAAACTATTAAGAGAGCACGGAAATTCTCCTTCTTTGAAAAAATGGATTCTCCACCACCAAAGCCGGCTGACATGCACTTTACTGCAATGGCGTTAAAACCCAGTAGAGTGAGATGCACAAGTCTGCAAACAAAGGAAGATTATAATCATTGTCAGAACAGATTTTTTTATTTTACCAGATCTCTTGCCTTGTTAACCAAAAATAACTTAATTGAAAGCGGTCTGGAAATGCTATAGCGGATAGAGAATCCTAATACCCTTCATTTAACATGTCAATCTCAAAAACTGTAAGGGCTTAAGCTGGGTGTAAAAAGTTCAAAATTGACATGTTTTCCTCTATATATATTCAGGGAAACATGTCATGGTAACAAATAGCTATTTGTTGGTCTAGAGCAAGGCAAGGTTTTTTTTTTTTTTTTTTTTTGTTGGGGGGGGGGGGATTTGCTAGCACCCCATTAATTCAATTTCAACTGACAGGAAGTACGTGCTCTCATATGACACAAGCAAATAACAAAAGTTTTAAATAATGACAAGTATGTAAGTTTATTTCATTTCCAATTCCTTTTGTGAAAGAGAGAATAACTTGGAAGTAGAACAAAACAGATTGACCAGAAAGACCATCTAATTTCTATATGAAGAACTCACATTCCCATTCCCATAGCTTCAATAAATCCTTTTGGCTTTAACATTAAAATCAAGGGTCTTGACTTGCTTACTTGCATCCATGGCGTCTAGAACAAGGTAGAGAGAATCAGTAATAGCTTATAAAAGATATTGACAAAATCCTTACAGGAATACAAAGTAACCTCCATGAGAAAAAATTTAGTGGAATACCAAGATAAATTGAGAATGAAGGTAAAATGCAAATGAACAAACAAACAACGAAGGTCCATTGAGATTATGCCTTTCCAAAGAAACAAGTTCTGATTTTTATTAAGACGTGGCAAAGGCTTTGAAATCGTTGCCTTCGTAAAGACTTCTAAAAGACTTCAAAGACATTTTACTCTTCTTGACTCTTACTATCCTAACTACACATTTAGTTATATATCTCGGTTTAGTCTTTGGTGGTATATCATTCACCAGAGGAACCAGTTTCCTTAGAGGGTATCTTCTATTCGATATTAAATGACAAAAGTAAACATAACGTTGAGTCTCGGCTTCACAATATCAGGGAGGTACACTGATAAGTTAGACCTTGGTCCAGACCATTTCAGCATAATACTGTCTATTTTTATTCATTCCTCTAAATGAGGGAAAAAAAAGATCATTTGTTGAAAAGTCAGAGAAAAGACCAAGTAGTCCAAGTCAAAAGAAGATCAAATGCTTACAAGACTAAGAAGGACAGTACTCATCATTGAGAAAATCCTTTGATTCTGATCAATGTATGTTGCCAGACCTATAAACCAATCATAGTCAGATATTTTGGGGAAATAAAAATTATGATAGCTAGAGGTATTTGAGAAACAATAATGAGTCTTATACTAATTTTTTTTTAACCACAGATGCACTCATTATCTGGCTAATCAAAGCCATATCATTCTTTTGGAGATGGTGGCACATATTCCATGCCAAGATTGGACAGAGTAATTTGATATATGAAATTCCGGAGGAATAGGACTTTTGGTCCCGTCGAGAAGATGGCCAGTTAGGAGGAATAATGTTTGGGAGAACAGCAAGTCTTGCTTGGGACTCTGGCAGACTACTAAGTGTCAGGGAGCCAGTGGCTTATACATATTATATAATGCCCGGGGAGGACACTAAGGTAGCATCTGCAATAAGTTAAATGTATTTTGGGAAATTCAATGTGGTAGGTTAGAGTTTTGACGCTATTACACATAAAATACAAGTCATCTGTAACCCCAGATAGATTTTTTATGATACTAATGTTATGCAGCTGTCCTGTGGACATAGGCATATTGCTGAACAACATTAAACTGTCTTCAATTTCTCTCCCACTTTCTCTTTTTTTTTTTTCATCTATAGTTGCCAAATTCCAGAACAAATTTACAACAGATTCCATAGCAGGCATACATGCAAGAAGTTCTGCTTATTTGATACAACTCACAGTACAATGGAAGTCTGAAAATGCATTTATATGCATTACGATAAAAGGTGATGCTTGAATACAGTTAAACAAATCAAATGATTACACATACCTTTCGCAGTAGAGGAAAATATCTGATCCTTTTTAGTCTAACAACATCATAGATATTTTCAGGAGGTAAAGAGGGAATTTGGCATCTTTTTGTACACCAAAAAGGTTACAATTGTCAAAGGAAGAAAATGAAGAAAAATAGAACTTTTACCTTTCAACATATTTCGCACTACCTGTCAATGGAAAATCACATAAAAACCCTGCAAACTGAGTAACCACAAGGCTAATGATAAAATTGGTGAAGTTGAACCATATCATTATGAATAATTCTATTTGAAGGCTTTTACACCACACATCATCCATGTGGCATAATTTGATTTGGAAGATAAATTTTAAAATTTGAATTTTGCAAATCAAATTATGCCATTTGGACGGTGTGTGGTGTAAAGACCTTCAAATAGAACTACTAGATTATTATAATTTGTTGCAATCCACAAAAAAAGTTAAATAAATAAATAAAAGAGGGGAGAAATTGTGTATTGAAGAAAGAAACACTAGTATATCAGTAAGACAGTACTCAAATTTTGTTACAGATAATATACAATTAGTTTGTTGCACACTTAATTATTGCTTCCTTTCATAGTTTATTCAATTCTTTTACCCCTTGCCAAGAGACTTGAGCTTCTGCAACATATAATGTTTGCGATAACATTGTTAAACAAAATGATTGATCCTACAGAGAATTTTAATCTAATAAAAAACTTAATGTTAGGTATAAGCTCCAAATAGACAAGCCCCGCATAAGCCCTTCATAAAAAAGTGGGTCCCACTAAAAAAGAATGGTCACTTTTTTACAAAGGCTTGCACGGGGCTAGTACAAATCATTTCTCAAAACTTAAAAGCCAGAAAAAGATTAGCCTTCCCGTAAGCTGCTATTTAAGTGAACAGTTAGCTCAGCTGTGATATTTTACACTGGATCATGTAGAATACAGACTAAAATGCATTGACAAGCACAATGATCCTCCATAGTTCACTGGGGGTCGCTCCTAAATGTGATCCTAATGATAATGAAGATTTAGCAATAAGCTATCACCACTCCTCATGGTGGAACTTGTATAAGATATTTAAATCGCCAGTTTACCCTGATGATCATTTAATTACTCAAATCCAAATTTCATGCAGTTAGACCTTAATCAAGTGCAACAAATTTCCATATAATTAGAAGTTTAAAATTGAATTTTATGTCGAGGTTAAATGATGTTACTTTCTTGATCCAACGGAAAGTAATATGTATTTCTGTATTTCTACTGAATACCCTGACGAGCTTGTACTGTTCACTGTGCCAGTTATGTAAAAGATGTAGATTCTTGTCTTTTCCTTTACTTGTTCAGCACTTTTTCAGGTATCAGGTCAAAGGTTAGGGGAAGATTGTGAATGTGACTATTTGATTGGGCTTTTCTGAGTCAACTAGTAGATGGATTAAATCCTATTTTGTTAGGCACCAAAATAATGCCTCCTTCAGTGTGATAGCTTGAGATAGAGGCAAGGAAGGAACCTTTCCCAAAACCAAAGGAACCAGAAGTGTGAAAATAAGACTCCAAAATAGCTCCCCTGTTGGAATGGATGCACCAAAACCATCAGCAAAAACATTTGAGATCCAAAATGGCACCTGCATTGTAAGACAAACATTAGCATGCTATTCCTGCAATAAGACAGAAATGAAACCCAAAAAAGATACAAACAGAAAAATATTGCAGATCCACTATATATCTGAGTAACCAATGTTTTTGTATTTCTAGCAGTGAAAGCAGCAAATTCTATGGGAGTTCATCTAAGAACAAACCCAAATTTCTTGCACAGACAATATGTATGTGTGGTAGAAAAGGTCTAGCGAAAAAGATTGAACTACTTTTCATCTATTTTCTCGAGCATAGGCAAGAGAATGATGCTTAGAGGAAAAATAACAGCAAAATGGTACAGATAAAGTCGTAGTAAACATCTTTCATTATCTGGCAAGCATTCCATTAGATGAACCATAAATTTTAGCACTAAGTTTATTGTTTAAAAGAAGAAATAGAGCGATAAACGTAAATTCTAATGGTTCATCAATAAATACACGTAATAAATCATACATATTCTCTTACTAACGAAATGACTGAGGTCCAATTGTACAAAAATAGCTTAAAACAAAGATAAACCAAAAAAGAATAAAGCATAAAAGCTGAAAAAGAAAAGTGAGTTCAAGAAACTTTCTTCTCAGCGTAACATGTCTCAATGCCAGCAGTTATAAAAAAAACATTCATGACATGAATAAGGGATATAAGTACATACGTATTAAAAAACAGATAGCAATATATTCTGGAAAATTTATGTTGTAACAAAATAACCAGGAACAGATTCTGAGCATGTCATCTGGGTCAACATATTGCAATTAAAAAATTGGACCATTTGTATCTAGCTTTAAAGGACACATAAATAGAATCACCTACAAATGAAGAGAGCAAAGAAAATCGGACCTACAGTAAGACTACTAGCCAACAAGCAAGGGTAATGTAAACAAGCTCTCTCTTTGGCCTAGAAACGAAATTGCTACTTCGTGTCTGCAATTTCCCCTTTCCACAGAAGGACATGAGAAAAATTTTTAGGAATGGAATATCACCACAAATGTCACTGTTTGGACTGTAACCAGTACATTAATCCTACATGCATAATGATGATGAAAAATTAGCTGAGTCTTTTCTTATTGAACTGAAAGTTACCATTATACTAATATACAATAAACCACATTAGATCAGAATGGAAGCAAAAATAATCTTGAAGTCAATATATAATAGAACTTGCATTCATTCTTCTTCCCTCCAATGCTTTCTTGAATTATAGACATGAAAGAAAGATGAATAAATGAATCATAAGAAGTACAGAGCATATTTAGTATAGGTACTAAGTGGGCCAAAAAAGAATAGTAGATGGTAGGAAGGATGGTTTAAACTTACTGTTAAAATGGCCAATAGATTAGATATCACCGTCATTGCAAGAGCAAGAGCAGAGTTCCCACCGACAAGCTGCAATCATAGAATGTTTAACTTCCTAAAGCATATAACATAATTTTTTCCGAAAGCACTATAGGAAAGTAAAATTGGAAACCTGTGTCAGTGCAACTCCACTAGATAACGTTGTTGGCATACAACTAAAAATCGCCAATCCTGTTCCAAGAAGCTTCACAATCAGTAACCTTGCCCAAAAATTCTCTATTTCAGTTATATATTCATTCTTTTTTATGGTTCATAGAGAGAAAGAAAAAACTAGAAAGTGGCTTTTGTTTTCAGCCAGCATGCCTGTTACAAACTCCTGGGGTGCGAGCTGAACTTGCAAAATCAGCCTGGAGAATAAGGGGCTAACCAACAGAATAGAAACCTGGACAATCAAGTACAACAGTTAATTGCACATGCCATTAGAAATAGCAACATATTTCTTCTCATCTATTAACATGATTGGGAAGAACTGAAGAAGCATTCAGGCCACTATCAGCTAAATGTTTTGAGGCCTCATAGAAATTGTCTCCATACATATTCTAAAGATTAGTACTTATCACAAACATGGGCAACAAGCTATCAGCTTGCTATTTGGTTGGAAAATGAATGTTTATAACCTTAGCTCATGATCAGGAGCATCGAATGGAAGCAATGACCTTTTTGGTCCCACTGAAAACCTAAGGTACTCTCAAAACGAATTAATCCCTCAGTCCCTGCTTTACCAGAAGATATAATTCTGGGAGATATTGAAAGAAGAATAAGGGAACCATAGATCATATTATTCAATGTCCCAAGTTTATTTACTTTAAAAATGAAATTTACTATGAGCTGTTTCAAGGTGAAGTGATTTTACTTAAAAAAAGATTGAGAACTAAATAAACAAAAGAAGGTATTGAAACAAGAAGCTGTGCTTTAAAAAAGGCAACCTTACAAACTTGAATTTGTGTAGGAAATGCACTCATTCATCCAAATTACAGTATAGAAAAGTCATTTGAGTTTAGTGAAAACAATCTTAGTAATGCTTTCACTTACTCAGAAAAGTTGAGCTAGAATCAGAACAAGAACACATTATGAAAATTCATGGTAATGGTTTCAAATATTTGTTAAGATAAAATTAAGACTGATCAGATGATAATTGGCATAAAATTCTCCTAATCAATCAAAAAGTTCTGAAGATGGAAATTGACTAGGGTTCGCAAATATTTTCATGTCACTGAATATTTGAACTAGATAAAGGGCCTGAGGGGAAGAACTTGAATATAGAGAAGGCTCATAAAAACTTTGTGATCATACCAGCCCAAATATTCCAGCTGGCCATGCTTCTGCAACTGCTCGAAATTCCCCACCCCGTAACTTCAGCCCTAAAATATTCAAGAGGAGTTCAGGGAAGGCAAGAAACAGAGATGTAAATATACAAATCATGATGAACAGAACTGCACCTGAGATAAAGAAAATTCCGCAAGTACTATATTTTGACAATGAATATTTGTGTGCAAGACAGCCAAGAGTCGGATTTGAAAATCCCAAAACTACTCCACTGATTAGAGCTACAATTTAAGTTACAAGATTAGTGAACTGATTGTGAGAAAGAACAGAAGAATCAGAGAGCAGGATTTTGAGAATCAAAAGATAAATTTCCTTCAACTTCTAAAAATATTTTAGTGCTAAAGACAAAAAAGGCAATCAAGCTTCAAAGGAATATATTACTTACAACATGATACATATCAATCATGATTTTAAATACAGAAATAATAATGACGATGATAATCCTGGTGGTTGGGGCGGGGTGGAAATTCAACCAAAAGTACTGAAATTTTGCAGAATATTTGAGTTCAATTAAGTCGATCCAATATATCAAATGAGACAAGCCACAGATTTCAAAGGCATGCAACAAACACCGATTAAGATCACCCTGAGCTAAAACATAAAATAAAATACTGTGAGGCTTCAGTAGCTAACATAACATCTGCCTCATCCATGACTACAAGATGCTCAAGTTAATCGTGCCTAGCACCAATATACACAAATTCCCTCAATATCTCGTTAGAGCAAATTGAGATCGTGAAGCATCAAAACCATGAAGCATCAAAACCATGCAAAAATTGAAATGAGGATGATGTAAATCCCAACCCACTGAATATCAGGAAAACCCATTAAACGTCACCTTGCTCTAATAATGAATATATGATCATTATTACTCCCTAAAAAATGATCAACATTACCTATAGGAAGGAAGTTAGTCAGAGTAAAATTGAATAATGCTTTTGCAAAGGTTGATATATTTGCTGATTTCAAAACCTTCTTACGATTACTTCCATCAGAGTTACCCTGTCAAAACAAGTAATACCATTTCACTTCAAGCCCAGATGGGTGGGCATGCCATGCCAATCATGCCAAATGATAGTATTCCTAGAGAAGCATTCATTTCAATTATGGATTACTAAATTGATTTCAAAGACTAAGAATGTTCAGAAATACGCTTGAAATGATGCACGCATCCTGCAACAAGAAAGCTTCAATCATAATCCTAGTACATACTATTCAGTTTTCACTAAGCTCACTTTAATTTTGCTACCCAATTACTTTTCCAGCCTCAACCTTATTTCTTGTATCTTGTATCTCAGCTTGATATTCAACCAATAAATATGCCAATAGGATTAAACTAATACAACCTATAGTTGTATTAATATATACAATTATCCCATTGATAGTTAATCGGTTGACATGGTATTTTGCAACACCAAAGGATGCAGGTGAGTTTGCAAGCAATAATACTCCCAGCTTTCAAAAGGCCAATTTGGTTTTAAGTATAGAGTGATTTTGGAAAGAAAGGAGGAAATATTATTATAATTCCCATAACCTTCTCAATGTTCCAATATTTTGTAATGCATAATAACTGTTGAGACAAAATTTGAGTCTCAGCACCAAAGTTTTTACACTAAATACTTAGATTCATCTAAAATACATCAATATACAGTCAAAACAACTTTTTTCCATCTTTGTGAGTCTCCATTGCTGGAGTGTAAACGCTATCATGGGGAAAACTGCACTTATTACTAATAAGAACACCAGTTAAATTTCCCATCAAAAAGTTATTGTACATAGAAGGATGAAAATAAATAAATAAATATTTGAGTCCAATTGCAGCCAAATGTTAGGCAAAGACGAATGAAGAAATCCAACAAACAGTGGAATTCAAGAAGATGACCTGATTGGAATTCGCAATGGCACGTACAGGCAATGGAAATGTCCTTATGTTAAGCGTGGAAACGAGGGACAAACCGGAAAACAGAGCACCGTTGGCCAGAAAACATGGGTTATGACGAGGAAAACACACTGGAAACAAAGGCGGTCTGCAACCTGGGGTGGTGGTGTTAATAGCTGCTGGCATCATAATTATTACTGAAAAATGTGGAAGAAGTATAGAAAGCTTTCACGGTGGCAGTTGAAGAATATTCAACTGCTTTGAACAAATTTTCGTTTCTGTTTTTTTAAACTATTTCTTGGAGACCCTGTTGCGGTGCAAGTTGAGTCGTGACTCGCATCAATGAACAAACAAGCTTATCATGGCAATTCTTTAAACGAAGAAAAACTCTAATCTCATTATTTAAAAAAAAAAAATACTATTACTGCACACAAAATTCATTTTATCAGTCTGTTTTAAATTTTATCATTTTCAATATAATAATAAAAATATAAAAATTTTCAATTATAATTAATATTTTTAAAAAAATGAAAAAAAAACTAATTTCTAATTTAAAATAAATTTATATTTAAATTAAAAAATAATTAAATTTATATCTTACGATATTAAAATAAAGAAAAAATAATGATACTTTGTCCCTCTATTTTGTCCCCTCACTTTGAATCCTTATGCATTTAATGTTTTTTTCTTTTTTTTTCTTTTATTTATTGATTAAGGAAGTCACTATTAGTGTATTGATATTTTTTATATGTTTTAAAAATATTTAAAAATGTTAAAATAATATGAAAAAATATAATAAAAATTAAAGAATTGAATTTGACCTTGGAGGCATGCACAGCGGTCACTGTTGGGCGACTCCCTAGTAACACTCATAAAGATATTGAGTATGAATCATAACTATACACTATATTTTATTCAATTAAATATTTTACGTATTAGGTCCATCCATTAGAAAAAAGTCTACCACACAAAAAAAAAATACTAAAAATATAATATAAATAATTAAAAAATTTACTTATCATCTAACACACCACACACAAACACGTAATTTGTTTAAATACACATATTTATATATTAATATATATATACATATATTTAAATAGAAAGGTAAAAGTAATAAATCACATATTTATGTGTGATACATGAGACAATAAGTAAAACATTTCAATTTCTTTATTTCCATCAACTTCAACCCTCACCTATCATAATTTCATTGAATTTTTTAATTATTTAAAATTAAAATAATGTCACATTTAGTCGTAAAATACGTAAGTATTGTATAATCGTTTTAAAAAAAATAAAATTTATTATTAAAAAAATTAATTTACTTTTATATAAATCTCAAATTTATTTATTTATTTTTTAAAATTATGTAATACTCATATATTTCATGACTGAAAATATATATTTTTTTTCTTTTTTCTAATTAGCATTAAGGAATGAATGGACTAGAGGTATAACCGGTCCAATCTAGTTCAATTTTGGATAAAATTTAGGACCCAAACGGTATGTACTGGTTTTATATTTTACAAAACCGATTATGCATTGGTTATCCTCCTAAACCAATACTCCGATTTTACATGTTTCCGATTCTGTTTTCCAATTTTAATATACTATATAATATAACTAGTATATTATATTATATAATACTATAGTGCTAATATATTGTAGTATATTATAATATATATTATAATTGTATTATAAACTATAGTGATATAAAATTTCAAAATTTAATATTATATTAATTACTAATTTATCATATAATATAAAATTATTTTATATATAAAAATTAAAAAATATATATAAATCAGTCCGATTCATTAAAAAAATTGAAATCATTTTAATCAATTTAAAAAAAATTAAAATCGATTCTGGTTCAAATTGATTACACAAAATTAAAAATCTCATTTTATCTTATTTTATTTTAATTCATTATTATAATTTTTTCAAATTCCTATATAAAATATAATAAATAATTTAATTTTTTTAAATCTTAATATAAAATTAATATTATAAAAATTAAATTATAATAATATTTTATTTATTATTATTTAAAATATTTTATCTCATTTCATTTTATCTCATCTGTTATTAAACGTAGCGTTATCCTAACCAAACTCGATTCGCAATCCGCCGATGACCGATTTTTTCTGGACTGAACAAAAGTTGCTCGAAGCGTCCTAAGTTGGACACGTGACCGAATAAATAGGTGAATGGACTCGTATGGTCTTATTTGCAGGGCTTATCAGGAGGGCGCTGTACCATCAATCGCACTCAGACCTGCCCTTATAGTGTGGGACCCTCCCTCACAAACGACCAATCAAAAATAAAGGGAACATGAAGATTGTTTACTTTGCCATTTCCTTTTAATAATTTTATTTTTTATTTTTTTAAATTAAATGTCAAATTATATAATTATGACATTAAAGTTAATTAAATAGATCACGTTGTTGTGGCTTCGAATCCCAAAACGGCGTTATTGTTAAAGACGTATTCTACCACCAAATGTAACAGCTCACCTATAATAGATAAGAGCATGTATAAGAAAATGTTGACGTTACACGCCTACAACTACTCCGATGTTAAAATTAGTGAAGAGTAATATACAATTAATCAAAAATTTAATTAAATGTCTTTGAATTACCTGATATATATGGCCATTATGTTAAGTTCGATTAATATTATAGTTGGATCACGCTCACCTTATACCTATCTCATGTGATGCTTCTCGTTTAGGTTATTCTTGAATAATTGGAATGATTCTTGAATAAATGGAATGATCATGAATGCTCATCGGAACTCTTATCCCTCCATGCAAGGCGGAACATAGAGTCTTCCTGGGCCTTGAACCTCCAACTTGGGTCGTATGACTGAGACAATTCCTTGTTGGACTGAAACATTAAATGGACCCTCCAACTTTAATTATAACTAGCTTAATACTTGTTACACTTCATCCCCTCCTAAATTGAAAAATATTAATATCATAAAATATTAATTGTTCAACTCCAAAAATTAATTAGATTTAAAAAAAATACTACATGCAATTTTAAGGAATATAAATTTCACGCACTCATTTAAAAAAAAAAAATAGGAACTATCGTTAAAAAATTATTTTTTTGTATAAATTCCAAATTTATCTAATTTTTTTAAATGGATTACATGAGATTTGATTAAATTAAAAGTGTAAATATTATTTTTTTTAAAAAATAACTTCAGAAAATACTTTAAAATTCTTTACATAAAGTTTTTTTTCCCGTCGTATATATATATATTTTTTCCCTTTCTTTTGTTTTTTATTTTTGGACAAAGATGTAATTGGATTTGTTTTGGGTCATACTTCGGGCCGAATTATTATTCCCTAAACTAGGCCGAGGTTGGCCCAATTCACCGAGTAATCTTCACCTGAATCGGGCTGAGATGAGTTTGGACTGAGTTCCTTTATTCCATGCATGGATCTGAAGCTCAGTTCAGCTTTGCTAATTTATTATAGGTAAATGGGCCGCAACGGCCCATAGAAGGCTTTAACCCATGAAGGCGAGCAAGGCATCTCCAAACGGCCAGACCCTAATGCAGGGAGGATGAAAAGTCGAAGGATCCTGCTACTACCGACCATCCTCAATCGAGAAGGCAAATTTTTATTTTATTTTATTTTTACCTTTTCTTTTTTTAATTCTTCTTTAAACATTTAAAAATTAAATAAAAATCACAAATCCATTAAATAAATCGGTGAGATCCTTGGTGGCCCAAGCATTATTCAAAGTCAAACATGGTCATGTCTCTAAAGGAACGAGAAATTTGTAGATAGAAGAAAATTCTCTAAATATTTGTGAAATTTTTTGAGTTAAAATATTTTATTAAATTTTAAGAAATTTGAAATAAAAAAATTGAATAAAATATTATAAATTTAAAAAATATTTAAATATTATTTTTATTTTAAAATTTAAAAATATTGTATTATTTTTAATTTTTTATTTAAAAATTTAAAAAAATTATAATGATTAATGTTAACATTTTTTTTAATAGCTTTTTCTTTACCGTTGCTCGCATGCTCTTGATGGGTGATGTTTCAACGTTGTCTTTAATGGGCTTGTAATAAAGTTGCTGCTACTTTGGATTTTAACATGACTTGAAGGCGAGTAATACTATACGCTATATCATAATTTTATTTATATTTTATTATATATAATGTGGTATATTTATTATTAATTAATAATAAATAAATATATAATAAATAATTATTTAATAATAATAAATATGTCATATTTTATTTAATAAGATGTAAGTGAAATAATAGTATGATATATGAAATTTTCTTTTGAAGGTTAGTTAAAGTTGTTTACGTTGGCCCATTTAATTCATTTTATTTTTTTCTATTCTTTGTCATATATATATATATATATATATATTGTTCAGTCCTTCGAAACGATAGAGGAATATACTTAAGAGAAAGTGAGATAAGAAAAAGAATTTTGTTATGTATAAATAATGTCGCGTACTAATCTGTGTATTAATACTATTTTTTTTATATTTAAAATTTAAATTAGTACTAGTTTTAATAAAAATCTATATTTTGACTAATCATATTAAATTTGTATACATATTAGTGTATAATTGTGCTTACAACTAAATTTTTCCTAAGTAAAATAAATTAGTGAGTATATATTTTTCAGAACATTTCCAGATAAATTAAGCTCAATTACTTGTATAGAATTTATTTGAGTTATATATCAATCAGTTGGACTGTTGTATCGTGATGAGTCAAGTTAAAATAAGTTTTGCTATACCGATTAATTTGAGATTTTATACACTGCAGAAGATATAAATCTTCTTAAAAAGAGCAGAATTTCTATACTTTAGTCTAAATTGGTTTCGTTTAAATTTTAATTTTATTATAATTTTTATTATATTATTGTGTATTTTATTAATACATAATTATTAGTTAAAAAAATTAAAAATTAAAATATTTAAATGATGTTTGGGAAGTAAATTTTATAAAATTTTAATAAGATATTAGATATTTTTAACTCATATCACTTTTTAAACATGGTGCTTATTGTGATGTAATGCTGAGGTCAGCTCATCAAATAATCAAGGTGAAGACGTGTACGACGTTCTAGATAGTTGGCGAAATAACCAATTCCTCTCAACCACACAGGCTGTACAAGTTTAAATAGATAAGGATCGTTTAATTATCTGGTAAAAACGTGAATTTTATAATAAAAAATATGAACAACTTTATTTAGAATTTATACAAAAGGTCTGGACAGGATTTGTAAACAATATTAGTCATAAATTTTATTTTATATTTTTTTGTATTTTTTTAAAATATTTTTAAACTTATTAAAAATAGTCAAAAAATAAATAAAAATCATAAATTTATTAAAAATTATTTTCTTAACTATTAAAAAATAAATAAAATGAATTGGTGGCTACCATCGATGAGGACTATATGTGGGATAAGCATTTTTCTACTTTTAAACTATTGAAATATTCAGAGAATATCTCAAGAGTAGTAGTAATTCAAGGTTCATTTGTGAATATATCAAACTATAGGTCAAAAAGATTGATCTTTATTGTCAATCTTCTACTTATTCACTCAATTTAGAGTTTAATTTAATCCTCACGAACTTACGTGTTACAAAAGGATACAAAGAATTGGAAGATAAGAAAAATATACATTTTTTATGTGTTACCATGAAATTATAAGCCATTTGACAAATTCAAATAAAGACAATATCAAAACTTTTAAATGCTTGACCTCGCCGACCAAAGCCTTTGGTTTTTTTTCTTTTTTTTTTTGAAAGGAACATCTTATTGATAATAAAAGATGAATTACAGAATCTGTCTAATAAGACATTACTAAGATAATCCCATGACTTTCCTCAATTATTACAATCTCATTCCCATAATTAAAACTTAATTTAGCTAGCTGATGTGCAACACCATTGCCTGATCTAATTAAGTAGCTCTTTGTTTTCATCCACTACTTGCCCAAACCACAACTAGTTTTCTTCTTTATTATTTATTGCCTTCTTCAAAGATTACATTGCGGAAATTAAGTCTTGACACAATACCATTGCTCTATATAAAGCAAAGCATTAAACTAGCACATGTTTTGAATTAAATTGCTTTTTAACAAAAAGCAAAGCCAATATTTCTCCTCTACAGTCACGAACTATTACACCAATGCCCATTTCCTTGGCTCTTTCATGTATTGTAACATCCCAATTGGCCTTTATGAAACCTTCTATTGGTTTTTTTCCATCTTTTAATAGTGTTGGTGATAGTTCCACCTTGATGATTTTCTTTCCCTCTCACCTGTGCACTTTTGAATTCTTCCATTAAATCATCAATTCCTTATATAAGTCTTCTTGGATAAACCATTTTGCCTTCAAACAAAAATCTATTCCTTCTAAGCCATATCTTCCTCAACATAACAAAACCCCAATTCAATTCAACTGCTTTTAGTGTCTCTGTGCACCTCAACCATAAAGCCAAGAATTCAGTTTCATTTACATTCCATTTATGTACTGGACTAGTTGCATCAACCCATAGATCATTAGCCGCAACACACCTCCACAGCACATGTACTACTATTTCTTCCTCTTGCTTACAAACCATATATATATTGGATTATCAATAACCTGTTTCTTATACAGATGGTTTCTTGTTGGTAACACATCTTGGCAAGCTTTCCACATAAAACTCTTCACAATCCCTGACACCTCCAATTTCCTTAGTTTTTCCCAACAATTTTCCAAGCCACTCTTCATAGAAGCTCTCCCTATTTCATATTTTTTTGGTTCAAAGTAGTGTAATAGGCACTCCTTACAATAATAGTCCTATCTCTAGTGTATCCCCAATAGCTCTTGTCAGGTCCTCCAAGAAAATTGATGGGAATATTACATATCTGCTCTACTTCTTCCTTATTGAAAATATCTGCTATTAAATGCTCATTCCATAGGCAATCATGACGTTATCAGTAATCAATCTTTCCAGGAGGAAAGCACTTTGGTTACAAGAAATAATCAATGGTAACACTTGCTTAAATCTATTAGCCATTACTTTTGCAATAATCTTATACGTCACATTATATAAGCTAATAGGATGGAAATCACTAACATTCACAACATTTTCCACTTTTGGAATTAAAGCAATATAAGTGTGATTTAAAGAAGAAAGAGTACCATCTCCATTTAAGAGGCTGAGAGTAGCTTTACTGACTTCATCTCCGAAAATGCCCCAGTGTTTCTGAAAAAATCCTAGACTGAAGCCATCTGGTCTTGGAGATTTAAGAAGCCCCATCTGCTTGATAGCAACATCCACTTATGCTCTAGTGAAAGCCAAGTCCAGATTTTGATTCATCTCTAATGACACTCGAGCCTTCAAATTTTCCAAACATTTCTCAATAATTTCAGTTGATGGCTCTGTAGAAGTATAAATCATTGCAAAGAAACTTTGAAAGCTTCAGCAATATATGTTACATCAGTCAACACCGTATCATCATCCCCTTTCACACTTTTGATAGTGTTCTTTTTTTTTTTTCAATTCTGCTACACTCAGTTGGGGCATGCAAACGTGGGGTAAGCGTGCAGGCCACGTTAGTTAAATTAAAAAAAAAAAAATAACAAAAAAAAAAAAAAGAAAGACACTTAAAGCTCTTCGTGTGGTGGTCATCTTCTTCTTAGTGTGGGTCTCCCTGGTCTCTCGTCTTCGAGTGGGTAGATGAAGAAGGTAGATATTTGGATCTTCATGTGGGTCATCTTCGTGGGTAGATGAAAAAGGCAGATCTTTTTCGTGATTTCTACGACCACTACAACATTCGTTGGCGCGAGTGATTTCTACGATCGGTAGGGATCAAAGAGTTTCATGGTTTTCTTCATTCCATTAATTTCCTGCACTCTTCTCATAGCCACTACTCGTCTTATCCTTCTCTCCTGCCAGAAAACCGACCCCATTAATGTAGAGAGGAATTCCACCTCTCACAGGCAGTAAATGCTTTATGGCTTTGTCTTATACGGCCTCCTTCAACAACCTCCATAAATGTAGTTCACTTTTCCTCTAGTTCCACACACATTCATTGAAGATCAAGAACAATTAACTAGGGATAATAGTTTCTCTTCTGCTTCTCTTCCCCGAGTTTTCCTTCATGGACAGTAAAAGGCACCTTTTTGAGTTTTCCAAGAGTTTGTCTTTCATTGTTTGTTATTTTCTTGGATTTCCGCGAATTTGGATAGCCAGAGTCTTGGGAGCATCTATGGGTGAATATGATCTCAATTTTTCCTACACAGTTCATTTACTTGAAAGCAAATTCGAGAGTCTTTTTTCCTATGCAGGTCATTTACTTGAAAGCACCTTCTTTTCGGCGTGAATTTTTGACGGAGATAAACACAAATTGGGGCTTTGAGTTTTTGAAACACAGAGGGGAACAAAAGAATCTTTGAGGTTTGTAAATACAAAGAGGCAAGATCGAAGGAGATACACACAGAGGAAGGAAGAAAGCATCGAGAGAGATAAACACATAGAGGGTCTACATAAGAAGGAAGGAAAGGGAAGGAAAGGGGGGGGGGGGGGATCTGATCGGCACGAGATGAAGGCAGATCGTCTAAAACCAAAACGCAGTCGTTTTGATTTTTCCATGTCAGCACGTTTGCCCCGCGCTTGCACACGCCGATTGCATCTAGACTTTTTTTTTTTTTTCCTCTCAGTGGCACAAACTTGTAAGTAGCCAATGTTCCTATACCCATCTTTGTACTAGTGCCTTTTTGCTCTTTGTTTCAAGGTAATGTTTTCTTGTTCCAGCAAAATCCCCAGTCTCGATTGTATTTGCTTCACCTCGTGAATGTTATGCTCATCCTCATTATCCTGTAAATGCTTCAGTTTGTCATATAGGTCTTTTAATTCCTTCCCTTTATTTTTATACTTTCTTCTACTCCATCTCTCCAAATATCTACCACATATCTCAAGAAGGTTCTTCACATTAGCCATAGGATCAGTATTTGTATCCCCCACTTTCCAACTATCTTGAACCACACTACCACAATCATCTTCTAACTCCCATCTTACCTTTTATTTGAAAAGCTGCCCCCCACTTCTGATTTCCTCCCCTTTTCCACTAAACCTTATTAGTAAAGGCTTATGATCAGATCTTTTTGCCACTAGAACATTAACCCCATAGTCTTTAAATGTGTGAGTCCAAATAGGATTGGCTACCACTCTATCTAGTCTTTCTTTTGTATATGTTCCATCCCCATGTTTATTACTCCATGTGAACATGTCCCCTCTATGGCCCAAATCATGTAGGTGACATCTCTCTAATGCTTTTCTAAACCTGACCATCTACACTTCCCTTCTAGGCTTTCCTTCCCTCTTTTCATTATTGTATAGGATTTCATTAAAATCCCCAAGAACACACCAAACATGTTGAAAATCTGGTTTAAGGAATTCCAAAAGATCCCGTGCTTCATTTCCCTTTGCTACATTTGGTTCACCATAAAATCCCATTAGTAGCTATTTTGAAGTAGACTCCTTATCTTTAATGCATGCAGTCATGTGTCTATCAGAATAATTAACTATTTCCACATGAGTCTCTAATCTCCAAAGAAGAGCCAATCCTCCACTCCTCCCTCATGCATCCACTACAAAACTACCACCATACCCCAGTCTCCACTTAAGTTTACTAAAATTGTTTGCACATAGCTTTGTTTCCATTAAAAAAACAAAGTTGGGTTTCTTATTCTTCACCAATAAGCAAAGATTTTGAACTGTCCGAGTATTCCCAAACCTTTAGCAGTTACAACTTAGGAGAATTATTGAGCTTGGTGGGGCTAACTAGCAGCCACCACCAATTCAGTTTCAGGTTTCTCAGAGGCATTTTCATGAATAGTTCTAATACACTTCATATTACTTTGTTTTTCAGCAATAATATCATCATCCACACATGATCTCTTGCCAATACTCCCCAGGCACTTATCACTTGATCTCTTGCCCATCCCTTGAGTCCTTCTCTTCTAGCTTCGATTCTGTTTGCCATCATGACTATCAATTCCTTCAACTAACTTAACTTCCTCTCTTGCGACTACTACTTCTTTCCTTATGTTTCTTGCACCTCCTTCTATATGAATACTAACTGAACCATTAACAACCCGTTTACTACTTACTAGGCTTGCTTTTTTTAAGTCCATATCCATGTCACTATCCTGATGAAATAAGCCGTTACGTCCCCCCCCCCCCCCCCCCCAAAAAAAAGTTTTTTAACTCCTTATCCCCCTTAAAATGGAAATAGTCCAAATCCCCTTTCTCACTCACCTCCTATTGACCGTTAGTCTTCATACCCATCGTGAATTGTGAAAAACTAAATCCCCATTATTCTCCCTATCACAATTATCTTTCTCAATCACATAACTATCCACACTTAAATTCAAATTTCCATTATTTTTGCCGTCTTCCACATATATCCTTCCCCTTTCCACCGCCCCAGACTTCATCAGCACCTCACCAACTCCAAGTGACTATATTGGATATGGTGTCCTCTAATACAAATTTGGAGAATTTTTTTCATTCCTGTGAAAACTCCCTTCCAAATATACATAAAGACCCTTCTTTTGTATTACTTCTACTCATAGCCATGACTCGAACTGGGCTGATGTCCCTTCTGCTTCTGGATTCTTCCTCCCTTCATCTGAACAATCACCTGATATATGTACAATTTGGCAACAATTGAAATATGTTTTGGGTAATTTTTCATATTTAAGAGGAATCTACACTCAATTACCTTGGACATTAATCATAAATCCTCTAGCAATTTTCTTTGTTAAGAATAACTCCACTTTTAACCGAAGAAATTTTCCCCATCCCACTCCATCCTTTGGAACATCTACTTCAATGATTTTTTCCAATGAATTGCCAATACGTGTGCCACATTCCTTATTCATGAAAGCCATTGGCAACTAATGAAGTTGCAACTAAAATTCTTCTTGATCAAAAGACATCAACTGTGGCTGAGTGTAAACATCAAACAACTTCATCACAAGCAAACAATTATCAAATAACCACGAACGCCCTGCCATCACTTTCTGTTTATCAACCTCTGTTTTGAACATAATAATAAAAATATTATTTTGATACTCAAGAAAGGATGCTGCCTTGTTGATCTTCCAAATTTTCCCCATTATCGAACATAGTACCTCCCTTTTTATGACTCTCTCCAACCATACTTTCCCCACCACACTTCTCTTACATTTTCTTCTAGCCTCTTCTGGAACATCTCCTTCTAACTCTAAAGTTTCATTCTCTTACTTTGTTAATCTCAGATTCTCCCAGTTTTCTTCAAAACCTTCCATATTGTAGACAGTTTGTCACTACTACAATGCCAGAGTCGTGGACAGCAAAACTCCTCTAATTCCTTGGGAGAGAACAAAAGAGGAGACAACTTTTTGTATGGTCTTCGTTTTTAAGTTTTCATTGAAAAAGACTTAAAAGTTACATTTACATGATGCTTATTTAGGGAAAATATTCTAGTGCTAGAAGGTTCTTCATTCATCTATGAAAACACTTTTTCCATCTAACTATTTTGATGATAAAAAATGATAAAGGATAAAGTTTTGCTCCAAATTAAGTTAAAATAATTAAGAAGTGTTATAGATAAAAAAATATTATATAAAAGTAAATTTATAAAGTGACGTAACTTCATGTGACTCGTTAGATCTACTTTATGATAAAAATGACTTTACAATTTAATGTACAACATCAAACTATGTCACTTCAATTACAATAGTTTATATCTTTTGAGACGAAAATTTTCATCCCAAAAAGATATTGTTTCATCCCAAAGGAGTTTTTGAGATGAAAAAAAGGTCACAAATTCATCCCAATATTACTGATCCAAATGATTTTTTAGGACGGAATTTTGATTTTATTTATTGGGATGAAATTGGAGAAAAAGGTTTGAATGACAAATTTTTTTGGGACTTTTTTGTTTTGTCCCAAAAAATCGCTTGAACGGTAAAATTTATATGTTCAAACAAAGTAGTGATTTGAGTATGTAAGATTATTTGTTTAATTGAATAACTTTGGTTCGAACGACTTTACATTTGAATGATAAAATTTAAATTTGAACATCATATATTGTTTAAACTTTTATAGTTGATTGTTCGAACGTATGTAGTTAACAGTTCGAACATCAATTTTGACGTTCAAATAATTTACTATTCAAATTCGTTTGAAAGCTTAATGTATTATTCGAACGGTTATGTAACTTTTGATTTGTCCAATGGTTGTTCAAACGCAATTTACACATTATGTTTGAATGTCTTTATTATATCATTTGAATGGTTGGCGCTTATTTGCTGCTAGAATAGTTTTTCTTGCGTTCGAGTTCACTATAATATTTTTTCAACCCATTAATAGAAAATAGAACACACATAAACAATATCTTAAAATACATTAGTACATGTTCAACAAACATAAAAATAGTCTCATAAATGCTAACCAAGTAAATAAAACAGAGCTTTCATAATATAAAAGCTAAGAGTTGAAAATATGATCTATAAATTAAATAAATTGCTTGGAGGCTTGAGTTGTTGCATAAGCATCTTTATTTGGAGCTGCATTTCTCTCCCAAACTCCGCATGTTGCTTTTCTTGTTATTTCATTCGCGTCTCTAACCTCACTTCCTCTAATGCTTCAATTCTTCGATCTCTAACCTCTCTTCCTCTAATATTCTAGAAGTGTTGGCATGACTGGACAATGAGGACGAGATATAAGGCTTGACACAATAACCTAAATCCTCAAATAGGCTGAATGTGGACCCAGAACCTTCGTAAAAAATTTCACATCACTTGTTTTGAAATTTTGATCAGTTACAAATTCAGCACATAGGGTAACTAATTCTTCCTATACATAAGAGAAATAATTATTATTGCCACAAATATATAAATAAGTTTTAATTAAAATAGATAATAACACTTACATAATTTTCAAGAGCATCGAGATTAGCCTACTCTCCATTATGATTAGTATGTGATTATAATTGCTATTTAAGTCTTGTTACATGATAAATATTTTATAGATATATAAAGTCATTAGAATACAAAAAGCAACAAACTTGAGTAAAAAATAAACTTATCAACTTCTTAGAGGGTCAATGGAAGGATCTTAAACCTGCATGATGATGAATTTTCAAATAATTCTATTTGTTTTGTTATAGAATTTCGTTTTTGCATAGAATTTGTAAATATTAGCAAGAGAAATTATAAACCATGACATGTAAAACAAGTTATTTATTTACCTTAAATGTAGAATCCTTAAACATATCACAAAATTTATACCAATCTAAAGGTTGGACATTCAGAAAAAGATTTTGGCATGTGTCATCCTTGTTCTCAAATTTATTGTAATGCTCATGACATATGGCCTTAGAGCATTGACATTGGATTGACTATTCCAATATTTAAAATTTGAAGAATATGTAATTTTTTAACTTTTAATTAACCACTCAACACTTAAAATCTACATTGGATTAGACATCACATTCTATATAATAATAAAATATTATTATTTTTTATTATTTATATTTCTTTAATTAACTTTTTTAATATTTTTTAATTTTATTTTCATAATCTTCAATAACCTCAAATAATCATATTCATTTTTATTTTCACAATCCAACAATCTATAATATAATAATCTCATATGCACATAGATGGTGAAATCTCATATTATATAAATAAAAATCTCATATTTACCATCCGTAAAAATTCCATATATATATAATATAATAATATCAAATGTGGGATAAATGTGAGACAAGAAATAATAAAATACTAGTTTAAAGAAGCTATAGTTGTTTTCATATATGGAATGTGGGATGGATTTACTGTAGTTAATAGTTCATATAAAAAGTGTTTAGTTAATTCAATGTGGATTTAATTTTATCAACATTCTTTAAAATATGAAAAGCACTGGCATTTGGCAAATCCAATGCCAGTGCTCTTATATTTTTGGAATGCATTACACATAAGCTCATCAACATCCTTGCACTCCTCCCTCCGACCAAAATTGAGTTCGAAGTCATCCTTGAAAAAATAAGACGCACGAACAAATAATTACATATTCTATATATTCCATAGACATTAAATAATTTGGTATAAACTGAATTACATAATTACCAAATAGTGTTTCTTAATAAGCTTTTTGACATCTTGGAAAATTTTATACCATGAACTCATAACCCAAGGTCCATAAGTTTGTGTAAGAGCACTTACTTAAGAAGCAAGCGAGGCCACTGGTTCTGCTTCACCTCTAGTATGACTATTAGAAATGTTAACCTTAATTTTATAAACTTTATAATATTGTTCTAACATCACGCTTCTAATAGTACCTCAGCCTTGACTGAGATTGTATGCTTAGCTGTAAAAAAACCACATGGCAATGTACACATGAAAGAAATGATAGTTAGAATTTAGTATGCTTATGTGTGATTTATTTTAATTGAAACAATATTATACTAAATTTTTACCTTGGTCTAGAGAGTTAATCTCCAATGGTGAGTCAGTCAGAGAGCTAGGCATTGGTGGAGATGGAAAGAGAGCCTCCTTCCTCTTGGGTGGCATGATTTCAAAATATTGATACATGCATCATTTAAAAGATTCGTCATAAAAGTGTCATGTGAACATAAAACACATCAATTATCTGTATCAATTTCAGTTGACCATTCACTCTCCTTATCTATAGATACTTCAGATAAATCTACATTTTTCCCAATTGTCGCATCAATAATTTTAGCCTTAATATCTTTCCTATGCAAAGGAATCATCTCATACTTGCTCAAATTCACAAACAAGTTGAAGAAAGGCTGACTCTCTTAGTATACTTCTTAAGTAGAGGGATCATCTTCCTCTTTGTTTTGTGCCTCCGTCTTAGGGATAACATCCTATATATTTCTTAGAGAAAAATTTTATACAACTGACCATTGATTTCCTAGCTCAGATTATTTAAGTAGAATACTTGAATGCTTGGGAAGCTAAAATAAAAGAATCATTTTCATACCATTTTTTTGATTTATCAATACTCAAGAAATATTCATCATCATGCACTCCCCTTCGATGATTGCATAAATTCCACTAATCCAACTTAATCAGATATATCAAAAGCTCCCCCAAATATTTCAAGCCAATTATATCTACAATAACCCCATAAAAATCAATGCTCACTCCCTCATGACTTCCTTTGACTAGGACATTACTATTTTGAATTTTTTTATAACACTTTCAATCCATTGTGTGATACATACTTCTTTGAGAAATACATAGAGAATATTGAACTATTCATGTTGATGGACCACGTGCTAATGCATACAATTTGTCCAAGACATCGTTAGGATTTCTACCATACATTTGTACAACCTACATATTGAAGAGAGTATAAACGTGTATATAACTAAACAGTCACTAGATAAAAAATTTAACCAAAGAAATGTATAATATAAGTCATTACCTGTTATTCAAACCGTTTAGGGAACTATTTTCTATGCTTCTTGTCTATATCAATCGCTCCTTATTCTTTGAGCAAGTTAATATAATTACTAAAAATGAAGTATAATAAATAATTTATAACTCGAATAAAATTTTAAGCAGATTTCAATATCAATTATTAAATAAAGACAATTTACTTTAAGTGATACTCTATCTCAGGACAATTGTTTAGCACGTACCATTGAACTTTTTAAAACTTTCTTCTTGACAAATCATAACCACGTTTTGCACCAAGTGGACGTACATGGAAGTACTTTGAACCAAAATGTATGCTACTCATTGTCAATATATGCTTATGCAATTGACCCTTCTAGCGAGCCTTGTTACCCATTGTACGTTTCAACTTTCTAAGGAACATTCCAATCTAATATGTCTATCCATACTAGACTGGTCCTACAAGTCTAGTCTTACGTGACAAATAAACGACTAAGTGAACCTTGATATTGAAGAATGATGATGGATAAATACTCTCTGTCTTACACAATATTATAGCAATTTCATGTTCCATATGTTCCAAAACTTCTACATTTTAATGTTCTAGCATATAAAACTTTGAAAAATGCACCTAGCTCAATCAAAACCATGCATACATCTCTCGTCAAGTACCAATGAATACCAATTGGCAATATACATTGTAAAAATACATGACAATCATTACTTTTTAATCCAATAACTTCCCAATTATTTTTCCGCACACACCTTGTTAGATTCAAGGTATAACCATCTGGTAATTTAATTTTCATTAATCACATAATCACAAAAACTAACCCTTTCATTCCTTGACAGTGTATACCAACGAATTGGCATGTGGATAGATGAATCATTTTGTTGTAGTGCATTTCTTGTCTGATTCCCAACCATTTTAGATCATTCCTCAAGTTTAATGCATCATTTGTCTTACCTTTAATTGACATCAATGTTCCCAACAAGGATTCACATATATTTTCTCAATATGCATAATATCGAGACTATGCCACAATTTTAATGTCGACTAGTACAGGAGTTCAAATAATATGCTCTTCTTTCTCCAATGCAACTAATTTTTATTTTACTTTAGCTTCTATTATTTTTTTACCAAATTCATTACTAGGGACGTGCACCAATTGTGCAAGTAAATCTTTCCTAGACATATATGGTGGAGGTGTCTCTGTTCAACAGTCCCATCAAATATTCTAGAGTTTCCATGCCATCTATGGTTAACAGGTAAATAGCGACGATGACCCATAAAGTATAGTTTCCTCCCATACGTAAACCACTCTGATTGTGTGTGTTGACCCCATTCTCCCATAAATCTTTCAACTCCACAATCAATGGTTGTAAATATATGTTTATATCATTTTCGGTGATCTCATACCAAGAATGAACAAACTCATCATAAAATATGAATCTTTTATACACTTCCATGGTGGTAAATTGTATGACATAAGAACAACCGGCCAAGTACTATGTGTAGTAGTCCAAGAAGTGGGGCAAGTTAGGGCAATACTCTAGCGAAGAAGTGCAAGAGATGATTGTTTTGTTGGAGCATCAGATGAAGATTGAAGACTTTAGGGATATTATATGGAATGGTCATTCTTTGGCATCTATCTTTCTCGATCGTGGTTATACACCGATCATGGACCAGAAGGATGAAGGGAGGGACAAAATCATTGCCCACATAGATATCACATCTAAGTTTTATAGAGAATTTGGTGGTGCCGGCCAAGATGATGACGCATACATCTTCTCTATTTGGGGCGTATCGGTTAGATTCTTAGTAGACGTAGTCGCTGATTTTCTTCGTATCCCTTGACTACTCACTGCATATTCAAGCATGGTTTCTAGGGAGCCAACACTTGCAAGTGATGGGGAGGCTACTGAGGAAGAGGATACTGATGTAGTAGATGAGTTCGATAGCCTCGCTAATCATGTGATTCATCATGATGGGAGCAAGAGCATCAAACATGCTGACTTGTCTAGTTTGTTCAAGATCATAAACATAATAATAGCCAACAATATTGATCCACAACTACACAAGACTGAGGTTAGCATGGATCAAGCATGGTTTATGATACGGGTTGCTCATGAGGTGCCTATCGACCTAGTGAGATATATCTTTGCTAGGATTCGATCAAAGGCCACCTATATTTCGACAGATATGTTGCCATTTAAGGTCATGCTCACACGATTTCTTTTAGTGACGAGGGTCTAGCCAGATGCGTTTGAACATGTTTGGGAGCCTATTGAACCAATTAACTCCATGACCTTATCTCGTAGCATGGGAAACTCAAGCTTTTGTATTCATGCACCCATTACAGAGGCAATTGATACTTAGAGAGCTGTAGACCTGAGAGATCATGGCATATCGGATGAGGCATCTACATAGGGAGCATCACGCACTACTAGTCTTGAGGAGATTGCAGATATAGTGCATACAAAGATCCGTGTACAAATAGCAAAGTTGATTGATACAATGCGTTTGGAGGTCCGAATTGCCCTCGCAGAGGCTGAGTCAAAGATTATATCTCGATTGACAAATATGGAGACACACCTTGGTGGAGTTGAGGCAGTGCAACGAGACCTAGGCCAATAGTGTATATCTTTTATTTGCATTTTTTTGATTTTTTGTATGGATGTTAGTTATTTGTGTTTTATATAATTAACTTACATATGAATTGTCTTTTCATTTTCTAAATTAGTTATTGAGTTTATTTATTTATTTATATTATTTAAATGCTACATTTATTATATAAAGTAAATATTTACTTATAACTAATTAATAAGGTATATTTTTGCAATTAAAATTTGTAAAAATCCTACCATTGTTTGAACGTACAGCCAAAAACCTTTGAATGTATTTTCTACTCCTGCCAAATATTTATTCATCTAACCTACCTGAATTTCCGTTCAAACCATTTAATGGTCATTCGAACGTTAATTTTTATGTTCGAATGGTTACTCAAGTTCCTGCTAAATTTGATAACTTAACTTGCCAATTTAACATTTAACGGTTCCAAATAACCGTTTGAAGTTTTATTAAATTTAAGATTGAATGATTAGGTACAAGTTTGAATGAGATTTCTAATAGGGACACATGTTTTCTTCCCAATATATTCCGTTCCAATGCAAAGTTTTAACTTTGAACGGATAATGACATCCGTTAATTTTTTGGAATGAAATATGAATTTCATTCTTAAAAAACATATTTTGGGATGATTTTCATTTCGTCCAAATTTGTTATAGTGCTTGTGAGTTTACGTTTTTGTAATCCCTTTATAAATAAAACATATCTCAAAATAATTTCAGTTGTTAAATTCATGTGTCACTTGGGCTAAGCATGTGATCCACTTTGGAGACAAATTTCATCATGCCCTATTGATAAAAATAGTCAATTTGTACTAAACAAAAATAATTACAATAATAATCTTTTTTTCATTTATTTTATAACTCTTGAACCCTTAAATTATGAATTGCATCCCAAAGCCATGGAATACACATTAAAGGGTTGGTGACACCCACAAAGACTACCATCTGGATAGAATTTTCTTTAGATTGAAAGAATTTTTTTTAAAAAATATCATGTATCCCTTGATTAGTATGTGGGAAGTATAAGAAAGTTGAACACAGTTGTGTGTTTTGGAAAAACTATCACAGTTTGTATTTCATGAGTGATAACCATATATGCACAGTGAATGTTTACATAGAAGGAATGACCACATTAATGTTGCTTTGCTGTGCAGAATATTACAAGAACCTATAATAAGCAAGTAAATAGGATTGACTCTAGGAATGTTGCTCAACTGAGATCACGGAGGATTTGATGTGCATGATTTCCGTTATCACCTATTACGCCCTCTCAAGATGGTGCTCCCATCAATGATACCAATCTGGGACCGTAGAAGTTGAAATCTTGGATGTGATAATGCCTTGGTCATTAAATCAACAAGCTGGTTATGAGTAGACACATGGGCAACTTGCAGAATTCCTTTGCTAATGTAGTCCCTCACGAAGTGTAAATCAATGGCAATATGTTTCATCTTTGAATGAAGCACAGGATTGAGACTTAATTGAGTGGCACCAATGTTATCACATAGAATTTTTGGTGGTGATTTCATAGTAACCCCAAGCTCACGGAAGAGTGATTAAAGCCATGTAAGTTCAAAGGTGGTACTGGCTAGTGCCTTGTATTCTGCTTTGTTGGATGAATGAGCCACTATTCATTTTTTCTTAGTGCACCAGGAGATAGGATTAGCTCCAAGAAAAATAATATAAGCTGAGGTAGATGTTCTATCATCGATGCTCCCTGCCTAGTCAGTGTTAGAATATGCAAGGAGCTGAGGTGCAGTTGAGCAACGAAGTTGAATGCCATGGTAAATGATATGTTTGAGATAGCGTAGGAGCCTCTTGACTATAGTCCAATGAACTTCAGATGGAGAGTGCATGAAATGAGCCAGCTTATTGACTAGAAAAGTAATGTCCAATCAAGTGAGAGCAAAAATTGGAGGCACCAATGACACTTCTGTAGGTAGTGCTCACGACTGGGCTTGAACCATCATTAAGCCTAAGGCGATTTGAGGTGGCCAAGGGTGTGGTGACATCTTTACCACTTTCCATTCCTGTTTTATACAAGAGATTATGCATATATTTGTGCTGGGTAATAAACAAGCCATCTGAGGTTGGAATAACTTTAACCACAAAAAGAAGTGAAGTGGCCCGAGATCTTTCAGAGAGAATTGAGCACCAAGCTATGTGATGATAGTGGAGATGAAGATAGACATATTTCCTGTGAGAATGAAATCATCAACATAGACAGGGAAGTATGCCACAATGTTATGATGTTTATAGATAAACAAAGAGGGATCCGAAGCAGAGTTGACAAACCCAATGCTACAAAGGCAGTCATGCAAGGCACGATACCAGGCTCTCAGTGCCTATTTTAGTCCATATATGGACTTTTGAAGATGGCAAACATGATAAGGATAGGTTGCATCAATGAAACCAGCTGGTTTTGCCATGAATACATCCTTAGTTAAATTTCCATGAAGAAAGACGTTGTTTACATCCAGTTGACAGATAGACCAGCCATTTATCACAGCAAGGGAAAAAATAATTTGGATAGTGGCAGGCTTCACAATAGGTGAGAATGTTTTCGTGTAGTTGAGTCCTGGGGGCTGATGAAATCCCTTTGCAACAGGCCGTACTTTATAGCAATCAATTGAGCCATCTCGTTTGCGCTTGATGCGAAAAACCCATTTGGAGCCAATTAAGTTCTGTAGTGAGTTGGCAGGAACCAACTTCTAGGTACCATGTTCTACTAGAGTAGTGAACTCCTTACTCGTGGCGTGACGTCAATAAGGATCCTTGAGGGCTTGATGAACACTAGTGGGCTCCAATGTGGGTGGTATTGGATGCTCGGTAGCTAGGTAGAGCCTTTTTGGTTTATGAACATTGTTCATGGAGCGTGTGACCATGCCAGTTGGCTAACGAGGCCGTGGGTCAACAACTGGTTCAGTGACCGAGAATGTAGAAGCCATGCTTTGGGGAGCACTATCAATGGAAGAGACCCAAAGGTGACACTAGTGCAAGGAAGTGGCTAAATTTGTTGGCCAGAATTTTCCAGCATGGGACCTGAGACCGTTGGACCATTGGGACAAGATTTGGAGATAGTTGGCACAGAAGAGTCAAGTATCAAGAGTGGCGGGGGTGGGGACACAGGTTGAAGTGGTGAAGAAGATTGGGAGTTTGAAATGTGAGGGAAGATAGACTCATCAAACGAACATGGCGAGATAGGAAAATCCTATTGGTGTTGGGATCTAGACACTTGTATGCACTTTGTGAAATGGAGTAACCAACAAAAATACACGGTCTAGACTTGGGTTCTAGCTTGTGTTGAGAATAATGTTTGAGCCATGGAAAACATAAGCATTCTAACACCCAAAGTTTGAGATAATTTGAATGAGACTGGAACAAAATTTCGAAGGGGGATTGGAGAGAATGCAAAGGTGTGGGCATTTTATTGATTAGATAGATAGCGGCCTGAATGCCAAGTTCTAGTAGGCAGGTGGAAGATGCGCTTGATGGAGTAAAGTCATGCCTATTTCCACGAGATGCTAATGATGGCATTCAACCACTCCATTTTGTTTAGGAGTATGTGGAGCAGTTGTGAGATGACTTATTCCATGTTGGTTGAGGTAGCCTTTAAGTGCAACAAACTCTCCTCCATTATCAGAGTAAAGATGTGTGATGGGAAGAGAAAATTATTTTTCAGGTATTGCTTTGAGTTTGGGAAAAATATTTAAAACATCAGATTTTAATTTCATGGGGAAGTACCAACAATATTTTGTACAGTGATCGACAAATAAAACATAGTATCGATATCCTTCAAGAGAGATGCGAGGTGCAAGACCCCAAACATTAGTAAATAGCTATTCAAGGGGCAAGGAACTCGAATTACTAGAAGCATGAAATGGTAACTCCTAACTTTAATTAATAGAGCATGAAGAACATAATGAAGTAGAGATACGATTATTTACTGGTAATTGAAAAGCTTTGATTAAATGTGTGACAAGTTGCCTAGAGGGATAACCCAAATGGTTATGCCTGATTTCATAAGAGACATGTTCATTGGTGAAGGCTGCCTTTGGATGTCCAACATGACAGGAAGGTGTTGCGGATGGAGACAAAAGTGGTGGGTGGCATGTGCTTGTTTAATGCACCGTTTCTTTCCTTAGAATATTAGGCGCCACTTGCAGACACGCACAGTGTCTGCAGCAAGTAACGCCTCAAACTCTTCCGTAATATACTGCATCGAAAAATATTGTAAGCTGCATCGAAAAATATTGTAGGCTGCTCTCTCCTATAAATAGGAGATAGCTCAATTGTGGGTGTGAATAGTAGAGAGAAAACAGAGTGTGTGCTGCGTGTGTGTGCAGATAGAGTGTTGGAGAGAAAGAAGAGAGAAACAGAGTGGGTGAGCAGAGAGAGATTTTTGTAAAAATAATTTCATAGTGAAATTACAGCAGCTGTGGACGTAGGCAATTGCCGAACCATGTTAAATTTTGTCCCTCCTTTATTTAGAATCATCTCTGTGTCAGAACAACTCCCAACAACTGGTATCAGAGCACTGGTTCGAGCTGTCTGAAAATTCAAGTTGTTCAAAATTATTTTTGACAACTCCAAGGTGTTCCTCGCGTCGAGATGAATCCGTTGCCGCAAACGGAATCGAAAATGGAGGTCGAACGAGCCTACACGCGCCCCTAGAAGATCGGCTCGTGCATCTGCTGCAACCCACGCGCCCCCACGCCCTCCAGAGGTTGAAGATGTGTGATCCACACGCGCCCACGCGCCCTCACGAGCTCTAGAGGTTGAAGATGTGTGACAGACACGCGCCCCACACTCCCCTACGCACCCTACAGAGGTTCGGCGCATGTGTCACATGCGCCTCACTCTCTCCCACTCGCACTGTGCAGCGCGTGTATCCCACGCGCCAGACAGATCAGAACTGTCCATTTTTCAGATCTGTTTTGGGCTAGATCTAAACTGTTCAAAGTCCGATTTCAACGATCAAATAGTGCTTTCCAACTATTTGGATCATTCCGGACTCATCCGTACGGTCGAAATTTTGAGATTCCTCATCAGTACATTGGATCTGAACCATCCACGTATTGCAGATCATTTTGGGCTAGATCACGCCAGTTGGAGTTCCATCGCGACGATCAAATAGTGCTGACAAACTATTTGGATCATTCCGAACTCGTTTGCAGCTAATTCGAGTGTTTCGGACGTAACGGTGATTTTTTTTTGTTTAAATTTGAACTCATTTGTAAAGTTATGACTGGAGAAGAAGCTAAAGGTGTTGGTATCGAGAAATTTGACGGTACAGACTTTGCCTACTGGAGAATGCAGATAGAGGATTATCTCTATGGGAAGAAACTACATCTTCCACTCCTAGGAAGAAAGCCAGATGACATGAGTAATGAAGATTGGAGTTTCCTTGATAGACAAGTGTTGGGAGTCATTCGACTAACACTGTCAAGATCAGTTGCACACAATGTGGGAAAGGAAAAGACCACAGCCGATTTGATGAAAGCTCTATCAGACATGTACGAGCAGCCATCAGCCAATACAACGTGCATTTGATGTACAAGCTATTCTACTTGAGAATGGCAAAAGGAACTCTAGTTATTCAGCATCTGAATGAGTTCAACACCATCATCAATCAATTAGCTTCAGTGGGGATTGAATTTGATGATGAAGTATGTGCACTGATAGCTCTAGCTCAATTGCCAAAAAGCTGGGAGGCCATGAGAACAACTATTAGCAATTCTTATGGCAAAACAAAGATGAAGTATCAAGATATCCGGGACCATATTCTTAGCGAGGAAGTTCGCAGAAGAGATACAGGAGAAGCATCAACTTCCAGTTCTGCCTTAAACCTCGAGACGAGAGGTAGAGGAACTAGTAGAAGTTCAAATCGGGGTAGGTCAAAGTCCCGAAGAGGCAGAAGTAAATCTAGGTCCGGAAAACAAATATAGTGCTGGAATTGTGGCAAGATTGGCCACTTCAAAAATAATTGCAAGGAAGCTAAGAAGAAGAATGAGCATGAATCTGCTAATGCCACAACAGAAGATCTCCGAGATGCCTTACTCCTTTCAGTCGACAACCAAATTGAATCTTGGGTGTTAGATTCAAGAGCCTCGTTCCACACTACAGCACACCGAGAAATCATGCAGAATTATGTCACTGGTGATTTCAGGAAGGTGTACCTAGCAGATGGTGAAGCGTTGAAAATCGAAGGCATGGGAGATGTACCAATCAATCTGCCCAATGGAAGTGTATGCTTGCTACAGAAGGTGCGACGTGTTCCTAAGCTCATGAGGAACCTGATTTCTGTAGGACAACTTGATGCTGATGGGCATTCGGTACTATTTACCGGTGGCACGTGGAAGATAACAAAAGGAGCTATGGTAGTAGCTCGAGGCACAAAAACATGTACTCTATACATGACTTCAAGCATTAGAGATATTGTTGCAATTGCTGACGTAAATGCCAACCTATGGCATCAAAGGCTTGGTCACATGAGTGAGAAAGGAATGAAGGTACTATTATCCAAGGGGAAGTTACCAAAGTTGGAATCAACTGATTTCGACATGTGTGAAGGTTGCATTTTTGGGAAGCAGAAAAAGGTTAGTTTCCTGAAAAATGGTAGAACTCCAAAGTCTACAAATAGGCTGTGAGTACTACAGGGAGCTGTGAGTAGGTACATGAGTAATCCAGGAAAGCAGCATTGGGAAGCAGTCAAGTGGATTTTAAGATATATACAAGACTCTTCAGATACGTCACTATGCTTTACAAAAGCAGGTTTAAAACTACAGGGATATGTAGATGCTGATTTAGCAGGTGACGTTGACAGCAGAAAAAGTACTACTAGATTTGTGTATACGCTGGGTGGTACAGCTGTATCATGGGCTTCTAAGTTACAGAAGATTGTTGCTCTCTCAACTACAGAAGCGGAATACGTTGCTATAACTGAAGCAGGGAAGGAAATGGTTTGGTTGCAGTCACTCTTGGAGGAATTGGAAAAGAAGAATGAAAAAGGTATTCTGCACAGTGATAGTCAGAGTGCTATTTTTCTTGCAAACAATCCAGCATTTCATTCCAGAACAAAACACATACAGTTGAGATACCATTTTATCCGATCTCTTCTCGATAGTGGACAGCTGATACTTGAGAATATTCGAGGAACAGAGAACCCAGCAGACATGTTCACAAAAGTAGTTACTGTTGACAAACTGAAGCTGTGTGTAGCTTCAGTTGGACTTCGTACTTAAAGGCATGATTTGAAGTTGCTGTGATGGTTGCTATGAAGATATGTAGACTCATTTGTCTCCAAGTAGGAGATTGTTGCGGATGGAGACAAAAGTGGTGGGTGGCATGTGCTTGTTTAATGCACCGTTTCTTTCCTTAGAATATTAGGCGCCACTTGCAGACACGCACAGTGTCTGCAGCAAGTGACGCCTCAAACTCTTCCGTAATATACTGCACCGAAAAATATTGTAAGCTGCACCGAAAAATATTGTAGGCTGCTCTCTCCTATAAATAGGAGAGAGCTCAATTGTGGGTGTGAGCAGTAGAGAGAAAACAGAGTATGTGCTGCGTGTGTGCAGACAGAGTGTTGGAGAGAAAGAAGAGAGAAATAGAGTGGGTGAGCAGAGAGATTTTTGTAAAAATAATTTCATAGTGAAATTACAGCAGCTGTGGACGTAGGCAATTGCCGAACCACGTTAAATTTCATCCCTCCTTTATTTAGAATCATCTCTGTGTCAGAACAGCTCCCAACAGAAGGTGCTGGCAGTTTGTATATGCCTTTGTCACATGGCCCTTGCATTAGTATCGCCCCCTGACTTCGAATCCTTCACAAAGAAGTGATAAGGGTGAAATTCAAGAACAATATTATTTGTTTTGGTAAATTCATGAATTAAGATCAAATTTTTATGAATTTTAGGAACACAAAGAGTATTGGTTAGAACAACACTTCGAGTAGGTAGCTGAAATTTGACAGTGTCAACATGGGAAATTTTCAAACTTGATCCATCACCTATTATGACCTCATTGGTTCCATCATACTTTGAATGTATAAAAAGTTTAGACATATCAGACGTGATATGGCGGGATGCTCTAGAATCAACTACCCAAGATTTTTCTACAAAGGATCTAGTAGCAGCACAGTTTGCAGTTGGAGAAGATGGGTTCCAAAATTTTTTGCATTGGCGAGACGTGTGACCTGGTGTAGCACAGAACTAACATACTATAAAGGACCTATTGGAAGGGGAATTTGAGTGCTATTGCTAGGATGATCGCCGATGAGACTGTGAGTTGTTGTTCCTTCTGTTGGGTTTGCCTCGATGAGATTTCTTCTAATGATAGTTAGCAGTGGCAACGGTGGTTTGCTACAACATCTCAAGATGATGAAGTTAGGTCTCATGACTGGCGAGTAAGTCATGCAGCTCTTCAAATGTGAGGTAATCTGTCACACTTTTGGCACCACGACTTAAGGACGTGAGTGTGTCCTTGAGTTGCATGACACTTGTTCTGAAATGATTGACGTAGAGTGGGGTCAATTTGAGCTAAGCTTCTCTAGAAGTGCTAGAAGCAGCAATGAGATGCATTATACTTTCAGAAATTGAAGTGAAAATGCCATTGAGATGAAGTTTGTCTTGGCGAATCCAGCGGTTGTGAGCAACAATAACCTCAATTGTGGGGTTACTCTTGATCATGGGACAAGGGTTGGAACCATTGATAAAACCTTGTAGGTCATACCCAATGACAAGGCTATCAAGTTGAGCACGCCATGCAGGGAAGTTAGAGGAGGTCAGCTTGTAGGGAAGCTGGACATTTGTATTAATGGCAATGATGTTGGTTTCAGTAGGAGAAATGGAGCTATTGGAGTTGGTGATAGAGGGAGGTGTTTGAGCCATAGTGAAAGCGAATAATAGAGGATCTACTCGTTGAAGCGAAGAGGGCTCGGGATACCATATGAGAAAGTTGAACACAATTTTGTGTTTTGAAAAAACTATCATAGTTTGTATTTCATGAATGATAACTATTTATACATAGAGAATGTTTATATAGAAGGAATGAATAGATTAATGTTGCTTTGCTGTACATAATATTACGAGAACCTAAAATAAGCAAGTAAACAGGATTGACTCTAGGAATGTTGCTCAGCTAAGTTCATAGAGGATTTGATGTGCGTGATTTCCGTTATCACCTATTAGGAAGCACATATTTTTTTGAATGGAGGAATACATGACAATTTTTTAACTTAATTAGTTTTTATTTTATTTTATTTTATTTTATTCATATATGCATGTCACATGCTTAATATATAGAGACTTGTGATTTTTTATATATAAATGGTTGAGAAGATGTTCTCTCCAAACGAATTTGAAGGAAAACTATGTCAGTACATCCCATTAAATTATCTCAACCCATTTTTAACAAACTAAAACTTTAATATTAAAAAAATTAGTTTTTTCATATGAGTTTCATATTTATCCACTTTTTTCAATGTAACTGCCAAGGCTTACACACTCTAGGATTACAAATATTATTCATCTAGAAAAACAATCTCAAAACTTTGTTATGGTATCAAAGTACCTAGAGGATTCACCTCCATTTTTTTTCATGCCGTCCAACAACAACTCCTATTCCCACAGTCTTCTTTCTTTCAACACCATGATCCATATGTTGTCTATCAATTGACTTCCAATAATTATCTTCTTTTGGAAAATTCAGTTTCTAGCTAATTCCTCCTCTTGCTAGCCAAAATCTACTTGGTTACATAGATGGCTCCATCTCTCTACCTCCTGCAACAATTTCTGAAAATAACATTTCAATCCCTAATCCGGCATATACTTCCTGGAAGCAAAAGTACAGACTAGTTAGATCTCAGCCGTTTCTATTCTTCCCTCTCTGAAGAAGAAGCTACGAGCAAGGCCCTTGGACAAACTAGTTCCCATCGTGCTTGGATGGTACTAATTGAAACTCATTTTCTCACAAATCAAAGGCACACTAGTTACACCTCAAAGATAATCTTTAGAATGCACAAAAAGTATAAGTGAATACTTCAAGCATTTACGCTTATGTTTGGATGCTGAAGTGATTTCGAATGATCTATGAATAATAGTAAAGTAATATTTACCAAACACAGACTAAGACACTTTGTGATCAACTTGTTGCCATGGGTTTGATTAAAAAACAATATAGCAAGAATGTTTCTTCAAGCACTATATATTATTTTATTAATCTCAGACTAGATCTAAATAGTTATATATGGCCACTTGAATTGAATCAAAACTGTACTAAGCCAGAATAGTATCAAAACGTACAACATTATTCTAGTCACCTAAATCATATGCCCGGACATACACGGTATGCACAAGTGATCAAGTCAATTATCCCAACTTTGATCAGCTTAGTTATTTATTCAGAAAAAACCAAAATTTTCCAACGTGTTATAGTTAGGATGATAGCATGTTATCTTCTCATGTCATGATGACAATCTTGATGAAAAATATTATATATAGAGAGAGACCATATGTTTGGTATTCTGCCATTAGAATCCCAACGGTTCAAAACTGCCATAATTTGTGAGGTCGATCGAAGAGAGACACGTACGTACGAGGTGGTCAGGGTCAATGATAGAGGCAGCCAATACCAAATTCTATAAGCTTGCAGATTGTCATAAACCCTGCAGCGTAAGTTTTTGACTATCATGATTTCTCTCGAGCCATGATATATATATTGACCTATTCCATCCATAATATATATAATATTTATATATGTTTTGTCAACATCTACTTAAGCTTTCTACGTACGTACCTTCAAACTCTGAAAGTCGTTTCAAGCGCATTTAGTACCCTAAGACTAGAGAATATTAATAATGGGAAGTATGAGAAAAAATAGCATAAATGTAGTACTACTATCAATAGATCTCTGTTGCAGCACTGTTTGCTTGACTTTGTGGTATCAAGTTTTCGGTGCTAATATTGTAATTGATCTAGAAGTCACATTCAAGCTGTTCTATATGGCATAAATGTAGCTAGAATATTACGTGCTCTGATAACATCAAAATTGGTGTCTGTTGGATGTAAAATGAACTAGTGGGACACTCTGATACTCTCTCTCTCTCTTTCTCTCCACAAATCAAGGAGAGTGTGCATCTTCTTAATGTAATTTTTTAATAATATTGAGAGATACGTGAGGTTATATATATGAAAAACTATATATAATTATCAAACATAATAGATTTCACCCTCAAAAGATTCATGAAAGTTAATTTCTATGTTGAATCATATAAATCTATATGTTTCTTTATTTATTTACTTTTATATACTTTATTCATTTATTTCGTAGACGAGCATCCGCACAATATCAATGTCCAAGCCACCATCATCTTGGCCATTAGGCCGTATTGTTGGGCTCCAATCATCTTATTTTTAACTTGTTATATAAGATGTAGCATATTTATCAATCATCTAATAGTGATAAATGTGTCATATCTTACATAGTGAGATAAAAGTAATATAAGAGTGTGGTATTGTATATTATTTTTTTAATTTCAAATTTTTAAGTTTTTTATCTAATAATTATCTAATCATTATAAATTTTCTAAACTATCAAATAAAATAAAATAAAATAATATAACTTTTACAAATTTTAAAACAAAACTTATATTAAAAAATTATTTTAATTTTTTTAACTTTATATTAATTTTATTCAACTTTTTCTCTTTTATTTTTTAAAATTAAATAAAACATCTTAATTAAAACTATTTTATTATTATTCATAGATATTTTGTGATATTTAAGAGTCCAAATGAACTTTAAGTCATGTAACCATAGATGTTGATATCTTAATTTGGACCAGCTCTAAGAATTATGCATTTTATGACATTATGTTAATCACCAACAACGACGTCGGGTTAATATATAGAAGATGATCAAGTTCTAAGGAGACTAAATAACTACAAAGGAAGAGGGTCACCATAAAATCAAGGAAAATGATAATGAAAAATCAATGTAGAATAATAATATTGCCTATGTGACAATGATTATACACTTGATATTTACATCTTTTACGCGTTTTCTACCACGTCTTAATTAACTCCTGTCTCGATCTCCCCTTCCTTTTGTCTGTAGTACTTCTTTCGATCCCTTCATTTGCGGAGGAATTTATGGAAAGAAAATAAATTAATATTTTTAATTTATAATTAAAACACGCTTGTCTTTTAGGGAATTGGCTCGTGGCCACTTCGGAACTGTAATTGTAGACACCACGGGTATCTATCATGCAAGATAAAGAATACCGAAAATCATGTTATAATGTTAATAATTATAAAAAATCTAGTTCCAAACATAATTATATATTAATATGTGCATCAATCTAATATGATTGATCAAAAAATAAATTTTATTAAAAATAATATTAATTTAAATTTTAAATATAAAAAAATATGTAGATTAGTATATAACTTTACTTATACGTAACAAAACTCTAATATTACGACGCCTAGTACTTTTCTTCTATTGAATTGATGAGAAGTTGATTTGGTTTAATTAACTCGTTCACAAAGAAAACAAATTAAAGGTTAATAGTATGCAGCATGCATGACACGTCATTATGATGAAATGAAAGTAAGATTATTGCAAAAAAAAAAAAAAACGATTATTTGTAACGACATAGCTAGTTAATTATTTGTGATGAAAATAAAATCATTTGAATATAAAATAGTTTTTTTTTTTTTTCATCACAAATTAATAAATGACAACTCTTTTTTTTTCATGGATAGAAGTATCGCGTAGATTAAACAAAGAAAAATTATAATTATGTACTAATCTATACACTAATTTGATATGACTGGTCAAAAAGTAAATTTTTATTAAAAATAGTATTAATTTAAATTTTAAGTATGAATGAATCAGTATTGATATGTAAATTAATATGCAACTTTATTTATATATAGTAAAACTCATTAAACAAATCCCAAGGTAGACCTGTGTTGGAAAATGATACACTTATGACCATTTGTTTTATAATAATGTTTTAAATGAAAGAAACTTTTGTAAAATAAGTTATAAAAGTAACATCATTTTATATAAATATTCTCATTTTAACTCATAGTTATACAAATTGTATGCGTATCATTACTTATTTTCTATATTATTTTTGCGGTGTACAGTTCAACCAAAGTGAACTTTGTTTCCACCTTCAATTACGCGATACACTTTTGGATACTATGCAATTGGTCACTTCATGAATTTAGTATTTTTTTTTTTTTGTTATTATTATCATTACCATTATTCTAGATAAAGAACAAAAGCAAAACTGGTAGGATTGAATAAAGATGATGCTAGTTGTCCGTACGTGATGAAGAGTGCCCACACAAATATTAAAATTAATGTGCAAGCAGACAACTTCACTGTTATAGAGTTTGAAGTTAATCGAGATAAAATCATATGAAAATATATAAATAATAATAAGATAACTTATAAATAATAGTAAAATAATTTGAATTAAAGTATATTTAATAAGATTTTAAGAAAGAAGAGAGAAAATATTAAATAAAAATATTATAAAATTAAAATTGTTATAATATATTTTTTAATATTATTTTTATTTTAAGATTTAAAAAAGTTGAAATACTTTTTGTGTTTTGTTTAGAAATCTGTGAAAGTTTTAATAATTACATAATAATTAGATGAAAAAGTTAAAAATTTGAAATTGAATGATATTTATTTTTTAATAATATTTAAATATTAAGATAAGACGAGTTGAAACATCTATATATGAAACCAAACGTGACCTAATTAAACTTGTTTGCATAAGAATACAACTGGCCCAATGGGACAGCTAATTAAATAAAGTACAAATTACACATAAATTAGGATAAGGACTGAAAAAGCATGCATTTAGGTTCATAATTATTATTTATGATTGCCAGGAATCCCATAGAGTCTTGTGTGTTGAATAATGATATATCCAAAACTTTAAGACACTTTGTCATCTTTTCACTATTTTCTTCTCTATATTTAATTTATTATAATCATTAATTAATATCTAAGTAAATTGTAGTTAATTAGATAATTAACTTCAAATCAGATTATATATAAACAAAAAATAAAAAATAAAATAAAATAGAATGCGCGGGTCATGTGCAATGAGTGCATGATGCACGCTTGTATAATAGTGATCAGGTCATGATTTAAATAGAAAAGTACCCATCAATATCCACAATTACTGCCAAATTAGAAAACAATCCTCATCTTATGACCCTGATCATGACTGGAATTGAACATTAGGAAGTACATGATTACAAGAAAACTATTCAGTTGTGATAAGTTATTTCGTGTGAACATTACTATTTTCTATCAAAATAAGTATGTTTGGGTTGTAAATAGGTATTCTAGTCGCATATAATTCGTCCCAAATGGTTATTTTTCTTATAATAGCATGGCTACAAATATGTATAAAGAAAATTTTAGCCACAAAACATTCATAAAATTAAATTTACAGATTAACTAATGTGGGTTGATGTAATATGCCTGATTGTAAAATTACTTTTCTTACAAAATAAATCTAATGAATCCTAAGTAACCATGTCAGTTTTGGGTTTATCATGATATAATCTCTTTATATATGTGTGCATATGACACATGATATAGAAAGCTGCCACAAGCGCAAACATTTTCCTAAAAAAAAAAAAAGTAGTAGTACTACTTCTTATACTGGCTTCGAAATGAGGAGATTGTGGTAGAGAAAAAAAGACCAGGCCAATTATATAAGTACAGCAACAAGGGTTTGGAACAAAAAAAAAAAAAAGAGATACTTATAATAAGAGTGATATGTTTTTATCTGCTGATTAAGATTCAATGAATTAGATATGGTGTTGTCGGGGGAGTATAACTTTCACATGATGCAGTATCCTCATTAAATATAATTGGGGTCACCTCTGATGCATGTTTGTTTGCCCAAAGATTGAGACTGATCTAATTGCATGCTCAACGGATAGCACTTTTGTGGGGTTTATCTTTTGCTGATTAAAGGGGAAATACTAGCTAGAGGCATCATATATCACCTTTACTGTAACACTTTTGTGAACTGATATCATGATATCATACACAGATTCTTTCATATGAAGTGGAGGTCCCTCTTTTCTTGCAAGGAAGGCCCCCCCTCCAAATTAGTGGCCCACAGGACGAAACTTATTTGATTAGAATTTGCTTTTACATAGAAATCTTGAAAAAAATTTTGAGTCTTTTTGAAAATTTGGGGTGGTAGGGCTGGCTTCATTCAAAGCTATGTCCAGTACATAGTGTCTCCCCTGATGGCCTTCTAATGGGCTATTGGGTGCCAACCATTGGAGGGTGTTGGATTCCCTCCGGTCCCCAAGGTGGGTATCCCCATCGTCGAAGAGGTACATAATGTTGATGGTGTGCAATTCGTGGTGTGTGGTGCTTCATGTAGTTGGAAAGTCATTCTATGATGATCAAAGGTGCGGCCCATGGCCATACCTTGCTATGGCTGATGCTAGTTTGATATATTGAGATGAGTAAAGTTATATATAATTGTTGAGTGTGCAACTGTCGTGTAATCGCTTTGAAAAAGAGTGAAGTCTGTTATTAAAAAATTAATTTTTTCATATGGGTCGTGTATTTATTCACTTTTTTCAAATAATTGCGTATCATTTTCACATTCATGACTGCAAGTATCATTTTTCTATTGAGATTTCAATAGCAAAATTAGCAAGATCCTTGCTTTGTATTAGGGTCCATTTGGATAACTAGAATATCTCAAAATACTTGTGAATAATAGTGAAATAATTGAATTAAACTGTTTTATTGAATTTGTGAAAGAAGAAAGCAAAAGTTGAATAAACATGTTATAAAGTTAAAATTTTGTTTGAATATAATTTTTTAATATAATTTTTGTTTTGAAATTTGAAAAAGTTGTATTATTTTTTGTATTTCGTTTGGGAGTTTGAGAAAGTTATAATGATTAGGTAATGATTAAATAAAAAAATTAGATATTTGAAATTGAAAATATTGTATGTTTAAGTGATGCTGAGAAAGAAAATATTTGAGAATACTTGAAAATCCTTTAGTATCCAAATGGACCCTTATAGAAGAGTGAAGTTTCCCACAAGATGGTTATGAGTTGCCCAAGTCACCCCACAAGGAAATAGGGGTCTCTTAGCCTATGTTTGGATGTTGATGTGATATTAGATAATTTATGAATAATAGTGAATAGTTTATGACTGGAGGGAACTGTTTATAAATAGTAGTGGCCAGTCTACTTCACTTACCAAACACAGCCTCCTCAAGGAGTTTCTAGCTAGTCATCCTATCTCTAGTAGGAGAAGATGACCTTGTGAGTGGAGAACCCCTCCTCTCATGTAGCCCTGATCATTAACCACCCATTGAAGGAGGCCGTACTACACTTCTCCCATATATAGTTATTATTTACAGTGGCGGGCCTACATGTTATGAGAGAGGCTAGAGGCAAAACGGGTGCTAAAATAGAATTTACACCCTTCAATAGATTTGTGACAGGTATGATTTCTAATCAACGTTTTGAATTTTGTATCGTACCAGCCGATACCGCCGAAATATTTCTTTCTATGGCATAACCGATAGGGGGAAGCCTATTGTTTCTTACTGGCAGTACCGAGGTGTTTCGGCCGGTATGCTGGATTTCGGCTGAAATGAGTGTTTCACCAAATACTAAAATCTAAAATTTTGAACGAATTTATGGGCTTATGGCATTTTTGTAATTTAAGTATAGGTGCACAGAAATTATGGCATTTAGTCTTTAGGCCTTTAGGGTTTTTTTTTTTTTTTTTTCTTCTTCTTTGATCTGGATCTCACCGTGCGTGTTCTTAAGTTCTCATCTTCCTTTTTATTTTGGCCTACACACTACACAGCAGCAACTCAAGCCTCAAGGGATCCATCATCCAAGCTTCCAACAATCCAACTTCCAAGGCTCCAAGTCCAAGCTCGAGACCTCTCCTTATTGTCTTTTTGATAAGGATGAGTGATTTTATTTTAATAGTTAAATTAAGAACTTGTTTAATTCTATAAGTATGTTTGTTGTAACTTTTTTTTTTGATATGATGTTTGTTGTAACTTAAAACTTAATAACTTATGTTAGTTGTAACTTAAAACATAAGACTTGTATTGAAAAGTATTGAATTTATGTCTTATTTTGTTGTTATTTTTGAATACAGTTAATGCTTGTATATATATAATTTATCCAGGTATAAACTAATCTAAAACGGTACATGAAATTGTATTGGTACTAAAACGGTATCAATATCGAAATACTATTCTAAAACAGTACACAAAACGGTACCGATATCGAAATATTTCATTCCAGTGCCTTGATTGATACAGCCTTCAATACGGTATTTCAAAACTTTGTTTCTAACAAGTAAAAGATAAAAATGATTGTAAGTTATCAAATCCCTAACCTCCTCTCCTAGTGCTCTCTCTTTCTCCCCCCTTCTCTCACCCCTCAGGTAAGTGCTCAGAAAAATCTCTTCTTTTGCAAACTTGCCTTCTTTCACATGATCTTACAATGTGGTCAAGATTTCTTTTATTTTGCTGGTTGTTGAAGCTTGAACTCAGGTCTGTTGATTAGAGTTGGCATCTATGTCCAACTTGTGCCTTTCTGATGAGGTGTCCAAGATTTTAAAAATTCCTTCGTTCTTAAGGTTTTTTTTTTTTTTTAAAAAAGAAAAAATCAGTTTGGTTACCATGAGATATAGCAAACAAGAATCACAACATTAGATTCATAAAGACGAAAACCACAACAACTTGAAGGGTGAGAGAAAGTGAAAGCTTGAGGAAAGAGAGAGAGGGACAAAAATCACCCGGCTTGAAGGGGGAGAGAGAGAGAGAGAGAGAGAGAGACACACACACACACACACACACAGAGGGGACAATTTCTTCAGTTGGCTTGTGGAGAGAGAGGAGGAAGAGAGACGAGAGATTACTTGCTATCGGTTCTATTATTCTCTTGGTAGAAAGTATATGTTTCATATTGTCCAGATGACTAACACAACAGGGGGGTGAATTGAGTTGTATTAAAAAAAATAACAATTATAAATCAAATATACAATATAAAATATAAACAAAATACGAAATAACAATAAATATAAAGAGTAAGGGTAAGAGAGAAGCAAACTCAGTATGTTAATGAGATTCGGCCCCACTGCCTACGTCGTCGTCTCAAGCTACCTCTTGAGGATTCCTAAATTCACTATTCAACCTCCTTCAGGTGGAGATAGAAACCTATTACACCTTTGAATAACATCGCTACAAAGGATCCGTGTAGAACACCTTCTACACTTGCAATCACCTTACACGTGGTGATTCAACTATTCCCTGTGTAGAATACTTTCTACATGCACAAGAGTTATAAACACCATTTTACTAATACAAGAGCTGATAGTAGGTAGGTTATCAGAAAACACTTCTTAATGAGTGAAATAAGAACAATACAGCGCAAACTATATCTCTCTCAAAATGAACAAGGATTAAGGCTCAATGCTTAGAGAAGAGAGAATGAAAGCTTTGAATGAATGTTGTATGCTCTAGATGTTGTAAATGTAAAGCTCTCAAATGATCTATTTATAGGCATATGAGATTTCATATTCAAATTTAAAAAGATTCACATGTCAAAGACAACGCCATTTATTTTTTCAAAAAATTCAAATAAAAGGTTCTTCTTTTTCAATTGTCAAAGACAATATCATTCATTTTTCAAAAATTTCAAACCTAATCTTTTACTTTTGGCATATGACAAAAGGAGCACACTTTACTTTTCAAATATTTCAAACCTAATCTTTTACTTTTTGCATATGACAAAAGGAGCACACTTTACTTTTCAAATTTTTCAAACCTAATTTTTTACTTTTTGCATATGACAAAAGAAGCACACTTTACTTTTCAAAATTTTCAAACCTAATCTTTTTACTTTTTGCATATGACAAAAGGAACACACTTTACTTTTCAAATATTTCAAACAAAAACATTTACCTTTTGCATAAGTAAAAAAAGGTATCAATCGCTTTTGAAAATATTCAAAGAAAACATGCACATGTGAAAGATGAAAATCAAATATTTTTAAAGTTAAAACCTTTAATCAAGGCATGCATATGTAAAAGATGACAATCAATTATCTTTCAAAATTTTCAAATTTAATTTTCAAAATATTCATACTCATGTGGAAAATGTATTTTAATTAATGCTTTATGATAAAATATTAATTTCGAGCCTTAATCTAAATTTCAATTTTTTAAGAGATTTACAATATTACTCTATGATTTTAATGTGAACTTATTCCCTTCTTGTTCATGCTTGTTTCCTTGATGTGCTTGACTCCATTGTGTAGACAACTTGAACTTGAGACTTTTTTATTCTTTGAATTCATTTGGTATCATCAAAATTCATGTGTAGATATATAATTACATAAAGCTTGAAACCTTGGGTTTAACATGTCACAATATCATTAAATGGTGTAAATTATCTCCACTTGACACTGCACCTGGATTGAAGTTTTTCTCATTTGTTATTGTAGGGTTTGTAATATTGATTTTATGTTAAAATTTTAAAAATATTGATATTTTTTGCTATTAGGTGTATTGTGGTTACTATTAAATATAGATTTTAACTTTTATATGAAACTATGTCAATCAAGTCAAATGAGTTATGAGTGTCGGTTTAATCCATTTATATGAAATGAGTTAAAATAAGTTGTGTCATGTTGACTTATTTTTAATTAATTATTAAACAGGTCAAAACGGATGATATATACAACACAACTCTTTATTTATTTAAATGGATCAAGTTAGGATTTGAAAGTTTGGCACGTTTAGCTTAATGGGTCAAGCTCAGGTTGACCTATATAGTCGAATGCCAATAACTTGATACGACATGAACATAACTCACACATATGAATTCCCATCCCTAATAATTTGATTTGGAAAAAAAGTTTTAAAATTTCAATCTTATAAATAAAATCTTACCATTTAAGTGATATAGATTGTGTGTTCTACACTCTACAATACATCGCTTTGATAATAAAATAACTCTAAAATTTGGATTTAGGTGAATTTAAATTTTTTTAAATCTTGAGTTTGATATATATCATGATTGACTTGAAATCCAAATTCAAATTCAAGTCTAAATTCTTTCCATCCAAACACAATTGATCTTGATCATTACTATTTAACCATGTGTCCCACCTTTTTGCTTTCCCTAAATAGAGACTTATATATGCGTAATGTTGTCGATGCACGACGAGGACCATGTGCATTTGGGTCGGATCCGACATTACTACAAAAGAAGAAATAATACATTGCGCGCATAAAGTTAAGATTGAAGATAGTAGTTCATACTATTCTAGGATTCTCTTCATTTTAGAGCTGATCACATGTGTGAGTCATTTTCAGTAACCCCACCATTAGTCTCTCCCCGATCTCTTTTTTTCTCTCCCCAACCAAACAAGGCCAAAGGTAGAAAATAAAGAAACGCGGGGGATCAGTAGAATTTCCAAAAAGACAAACCAAACCACCTTTCCTGACCATACTATTGTAGGAAGTGCTAGCTTTCCCACATAAAGTCTGGATATAACCCATCTGAGGAGACTCTTCAATTAGGAGCTCTCTGAAGATGAGTTTAATGGCGGACCTCCATATTGTAAGTGACAAGAATCTGTGTTTCCAGTCACCGACTTTCATCGAGTGGCTCAAGCCTTCCCCCTCTTCTTCTTCTTCTTCTTCTTCCTCTTCTTCTTCGTATTCTTCTTCCGAGAATTCTAAAGATTTCGTTCAGGAGACGATGCAGTGTTTGCCTCTTCTAAGCAGGTTTGCTGTGACGAAGACGTTGAAGGAGGAAGAAGATATGGGACTGACAAAAGTGAATTCAGCGAATATCAAAGAAGAGAAGGTTAATGAGAAAGTTACTGTAGCCTTGCACATTGGTTTGCCTTTCTCGGGGGATTCAAATCATGCAGATCAGAAGAAAAATGACCTTCAGCCTAAGGAAGAAGATGATCGAGCAGCAAAAAAAATCTTTTATGGATGTTCTTTTAACGCAGAGAGTAGGTTTTGGATACCAACTCCTGCACAGATCCTTGTTGGGCCGATGCAGTTTGCTTGCTCCATTTGCAGCAAGACCTTCAATAGGTACAATAACATGCAGGTTAGACGACAGCGTTACTTCTCATCATCATTCCCTTCACAGCTTCTTTCTGGAAATATATATTCCTGTTCATCCATTCATTTTCTTTTGTGGAATTGAACAATATAAGCATGCATACATACATATAGGCGACAGAAAGTAATTTTGTGTTCTTGGTTCATTTCTTAGTACTGCATGTTCTTGGTACATGAACAGGATAGATCGATCGAGGGGTGTTGGTATCTAGTTTATTAATAGCTTGATATATTGTTCATAATTAAGGATGAATGATTGATCATTTCTGAGGGTTATAAATATGCACATTTTCATGAGCAACCACATGATCATGAGTAGTACAACTACAACTACCTAGCTTAATAGTACTGTTTGCTTTTTGGAAGCAGGGTAGAAATTGGTAAATCTTTTCCTCAGCTTTCTTTTTAGCTTTCTTTTTTAATAGGTGATTCTACTTTGCTAGGAAAGGGAGAAATTTAGGGAAAGCTCCATTATTAAGGCAAATGATATGATGGATCAGTAATAATTAATGGGTCCTACTTTATGTATTTAGCTATATATCTTTAATCTTATTATTTTAAGTTGTAGGGTTTGGATAAAACTTTTGGAGTGGAAGATTACGGGCTGAGAGACTAATTCCATTTGAAGAGAAATATGCATTAATTCCTTGTGTTCATGAGCCTTCAACGTCGACCCATATAAACTTGATCCCCTTTCCTTTTGGTTGGAAGATCAAAAGGTGCTTAATTGGGTTTTGAAGAGGACCATTTGGACTAGTGAATAAAAGCCTTCACAAGTTGAAAACTCATTGTAACTTTAATTAATTATTTGAGTATTCTCAACCATTTTATGAAAGGTGCATGCATGAGGTAAATACCTAGTTCACATATGAAGTTTATTTCTGCATCTTTCAAGGATTCTAATCTTCAACAAATTTGATGCATGTTTGAGATAAATTAAACATGGATAGCACTTGGAAAGAAAGTACTGATTTTTTTACTTTTTGGGGGGTTTGATTTGGTGATGATCATATATATATAGATGCATATGTGGGGGCACGGATCTGAGTTCAGAAAAGGACCAGATTCACTTAAAGGAACACAACCAGCTGCTATGCTGCGCCTACCTTGCTATTGTTGTGCTCTAGGCTGCAAGAACAACATCAATCATCCGAGAGCAAAGCCACTCAAGGACTTCAGAACACTTCAAACCCACTACAAAAGGAAGCATGGAGCAAAGCCATTTATGTGTAGAAAATGTGGGAAATCATTTGCAGTCAAAGGAGATTGGAGGACACATGAAAAGAACTGTGGAAAGTTGTGGTATTGCACTTGTGGATCTGACTTTAAACACAAGAGATCACTTAAAGATCACATCAGATCCTTTGGAAAGGGGCATTATCCCCACCCTTCTCTTGAGGGTTTTGAAGATGACAAGGAATGCATCACCGGTTCTGAGGATGAATTTGCTCCCTGACCTTAATAATTAGATGCTTTTTCTTCCTAATTTCTACTTACGTACGTACTTTGTTTCGTGCTTGTCTAAGCTTGTGCTCAGTAACAAACAATTCTCTCAACAAATTGCCCAGCAGGACAATATAGGGAGCGGTTTGTTACGGAGCATTTGCTGGCCGACGGGCTTATCTTTATATATATATATATATATATATATTTCAACTCTCAAGACAGCTTGGATTGTGGTGTATGTTAATAACCAGATTGCCTGAGGGGATGAAGTAGATGAATTTTCTTTTCCTAGCAGCAGTAACACAAAGTTGGCATTCCAGTGTTCAAGATTCTGTCAACTCTTCTAAGGGGAAAATTTGTCAGCTTCATTGCTAACTGGCAATCTTTATAAAAGGATTTTGATTGTTGTTGTTATCTTTTGAACAGTTTTATCATCTCTCTCTCTCTCTCTTTCTAGTTGAAATTATAAGAAACCATGAGATCGGAATCACCGAGCCGCCAATATTGTATCATTCGATCTATTCCGATCCCTATGTCTTTTTTACTTTTGTTTATTTAATGTTATGTAGTGCTTTGGATGTTTTGAGGTTATAGCACGGGTCTAGCTCCACCTCCACCCTTAGTCATAACTTCATCTTGCCAAAAAAGAAAAAGAAAAAGAAATATACATGGAAGCCCCTTTTTAGAAACTCTTGATGATTACTAATTAATGACCATTAATATTCGTAGTTTTTTTTTTTTTTTTGATAAGAAATAAACTCATTAAATCAAATCAAAGACATTAGTACATTATAAAGAGTGTTTATCAAGCCAAATAGCTTGAAAAATAATTGTAGTTAAAAGAACAAGAACAAGAAAATGCATGTAGTACTGACAGTTCAAATTAAGATGGTACAAGAATTTGTTTCCATAGAAGTAATTAGGATTAATTAGCAATGAATGGGACAGTTAGCAACATTATAACATATCATGTATCTTGAAGAGAAATGCTAAGATTTTATAAAAATAAACCTACAAACTGACATGATTTTATATATATACTATGTTAGATTTACATTTCAATAAAAGTATCTTTACAAAATATATCAGTTTGTTGGTTTATTTTTGTGGAATCTTTTTATGATTAAAGCATTTCTCTTGATCTTACAAGAGTTGGCTAAGCATGTGAAAAGTGTAAAATCATCTTACTTGATCAGCACTAGGTCAGCTTTAGCCATTATGTCAAAATATTGGGGAGAAAAGGTAAAAAAACCTTGCATGTGAATCGTGGGTTTTTGAATCTGATATATTAATTACCAGAGATCAAGTACAAATTATCTCATGTACCAACTCAAATCGATACCTGTACGCAATTATCCTAATGTTTTATGTCCTTACTTTCAAAGGCGTAGTGGGGAAGTTGGTGAGAGTCCAATTTGGAGATCTACTTAACAATTCATGCATACACCGGCCATCAACTGAGATTATAATATCAAATGGAGAATGATTGAGCACTAATCAAGCTGACTGGAGCATGGATTTCTATAGTCGTACTCTGATGACTTTTTCCATGCTTCACCCAAAAAAAGTATGAAACCCAGATCAAGGGTGAAAGTTTTATGGTTTGTACGTGGGAAAAGGGTGGTTTGCACAAGACTTTTTTCTCAGCCAAGATGCATGGGTGTGATCTTGATCGTCGATACAGAGATATGAGAGAGAGAAGGGTTTGGAAATTTGGTTTCTTTTGAGGTAGGCTTGACCAACTAAAAAAGGTGTTGAAAATTTTGTGAGATGAGGTTTGATTTTTGAAAATATAAGAGGGACCTCCACCATGCTTTGTCGGGAGGAGAGAAAAACTTTAGGGCAAAAGAAAAAACTGTTTTCCTTAGCTGCATTCATTTACCTTATCTAACGCATTCACATGATTAAAACATGCAGTTTGAGTGCACCCTTGTTTAGCCCTTTCATCTGCTAATGGCTCCTCTAGCAAACAATGTCATGGATGGCCCCTAAATATACGTTAAGAATATAATATAATATTTAAATCTATATTTTCCTATCAATTTAAATTTTTAAGATAAACGGTGATTTCACATTATATAAGAGCAACAGTGTTACTCCTGAATTTAAATCTGACTGTACACTCCATATATAATATATTGATTTCACATAGTATATATCGAATAATATATATATATTGATCTCACAATAATAATTAGTTTTCTCATAATCGATGAGCAGGAATAGCTAAATTTTTAGATTTCAGAAATTGTATGATGTCTTAAGATATTATACAAAAATGAAATGGAATATGTTGAGAAAAAAAAAAAGTGTAATTATAAAAAAAAAATAAAAGACTAATAATTTAAGAAAGTATTAATTAATCTAATTACATGCATAATTTTTTATACACTTTTAAATATAATTTATATGATTTTAATTGGATATATATATATATATATATGTTTATAAACTTTGTTATAACATGAATTTGTACTGAGATAGTTGATCGATTATGTAGGAGGAAAGTTCCAAGCCTTGAAATTATATTATATGGTATACGTACTACCTTAAATATATTAATAATCTGATTTGATATATTATGCTTACTTTATAATTTTAATTTATGGTTACACACTAGCTAGTGTGAAGTGAATGATGTTGCTTTATAAAATTACTTTTTATTGAATAATATAGTGACATAAATGATGTGGTTTCATTAAAAGAAAATTATTATATTGTATATAGATCATACAGATCATGTGGTACCAAGAGGGTATTCTGTTTGATATTGCCACCACATGATATTGGTCAGATTATGTAAAATTCAGAGTTGTTACTTGTTATTCTTCACCACTTGACATCTGGTTCAGTTTTGCCTGAAATATCCTAAAAGATTATTACTTGTGGATTTTGATAATAATAAACCAGTTCAACCATATGGGAGTTTCAAGTTGTCTATGTAACATAATCTTGAAGACCAAGGATATCAACAAATCAAATATAAGCAAGAACTGGAACAAATTTACAAATGAAGCTCTAAGGATATTTTCGTTCATCTCTTTCAAAACATGAAAAAGGTTTGAGGCTTAAAATTTTTTTTTAAAGAATATACTCATGAAAAATCAATTTGCATTTTTGAAATGTGTATGATATATTTGAAAGTTTGAAATTTCGAGAATTTGAAAAATGAATGATACTCTTTTTGACATGCAAAAAGTAGAAGTTTTATTTGAAAATTTTAAAAAGTGATTGATACTCTTTTATACGTATGCAAAAAGTAAAAGTTTTTGTTTGAAAATTTTAAAAATTGAATGATGCTTCTTTTAACATATGCAAAAATTAGAAGCTTTTAAAATTTTTGAAAATAACTGATGTTGTCTTTGATAATTAAAAAATGAGAAACTTTGTTTAAAAATCTTGAAAAATAAATGATGCTTCTTTTTCACATTTGAATCTTTTTAAATTTAAAAATGAAGTCTATATCTATAAATAGATCATTTGAGATCTTCAAAATTATACAACTACAAGCTTTACAATATTCATTTATCAAAAGCTCTCAATATATCTTTTTTAACATTGAGAGTTAACATTTGTTCATTTTGAGAGAAATATAGTTTCTACTATATTGTTTCATTTTACTCATTGATGAGTATACTATGACAAGCTACCCATTATTAGCCTTTATATAAACATTAAAAGAGTGTGTATCACCCTTGTAAATTTAGTACGAGCTCTAGATAGTGAATAGTTGAATCACTACTTGTAAGGTATTCTACGCAAGTTCTTTGAAATAGTATTATTCAAAAGTGTAATATATTTCTATCTCCACAATAGGAGGTAGCGTAGGTCGGTCTCCTAGCTTTTGCTGAGGAGGAAGTACAATTTGTGATATTATTAGAAAGAGGTGGTGGTGATCAGGATGTTGGGGCAGATTATTGAATAGTAGGGCAACCTCAAACTGATGAATTAAGGTAGAGCAACATGAGGTTATGGTGAATGCCACAGTTGAGGAAGTGGTTTCTAGATGTGGAAAACTTTGTTTGATTGGCCTTATAGTGTCAGACAAGGCCATAAACAAAAAAGCCTTCAAATCCACAATGCAGAACATATGAAAGCCTAAAGGAGGGGTGTAGTTGCATAAAGTAGGGGACAATCTTTGTCTCATTGAGTTTTAGAAGGAACAAGAAATTCAAAACATTAAGCAAGGAAGGTCATGGTCATTTGATCGCAACCTTTTCTATCTTAACACATTTGATAGTTTTTCTTCTCCAAAACATATCATATTCAACAAGGAATAATTCAACAAGGAATATACATGGGTTCAACTCCATAATGTTTCTCTTGGTTGGATGACTAGGGACATTGGTGAATAGATTGGGAAACTAATAGGAGAGGTGGAGGAAGTGGATGTTGATGAAGACGGGATTGGATGGGGCCCTTATCTCTGAGTTAAAGTTTCTATTGACATCACCAAGCTGTTAATGCAAGGCATTCTCCTTAATTTATGCTTTAGATGTGGAATTATCAAACATGGTGCAAATGGTTGCTTAAAGGAATCAATTAAAAGAACTACACATGGTGGTAACAAAAATCAATATAGTGCATGGCCTTGAGCACCCAACCCAAAGTCTGCAAACAAGGTGATTTAGAAGGCAATGGAGGAATGGAGAATTATGGTTCACACTCCATAGAGCAGCAAGTAAGAGATGATGGCGTGGAAGGGATTGAGAACTTTTATGGAAAGAAATCAAATCATACGGTAGAGGAGGTTGATTCTCTTGCAGTACTCATGAGAGAAGCTAATAATTTGGAAGGATGCCAACTAGAGAAGATAGAGCAAATCACAGTCAAAATTTGACTAGGAATTGTCTCTCTTTAGGAGAGCAACAAGAATGATTATTGGTAGAGGCTGGTGACTAAACTTGCTAGTATCAACAAGTCTTTTAAGCTAGAATTTTGAGAGCTTGGGAAATCTCAGATAGCCAGAATCCAATATCTTTTGACAAAGGAAAAGTGTCACGGTCTAGTTTTCATCATGAATAGGTTAAGGTTAAATTGAAGGTTGATATTATTTTGCAATGGAAAGTAGAGACAATAGTGGAGTTCTAGCCCTTATGTGGAATCATGACCTTGATTTTCAACTATGAAACTTCACCAGAAGGCATATTAGTGCCCTGATAAAATAGAAACACAATGGAAATTTCTACATGGTCACTAGATTTTATGGTCATCCAAAAACTTTTAAGAGGGAGAGCACCTGGAATTTACTTAGGCACCTAAAATTTGAAATTACAATGCCATGGATGTGACGCCCCCAAATCCTCACGCACGGACACGGGGAAATCGAGACGTCTGGATGGTGACAACCCGGGTCACCACCCTATCGACGAGTGCCATGTGTGTGAAAAAGCAACGTATGTGCACGAAGAAACACGCAGCGGATAACGAAAGTCACAACTAAGTACCAGAATTTTTCTTAGTATAATACAAGCTGATTAAAACATACATAAATAAAATATTACAAAAACACAAATATAGTTTTAAAACAAACTATAAAGCATAACTTCGACTCAAAACTCCGGCGGAGCCGCATCCTCGAGCTCAGCCTCCTCCTCCTCCTCGAATCCTGCACCAAAATCTACGGAACCAAAAATGGTACCGCAGGTAAGTAAAATCCAAACACCACCAGATAAAAGCATATAGAACTCAAACAATATGCATGAAGTGATGCCAATGCGCAAACCTAGAAAAAAAACATATTTTTCCACGCACGCCAAAAAAATCCCATTTGGCCCAAAACAATTCCTTTCCAAATATCACGCCAAAAGTCACATTTGGCCTATAACCATCTCAAACCATTATCCAATTTAATCCGTATGCACCATGAACTCCCCTAGGGGTCATCCGCACACCCTGGCTCCAGTGCCACACTGTAGGTTACGACCACGCATGTGACACCTAACGAGCGATGCCAAGTTCCATGCCCCGCGTGTTTGTAGCCAAGCATCCTCTAACTCTCGCTAGCGAAGGGCCACGGAGTCGATGCGTAGAGCCATGCCCAGTTCCGCGCCCGGCGCGTTCGTAGCCAAGCATCCCCTAGCCCCCGCTCCCGTCGTCGCCCAACGACAACCCAGGGGATATCACTCAGTTTATTCCGCTTCCGAGTGACCAGAGGAGCTCCACCGAGATAATACCCCATCCCGGCTTGGGGTCGTGATACACACGCACCCGAAAGTCCACTTACGCCAATTAAACAGGCTTTTCTCAATTAAAAAAAAAACACACGATTATGCACCATGTAAATGCTATATCAATGCACAAAAATAATCAACCAACATAAATCAATAAAACAAGCAACTCCGTTCTCCATCCATCCGACCCCCGAACTCCTCGGACTCAGTCCGGAATCAACCAACCAGCAGATAAATTATTGAATGAGCAAAATATATTTAAATCTGAAAATAGGGTTTGGAAAATACTTACAGCGCTATATGGTATTTTTAGAAAGCTTGCGGCGTTGCAAACGGAAGAGAAAAAGCAACGTAACAGTGAAAATTCACTGTGGCCGTGGGTTGTAAAATACCCACTTTCGAACGAGGACAAACCAGGGCTTGGGATTGATAGGGAATGGTCTAAGGATGATTATGAAGCTATTGGAAGTGGTGGTTGGCCGTGGGTGGCGGCGAAAACGGTGGAGGGAGGCTGGATTTCCCAAAATGGAAAGCTAGCTCGTGGGAGCTGTTCCGGTGGCTATTAGGGGCCGGAAATGGGTGGGTTAGGACGGCAAGGAACCGATGATGAAGTGGTTAAGAAGTGGTAGCCGGAGGTGGAGCGACGGTGGCGGATCGAGGCAAAATCCGTGGGGCTTCAAGGGCGTTTTCCGGCCAAACGGCTGGCCGGATGGGGCTGGGATTTGGTGGGGTGGTGCGCCGGAGGGAGGGGATTCGACCGGTGGGGGTGGTGTCGCCCACGGTGGCCGGACGGCGATGGGTCGGGGCTGGGGGTACTTCCAGCGTGGGAGAGGAGAGAGAGAGAGAGAGAGACGATCGGGAGAGGAAGAAAGAAGAAAAAGAAAAGAGAAAAAGGGAAAAAGGAAAAAGGAAAAAAGAGATGTAGGAGGAAATGAGGTCCAATCCTCACTCCGGACAACAAAACAAAACCGCCGAGAAAGAGATTAAAAAACCGTAAAACAAATAAATAAATAAAACACAACATCCAACAAATAAAACTAAATTTAAAACGTAAAAATTTAAAATAAATAAACTAATATATTAATTAAAATAAAAACAACCATTCAGTGAGAATACACGCAAAAGCAGGTCATCACATCCTCCCCTCCTTAAAAACAAATTTCGTCCTCAAAATTTGCAAGATCAACCACCAACTTAAAACAAGCCACATAAAAACACATAAACCAGCTGTGACCAAGATTAAGATACATACCTTCATTATTCAAATAAGTACGGGTACTGCTCCCTCATGTCCGCTACTCGCTCCCAAGAGAAGTCTTGAGCTAACGGATCTCCCCAAGCCACCTTAACCAGAGGTATCGTCTTGGACCTCAACTGTTGCTCCTTCCAATCCATGATCTGCGACGGAACAACCTCATAAGTGAGATCCGATTGCAACTGAATGCCCTTTGGGTCGATGAAGCGTGGCTCTTGCTGTCCAAAGCTCTTCTTCAGGGATGATACGTGGAAGACATCATGAATATCCCCAAAATACTCTGGCAAAGCAACTCTATAGGCGACGAACCCTACCTTCTCCAGAATCTGAAAAGGGCCGACATACCTCGGATCCAACTTCTTCTTCTTACCAAAACGCTTAACACCTCTCATGGGAGAGACTTTAAGGTAAACCCAATCACCAACTTCAAAAGATAACACTCTCCTCCTGGTATCAGCGTAGCTTTTCTGGCGACTCTGAGCTGCCACCATTTTATCTCTGATGATCCGGACTTGGCTTTGCATCTCTTGAATTATTTCGTGTCCAATTATCCTACTCTCCCCGACTTCATCCCAACACAAGGGCGACCTGCACTTTCTCCCATAAAAAGCTTCATAGGGAGCCATCTGAATGGTCGCATGGAAGCTATTATTATATGCAAACTCGATGAGCGGCAAATGGTTTTCCCAACTCCCTTGAAATTCCATGACACATGCTCGCAACATGTCTTCAAGGGTCTAAATGGTGCGCTCTGATTGGCTGTCTGTCTGTGGGTCATATGCAGTACTGAATTTCAACTTAGTACCCAAAGCTGCCTGCAAACTCTTCCAGAACTGCGACGTAAATCTTGGGTCTCGATCCGACACTATACTCTTTGGTATGCCGTGCAGCTGCACTATTTCTTTCACGTACAAGCGTGTCAACTTACCCAAGGAGTCGGTGTTATTAACAGGCAGGAAATGAGCATTTTTCGTTAACCGGTCAACAATCACCAAAATAGAATTTTTCCCACTAGGCGTTCTCGGCAAACCCACTACAAAGTCCATCGTGATGTCATCCCATTTTCACTCAGGAATAGGGAGGGGTTGGAGCATACCTGCAAGTCTTTGATGTTCGGCCTTCACTTGACGGCATGTGTGGCATTTTTCAACATATAAGGCAATATCCTTCTTCATTCCATCCCACCAGTAATTTTTCTTCAAGTCCCGGTACATCTTTGTATTGCCGGGATGAACTGAATAAAGGGCCGCATGAGCTTCTGCCATGATCCGCTCCTTGAATTCTGAATCTTTGGGGACCACTCTGCGATCTCGGAATCGAAGTATCCCATCTTTATCCATGCTATAATGCAATGGCCCTCGAGATTTTCTGACTCTTTTTCTGATATTCAACAGCTTTGGATCCTTCCTTTGAAGAGTCTTCAATTCTTCAAAATCAGTTACCCGAATATCAAGAACTGAAGATAAAATCTCTTCTTGCTGCGAACTCTCAATAAGGAGCCTTCTCATCCCACAAAGCAACGAATCCAATTCCGATGGCTCGGCTTCATCTTCCAAGTGCGATTTTCAGCTCAAAGCATTAGCAACTATATTAGCCTTCCCCGGATGGTACTTGATCTCACACTGATAGTCACTGATTAGCTCTAGCCATCGCCTCTGCCTCATGTTCAGATTTTTCTAGGAAAACAAATGCTTCAAGCTCTTGTGATCAGTAAATATCTCGCAAGCTTCCCCATACAAGAAGTGCCGCCAGATCTTGAGAGCAAAAACAATCGCAGCCAATTCTAAATCGTGCGTCGGATAATTCTTCTCATGGTCCTTTAGCTGACGAGATGCATAGGCAACAACCCGTCCTTCCTGCATAAGGACACAACCCAAACCATACTTAGACGCATCACTGAAGACTACGAATGGCTTATGCGGTTTTGGGAGCGCTAACACTGGTGCCGTCGTCAACCTATTCTTTAATTCTTAGAAGCTTCTCTCACACTTATCTGACCAAACAAATTCTGTATTCTTCCGAGTCAAAGCTGTGAGAGGTCCAGATAGGCGAGCAAAACCCTCCACAAATCTTCGGTCGTATCCGGTGAGTCCCAAGAAACTCCAGATCTCGTGCACTGTAGTCGGACGCGGCCATGACAAAATGGCTTCCACCTTACTAGGATCAACAGCCACTCCGTCTCGGGAAATCACATGCCCAAGAAATTTAACTTCTTCCAACCAGAATTCACACTTACTGATCTTGGCGTACAACTGGTGTTCTCTTAATTTCTCAAGTACCAGACGAAGATGATACACATGCTCTTCAACATCTCGGGAATAAATCAGAATATCATCGATGAATACTACCACAAAGGAATCCAGATAAGGTCGAAATACCCGATTCATTAAATCCATGAAAGCAGCAGGGGCATTAGCTAACCCAAACGGCATCACCTTAAATTCATAATGCCCATACCTCGACCTGAAAGCAGTTTTAGGCACATCCTTATCTCTAATCCTCAGCTGGTAGTATCCCGACCTCAGATCAATTTTAGAGAACACAGCTGCTCTTTGAAGCTGATCAAATAAATCATCAATCCGCGGGAGAGGATATTTATTTTTGATGGTCACCTTGTTTAATTCCCGATAATCTATGCACATACAGAGGGTTCCATCTTTCTTTTTAACAAACAAAACTGGTGCATCCCACGGTGAAGTACTAGACTGAATAAATCCCTTCTCTACCAGCTCTTGCAACTGAGTCTTCAACTCTTTTAATTCAGCCGGTGCCATGCGATAAGGAGCTTTATGCACAGGAGCCGCTCCAGGTTCCAAGTCTATAACAAATTCCATTTCCCGCACAGGGGGTAGTCCAGGCAAGTCATCCACAAACACATCGGGGAATTCTTCCACAACTGGAATGTCTGCCAAAGACTTCTTCTCAGACGGCGTGGACACCATCTGAACCAAGAATGCATCCGCTCCCCATGCAATCTCTCTTCTTGCTTGAATTGCCGATATAATTATCGGCTTTTCTTTCAATTTACTCCCCGCAAATTCCAGACAATCACCATCTGGAAGCTGAAAGCTAATTATCCGACTTCTGCAATTAATACTCGCAGAATATTGGTATAGCCAATCCATCCCGAGGATGATATCAAAATCCAACAGCTTAAACACCACCAAATCAGCATCCAAGAACCTTCCATCAAAATTTAACGGGCATCCCAAAGCAACCTTGGAACACCACACCATTTCACCATCGGGTAGAGCCACTACCATAGACTTCGGCAACGGTTCCGTGACCAAATTACACACCCGCACAAACGTGGAAGATACAAACGACTGTGATGCACCGGAATCAAACAAAGTGCAAGTATAAAACTCATACAAACGGACTCTTCCTGAACCAAACACATTAATCCATGAAATCCAAAAAGCGAAGGAGAAACCAAATATACCAAAAATTAAATCCAACTTAAAATTAAATTAATCCATACCTGTAATTACTCCAGCATCATGGGTCGCTGGCGCCTCATCATCCACCTCTCCGGGTGTGACAGCATAAACCCGGGCTTGCACTGCTTGTCTCGGATTGGTTCTTCCACCGTGTCTACCTCCACGGCTTCCTTGAACTCTGACGGGGCATTCCCGAGCAATATGTCCCACTTGGCCACACCGGTAACACTGGGGTCCACTACTCAGCCGACACTCGCCCTCATGAGCTCTATTACACGCTCCACAAATTGGCACCCGTCCTCCCATTCAAACACTTGAGGACGCTTGAGGTCGAGTTCTAGTCCGCTGAATAAATTTCTGAAGCGAACCCGAGCTGCTTCCTTCACCAGAAAAACTTCGCCTCTTATGCCATGGAGGGGAGCCCATACTCAGATTATTTTCTCGCTCCACAAGGGTGGCCACATCCACTAATTCCTGAAAAGTGGATATCCGATGGCCGACCACCATACGGCGTATATCAGGGCGTAGTCCCTCCTGAAAACGATCAGCTCGCATCTCCTCTATGGCGATAAGGTGGGGAGCAAATCGCCCAAGTTCTATGAATCTCCGAGCGTACTGTTCCACTGTTGTGTCCCCTTGGACCAAATTTGAGAACTCTCTTGCCTTTTGCTTCCTTACCGACGCGGGAAAGAAGCGGTCGTTAAATTCTTTCTTGAAGCGCTGCCAGGTCACAACAGCGAAAGATCCCAATTATGATTCCAGCATCACCCTCTTGGTATCCCACCAATCAGACGCGGTGCCTTGCAACAGATAACTGGCGTAGAGTACTTGTTGCGCCTCGGTGCAACCACACACCTCAAATTTTCTTTCCAAATCTTTGATCCATTTTTCAGCTTGAAGTGGATCCTCTTCTCCAGTGAAGTGTGGAGTTCTATGCGCCAGGAAGCGCTCATAGGTGCATCCGGCTTGCACCATGCTACTGGACCCTCCTGGGTACATCCAAGGCCCTCCCTGATGTGGCCAAGGACCTCCTGGTTGTGGCCAAAACCCTCCTTGCTGTGGACAAGGCCCTCCTTGTTGTGGCCAGGGACCCCCTTGTGGTGGCCAAGGTCCTCCTTGTTGTGGCCAAGGCCCTGTCTGTTGTGGCCTAATATTCTGCTGCATGAACTTCGTCATCTGCCGTCTTGCTTCGGCTATGGAGTCATCTCTTGAGGTATTGTCCCGTGGCTCCTGAGTAGATTTCCTTGGTCTCCCCATTTTTTTCCTGCCACCACAACCTTTGACCCCCTTTCAGAAAACAAAAACAAATAAAACCAACAACAAACAAAAACAGAACCACAGACCAACACCACATCACAGAAAACAAAAGAAACCAACTTGCAAAAACATAACTAAATAAATAAAAACAAACAAACAAGTTCAAACAAATAAAGCAATTAAAACAAATTAAATAACTGTACTTAACATAATTTTTAAAACACAACCTAAAAAAATATTCTGGTACTACCTACGGGACATGTAGTTTAACCCAGAGCCAAACCGCTCTGATACCACCTGTGACGCCCCCAAATCCCCACGCACGGACACGGGGAAATCGAGACGTCTGGATGGTGACAACCTGGGTCACCACCCTATCGACGAGTGCCATGTGTGTGCAAAAGCAACGTATGTGCACGAAGAAACACGCAATGGATAACGAAAGTCACAACTAAGTACCAGAATTTTTCTTAGTATAATACAAGCTGATTAAAACATACATAAATAAAATATTACAAAAACACAAATATAGTTTCAAAACAAACTCTAAAGCATAACTTCGACTCAAAACTCCGGCGGAGCCGCATCCTCGGGCTCAGCCTCCTCCTCCTCCTCCTCGAATCCTACACCAAAATCTACGGAACCAAAAATGGTACCACAGGTAAGTAAAATCCAAACACCACCAGATAAAAGCATATAGAACTCAAACAATATGCATGAAGTGATGCCAATGCGCAAACCTAGAAAAAAAACATATTTTTCCATGCACGCCAAAAAAATCTCATTTGGCCCAAAAACAATTCCTTTCCAAATATCACGCCAAAAGTCACATTTGGCTCATAACCATCCCAAACCATTATCCAATTTAATCCGTATGCACCATGACCTCCCCTAGGGGTCATCCGCACACCCTGGTTCCAGTACGACACCGCAGGTTAGGACCACGCATGTGACACCTAACGAGCGATGCCAAGTTCCGTACCCCGCGCGTTCGTAGTCAAACATCCTCTAACCCTCGCTAGCGAAGGGCCACAGAGTCGGTGCGTAGAGCGATGCCTAGTTCCGCTCTCGGCGCGTTCGTAGCCAAGCATCCCCTAGCCCCCGCTCCTGTCGTCGCCCAGCGACAACCCAAGGGACGTCACTCAGTTTATTCCGCTCCCGAGTGACCAGAGGAGCTCCACCGAGATAATACCTCATCCCGGCTTGGGGTCGTGATACACACGCACCCGAAAGTCCACTTACGCCAATTAAACAGGCTTTTCTCAATTAAAAAAAAACACACGATTATGCACTATGTAAATGCTATATCAATGCACAAAAATAATCAACCAACATAAATCAATAAAACAAGCAACTCCGTTCTCCATCCATCCGACCCCCGAACTCCTCGGACTCAGTCTGGAATCAACCAACCAGCAGATAAATTATTGAATGAGCAAAATATATTTAAATCTGAAAATAGGGTTTGGAAAATACTTACAGCGCTATATGGTATTTTTAGAAAGCTTGCGGCGTTGCAAACGGCGGAGAAAAAGCAACATAACAGTGAAAATTCACTGTGGCCGTGGGTTGTAAAATACCCACTTTCGAACGGGGACAAACTAGGGCTTGGGATTGATAGAGAATGGTCTAAGGATGATTATGAAGCTATTGGAAGTGATGGTTGGCCGTGGGTGGCGGCGAAATCGGTGGAGGGAGGCTGGATTTCCCAAAATGGAAAGTTAGCTCGTGGGAGCTGTTCCGGTGGCTATTAGGGGCCGGAAATGGGTGGGTTAGGACGGCAAGGAACCGGTGATAAAGTGGTTAAGAAGTGGTGGCCGGAGGTGGAGCGACGGCGGCGGATCAAGGCAAAATCCGTGGGGCTTCAATGGCGTTTTCCGGTCAAACGGCTGGCCGGATGGGGCTGGGATTTGGTGGGGTGGTGCGCCGGAGGGAGGGGCTTCGACCGGTGGGGGTGGTGTCGCCCACGGTGGCCGGACGGCGATGGGTCGGGGCTGGGGGTACTTCCAGCGTGGGAGAGGAGAGAGAGAGAGAGAGAGAGAGAGAGAGAGAGAGAGAGAGAGAGAGAGAGAGAGAGAGAGAGAGAGAGAGAGAGAGAGACGATCGGGAGAGGAAGAAAGAAGAAAAAGAAAAGAAAGAAAAAAAAGAAAAAGAAAAAGAAAGAAGAAAAAGAAAAGAGAAAAAGGGAAAAAGGAAAAAGGAAAAAAGAGATGTAGGAAGAAATGAGGTCCAATCCTCACTCCAGACAACAAAACAAAACCGCCGAGAAAGAGATTAAAAAACCGTAAAACAAATAAATAAATAAATAAATAAAACACAACATCCAACAAATAAAACTAAATTTAAAATGTAAAAATTTAAAATAAATAAACTAATATATTAATTAAAATAAAAACAACACTTCAGTGAGAATACATGCAAAAGCGGGTCATCACAATGGATTTGCATGGGTTTTTCAATGAGATTACATGTCAAAGTAAAAAGGTTGGAGCAACTTCTAGATCATACAAACAAATGGAAGTTTTTAGAGGAGCACTTGAATTTTGTTTCCTTAGTGACTTACTTACAAAGGGACATAAATCTACATGGTCAAACAGGTTTACCAAGGAAAGGCTTAATCGAGATGTGGTTAATTCTGAATAGTAGCATATGTTCCCAGATTCCACTTGTTTTGTATTGCCTACTTTAAAATTAGATCACTCTCCACTCCACATAATACTCTTTAGGAACAACAATGGTAGAAGAGGAAACACTACATATTCATATATGAAGCTGCTTGGGCCTTGAGAGATGACTACTTGAGTGTATTAAAGAAGCCTAGAGTAAGGAGATTGGAGGAAAGAAGGGACTAACAGTGATGAGAAACAAACTCCAAAATTGTAAAAAGGCCTCAAGATGTCGAATTTTTCCAATTACATAAACATCCCAATAGACAAAAGGAGGAAAGTAAAGAGGATTGCAGAACTACAGGGATTATGGAATGGAGACCACCTCAGCACTATTTAAAATTTCCAAGATGAAGAGGAATTCATTTTAGTAGAGGAAGATATCAAATGGAAGGAGTGAGCAAAATAAAACTAGTTGCAACAATAGATAGAAACACTAAATTATACGGCATGTATGCAAACCAGAGAAGAAAAACCAACTCTATCAACCAGACAATGGATCATCAAGGAAGCTTAATAACTGTTCAATCATTGATAGGTGATTTATTCATTGATTTCTTTTCTAATCTTTTTACTTCTTCTAATCCTTCTACTATTGCTAATTGTCTCAATGGCATGGAAATCACAATTTCAACTGACATGAACTCAAAGCTTATATTTGATTTTACTAAATTGGAAGTGAAAGAAACTATTTTTCAAATCGACCCTCTGAGTTTTCTAGGCTCTAATGGTTTCCCAACTCAATTTTATCAAGTTAAATGGGCAACTAGTGGGAAGGATGTGTGTCAATTTGTGCTTTAAGTCCTAAGGTAGGGTGGTTCTTTAAAGAGCGTTAATGAAACTCTTATTACACTCATTCCAAAGATTAAGGAACCAAATAAATTCTCTGATTTTAGATCAATCAGTCTATGCAATGTTAATTACAAAATAGTAGCAAAGGTGTTAGCCAATAGGCTAAAGAAAGTCCTTCCTGATATTATATACTCCAATCAAAGTGTCTTTGTTCCAGGTAGGCTAATTACTAATAATATTCTTGTAACCTATAAAACTTTACATACCTTGAATTCTTGAATGCAAGTTCAATTAGGCTATATGAAACTTAAACTTGACATGAGGAAGGCATATTATTGAGTGAAGTGGAAATTTCTTGAAGAACTTATGATCGGGTTTTGGTCTTAGATGGATATAACTATTGATGAATTGCATTGCTTCAGTTTGTTACTCTATTTTAATCAATGGTGAACCACATCAATTTTTTTCTCCTCCATCAAGGGGTCTAAGACAGGGAGATCCATTTTCCCCATATCTTGTCATCATATGTGAATAAGTTTTAACATCTTTCCTACACCAAGCAACAGCAAGAGGTACCATTACAAATGTTCCTATTGGGAAAGGGCCAATTTGTATCAATCACCCTTTTTTTTTTCTTTTTTCTTTTTCAAATTACAACCTCCTTTTTTGCAAAACTAATTCATTGGAGTGGAGTAGAGTTTTTCATATATTGGAGGCCTATGAAAAGGCATTAGATCAAATGCTAAACAAAGAAAAGACCTCCATATTTTTTAGTTGGAACACTCTTCCAAATTTACAAAGAACTATTCTAAAAATTGTAGGGGTGAAGTCTACTAGATCATACGAGAAGTATTTTGGCCTACCTACTATTATGGAAAGATCAAAGACTACTGCATTTCACTCACCTATTGACAAGATTTGAGCCCAGATTACCACTTGGAAAACAAAATTCTTGTCAGCAGTAGGCAAAGAGATTCTCTTGAAAGTTGTTTTCTAACTAATTCCCGCTTATACTATAGGATCTTTCTCCTCCCTCAATCAATCACTCAGGGACTAAACAGATTGTAAAAAAGCTCTAGTGGGGATATAATGAAAACCATTCAAAAATTTAGTGGGTTAGATGGGATCAAATGTGACTTTCTAAGGAGAGGGGAGGGTTGGGTTTAGAAAATTTAAAAGATTTAATTTTGCCGTGTTTTCCAAGCAAAATTGACATTTATTATAAAACCCAAAATCCCTTCTTGCTAGAGTATTCAAACAAAAGTAATTTCTACAGTTTGACAGGTGGAAAAATCTAAGGATTTCACATCCTAAATTTTAGGATTTCACATCCTAACTCCAAAACATTAAAATTTATATTCATGTATATTTTGTCATAAATCCAATTATCCAAGTAGAAAAATTTAAAACACATCACCACAATGTCAACCATGACAAGGCCGAAACATACATAAGCCACCTTATTTCTCATGCTAAATCGAAATATTGCAATATGGAAAATCATATCATATGATCAAATAACATACAAGAAAAGTAAACAAGGCTTACTTCACAAAAATCACATATCCTTTCAATATAAAACCTCAAGTTTTTAAACCTTAAGCACTACTTTTGATTTTTATGGCTTTATCTCTCTTTAAAACAACTCCAAGAACTCCAAAAGTTCAAAACAAAAAATTCCAATACATTCATAATATACTCATAAGAGCTAACATGCTTTGAATCATCAAACCAAAACCACAAAAATCCATCTTGAAGCATTCGTCCTTAACATTTTCACCAAAGCCAATTCATATATGGTTTGGTTTTGATCAAACCCCGTTGATCCAAAACATAGTATGAAACAAATCATAAATCAACAACATCATATGGTTAAAAATCATGCCCTAAAGTATATCTAAGCATGTAACTCAAGATCATATGGCAAAAATTGAATCAAAATATCAATCTACCCAAAAACCTTAAATACATGACCTAACAGAACTCCTTCATGCATAAAAAATCATATCTTTAAAACCAACACTAAAAGTACTTAAACTAACATCCTAACATTTAAATAAAAGTTTTAGGAATATTATATAAAAATATTAAAGCCATTGGAGCATGATTTCTCAATAAAAGATTCAAGCTTATTCAATACAGAAACTATTTTCAACCTTCTAATTTTAACTTTTTGGATCTAACTACAAGTTACATCAAAAGCTTATAACATACAAAAAATCTTCATCAGTCATATATATTAGCATGTTAAATATACTTTTTTAAAAAATAAAACCAAAATCTTTTCAATAACTTGGTCAAAATCATCAAAATCGATATGGCCCATAATGACCTCTTCATTCTTAAACCAACTTTTGACACTCAAATGACCATGAAAATTGATATAAAATATACCAACAGAAACTAGAATCAAATAGAAAAAAATTTGTGAAGGATAATCCATGAGAAAATACTTACAACTGCTTCAAAACATGTTGAGCAAGATAAGCCAGAAAATCTAACCGAGAGTTCTTTGGTTTTTTCTCTAGGAAAAGGGTCAAAAAGTGACCAAATGAAAAGGTAAAGGACTTTGACATCTCTTACACATCTTGAGGGTGATACAATGGGTGTGAATAACACTTAGAGTGATGGGTGTGTCTACCAAAACTAGGCTTAAAACCATGGGCAATAGCTAGCCCAAGAAGCTTCCTTGTGAAGGGTGCTATGAGGCTGCTCTTGGCCTTCCCATCATGCATTATTTGGGGCTACTTTGGGCAATATTAGGGTTGCCATGGCAAGGGAAAACTTCCTTCACAAGCATTGCTTTGGTGGCTCAATTTCGTGTGCCTTAACCAAATGAACTTCCATTTAGGATTTTTAATGGGGTTTGGTTGGGGTCTCAGTTGTTATCAAGCTAAAATTCAAAAATTACCAAGGTTTAAAAAAATAAATAATAATGTAATAACATGAATTGGATGATTAATAACATGTGAAAGTGCTTTAATTCAGTAAGTAAATACTAAGCTAAAACAGGGTTCATTTAATGCTTGGAGGCAAACTTTAGCATTTGGAGAAACCATTTAGGGTTTTGGTTTTCTTCAAGCTTTTGGAGTTTCAATTGGATTTCAAGTATTTAGACTTTCGCTAGAGTTGAAACTATCTTTGGTTTGGCACAAATTGGATGGTTGGATGGAATAGTATTTGGCTTATGTGATATGACCACAAAGCTTGATTTTCTTCATATTTTCATCTCATGGTTTCTCTTGGTGAATTGCTAAGTGTCTAATGCTATTTACCAAGTGTGGCCAAGATCTTTCCAAATGTTCAAATTAAACTTTTCTAAGATGCCAAATTTGGATAGGGGTTGTAACTCCTAGAATTGCATTAAAACATGAAAGTAGAGCTATCTTGGACAAGGCGTTATTGGACTTCAACTGTTGAAGGTAAATGGGGGGTATAACCCTTCTTCACTTAGGCCTTGGAGGAGTGTTTCCTTGGTCTGTGTATCCTTGACAACAAAGTAAGAATTAGTTAAAATGAAAATAATAGTTACTATCTTTACAAAAAGCATTGAATAGAAAGAATATTTGAGGAGGCATGTGGGATGTACAATATTGATTATGTCTGCGGTAGTTGTAGCACAGTTTTGAAGTGTCGATTTCATATGGAGACAAATGAAAAGAATAGTAGAAGGAACAAAAAAACTAAAGAAAAATATTAAATGATTAATGGAGAATAAAAATTAATTTTAAATACAAATTAAAGTAAAACAAAGTTACAAACGGAAGAAGTACTCAAATTTGAATAACAATAGAGCGTCGGGAATCCATTGCACAAATCCGGTATTTTAATTATTCTTAATTCATTGGAAAACTCAATTGGAAACTCAATTCCTGAAATTTTCAATTAGAAAGTATTGATTTATAAACCAAAATTAAACCAAATGTAACCTTTTGAAAAATCATTCACCACTTCTAAATACGTAAATTATTATCCCTATTGAGAAAATCCAACGACGACAATATACTAAAAGAGCGATATTACAAAAAAAACTAAATCAATAAAAATAAATAATTGATCCAAATATAATAAAAAAACTAATCCATTTAATAGAAAAAACATAACTGAATCTATAAACAGAATAAATTCTATGATTATTCGGAGAAAAAAATATCAATAATGAATTAAAAATGATAAGACAAAAGAGTTTTAATAATTGAAAATCAAATATATAAATTAAAAGTACTATCTAATGTACAAGTTTATCTCTAATCTTACTTAAAAATTTAATTACTTATAAATATAATGAACAATAAAAATTTTAAGAGAAAATTAAAGTAAACGGCAGCTATGAATCTTCGTTCTTCAGTCCTGCGTCTCATCCAAGGCGCTCCTTCTTCCCCATAAGAACAAAACTTTCTTTTCAATCTCTCTAATCGACTGTCGTCCAGCCCTACTTGAAAAAAATGACCTCTCACGTAAAACCCCAAAAAGTAGTACTCCCTAGTAAGACAAAACTGCCCCTTTATATTCCAAAAGCAAAATAAATTATAATGCTTGGTACACTAAAGCTCCCCAGTTCGATCCTGGGAAGCAACATTCTGACCAACTTCATTAGAAAGAAAAATGATAATGCTTGGTGATGGGTCCCGTGGGCCTTTATTTCTTTCAAACCTCCAGACTATTTGATTAAAATCAAGTCCCTTCTAGTGTTGCGTGGCTAGCTTATTTGAATTGAAGTTGGGCCCATGTAAGTGCAACCCAAAGTGCTTCATCTATATGAGATTTAAAAAAAAAAAAAAAAAGCCCAATTGTAAATTATTTCTTCTTACCAACTAATAATACAATATTTGAGATGCAAAATATTATAAAATCATGCTCAAATATAGCTCAGCACAAATAAATATTAAATTCAATAATATAAATTATATCTTATTATTTCTATTTACATTTTACTATTTTAATCAAATAATATAGTATTTAGAATATACTTTCGCACACTCATCAAATATTTTGTAAAAGAAAAGTGCAAGAGAGAAGAACCAGTGTGATTTGTGGGCAAACTTTATCCATTCCCAACTTTAACTTTTATCACTCCATTGGCTCCACTTGCCAAATACCATGGCTATTCTACTTCTTGAGTGGTGTGAGTCTCTGGTGCCCCCAGACCCCATTTATTGTTTGGTGAGAAACCATGGTGCCCAAGATGTCTTCCAAATAGGCTACATCCCTCACATAAAATCAAAACTTGTGTGATTGTATGCCATGCACACATGTGTAGTAAAGTTGCAGCAAAAAATTGTAAGTTATTAGTTATATAACTAATATTAATAGTACCAGAGATTTGTATATTAGTCACCCATCAATAGTAATAGTATCCATATATAAGTCATTATCACTTCATCAATAATGTAATTATAGACAAATTGTTGATCGCCCAACCTAAATAATATTACACCATAAACTGTTCATCACCTAAATAGAATAAATATCCTACATCACAAAATAATGTAAAGTTAATGGGGACAATGCTCCATGGATATTCCTCTGGCTGCATAGGTCGTCCCTCCTTGAAGTAATTCACTTGAGCTATATCTGCATCAAAATTTATGGTTTTAGGAGATGAAATCGTAATGAGACTACCAAGGTGAGATTTCCAGGAAATTTTATTAAGCTAAAACCCAAAATAGTACTAACAATGTAAGACAATGACGATGAATATGAATGCATAAGCTTTATCTAAATAAAAATTTAAACCACATATATCATAAGCATACTGAGGAAAAAATCGTCCAAGTAAAACAACATAGTCATGAACCATCGTAAACCTTATCGAGCATCTAGTGGCCAAATAGATCGTAAACATCTCATAACATATGATATAATTTTTCAAACCACGGGTCTGAATCAACACATGGAATCGCTCCACTGAAACAACACGAGGAATTGTTCTACCCAAGCAATACGGGGAATCTCTCAACCTGAGTCAACACAGGGAACCTCTTCACCAAATCAATACATGGAATCTCTCTATCACATCAATGTAAGGAATATTTCAATCTGTGTCAATATGTGGAATCTCTTCACCACATCAACACAAGGAGTTTCTCGACTTGAATCAACATGTTGAATACTTCCACCACTCACACCCATTTTGGTTTATTAACGCATGTCACTATGGCTCCCAATCATTGGTCGTACACACACCTTGGCTCCTTTCACCACACCATAGGTAATGACTAAGCAAATGATTTCGTAACAAGTGATGCCCAGTTCCTCACTCTATAAATTGATGTCCAAGCATTCTTAGCCTCAGTTAGTAGAGAGGCAACAACGTCAACCCAAAAGTGTTACCATCTCACCTGATTCCTTTGTTACCCGGTGACAACCCAAGGGATGTTACTCAATTCTTAAGTACTTTTGAGTAATTAGAGAAGTTCCACTGAAAGAATACCCCATCGCAACTTGAAATGCTTGATACACACACATACACACCCAAAACTCCTCTTGAAATCAATACATTAAGTACTTTGATATCACATTATGAAAGTATAATAATTGTAATGAGAAAACATGCACTTTTAGGAGAGAAAGATTCTAAGAAGTAGAAGATGAATACCTTGAACATACCCACCCACAAACATTTACCCCACATTACTAGTATCGTCATAGGAGTGAACCTACCTAAAAAGTGAATTAACACTAATTGTTGCATGGAAGTCACTAAATTTCTTCTCGTTGAAGACCTAAAGCTTAGCTTCCTTCTCCGTGAAATTCAAAATAAAGGGAAAGAAAAAAGAGTTTATTGGAACACTTAGAGATCTCAAGAATGAGATGAAGACTATTAGCAAAATATCTATATTCCCCTAATGTCTAAATACAATTTTGATAGCTCTCATCTCTTATCGATAATAGGAAAAGTCGTTAATTTCGGTCGTCCCTATATACGCTAGATAGAAGAATGGTAGAGACCGAGTAGATTGATGGAACAAGTCTAGCACGTTCCTACAGCTTGCCTTAGAAATGGACACGCAGTCTGGCCTTAATGAAAATCGCCCATATGGCATTAAGCTTTACTTGCGTGGTCAAATGTATGGTTTGGGAATCCATATTCCTCTTTTCCCTTGCAGGCTTTTGTTGAGACGTCATTGTTGGAGTACAAGCCGTGATAAACCGCCAGCTACATTCTGAGCATTGATTTGCTATTTCTATATTGTGTTGTCTATTGCTCGCCCTAAACTACTTCTACATTACATGTTGCTCGCTTGAAGGTCTCGGTTCCCTTTGGGTCTACTCACTTTAGGTATCATTAGCACACCCTTTGCTAGCCCAATATAGAACATGTATCCCTTTGGTCACCTTTTTGGTTGCTAAGCCAATGTGACATTCGACTTGCTCACATGTGCTTCTTGTCCTGTGTCTTTGCTCACCTAACTTCCATCTTCATTGTTCCATTTAGCCATATCATTGTTAGTACATTACTAGTCATTCTCACCAGTCATGCATCCTTTTGATTAGGCAAGGGCCTCACATCCTTCCCCCCTTAACAAGGATGACTATCATATGTCATAGAAGCATAGTAGATGCTTCGGGGGTAGAACCTTAGGTGAGGTCCTCATTATAATTGACAGGTTTGGTGGTTGATAGAGAGGGTACATTCACCTCCTTGAACACCTCCATATCTAACCCTCCTGTCACTAGAATAATTCTTCCTCTTGTGTTAGTTGTCGACTTCTTTGCATCATACCCTAACTTCTCCATTAGATTCTATGACGTTGGTTTCCAATGTAATCCCTCCTTCACATTCTCCCTAGAACTCTCATTCCTAAGTCGATTCTCTCACTTCATGTGGTCTCGCTTATTAGGTGAAGACGATTTCGTTAGGATAGTCCAGGACTATTGCGATGTCTCACAATCATGGCCATCACTTGTTAATGCTTTTCATTGGCTCATTGTTGTTCCTCTAACAAGCCCACTGCTTCACACATTTTACTATGAATCATCTGATCACTTTTAGTGGTGGAACAGCTTTCTACGTCATTCTCTTTGCCCTAACCATGGCGATGTCTCTCCAAAACCTTAAAGGGTGGTACAACTGTATTGAATGGGCTTGGTACATATTTATGGTTGCATGCCAACTAGTCAAATGGCCTTAATGCACTTAATGTGTATAACTACCAATAATGGCATAAATGCCTTCTTTAAATTGCATAACTACCTTGTCATTGGAATTTGAATAAGTATGAATATTGTTCTCTCATGATTTTTTCACTTTCCAATATGAACTCTTGGACTTCTCGGCTTCCTCACAACATCTTTATCATGGGTATTATATTGGACCGTAGCCTTTGTTCCTTCCAATACAATATTTGTATTGGTGTTTCCTGATAGGTAAGGTTTGGTTGTAATTGGATCTCGCCTAGGTTAATTATTCAGGGTGCCTAATTTTTGAAACTTTTCCTCAAAGAAATGATGTGAAACACATCATGCATCTCTTTAGCTCAACTGGTAGTGCAATTTTCTGGACCACCAGGCCCACCTTCTCCATCACCTAATTAGGCCCAACATACCTTAGACTGAGCTTTCCTTTTTGCCCTAATTGTTTCATGCCCTTCATGGGTGACACCTAAATATACACCTAATTGTCTCCCTTGAAGGTCAAGTCTCTTTTTCTATTGTCCACATAACTCTTCTATCAACTTTGTGCCGTTGCCATTTTTCCTCGTATGACCTTGACTTGATTTTTCATCTTTTGGATCAGCTCTGGCCAACGAGCCTATCGTCTCCATCTTTATCCCAGCATAATGGAAATCTACACTTCCTTCCATACAAGGCCTCATAAGGTGCCATTTGAATAGTCTTCTAATAGATGTTGTTGTACGCGAACTCGATGAGGGCTATATGATTCTTCAACCTTTGAATTCCAAGGTACACTCTGTCAGCATGTCCTCTAGGGTCTAGGTAGTTGGTTCTGATTGACCATCTATTTGCGAGTAATAAGCACTACTAAAACTCAATTTGGTGCCCGTCGTTGCTTGTAAACACTATTTTCCTTAGATACAGTCAAGTTAACTTCCCTAAGGAGTTCGTGTTAGTAATTGGAAGAAAACAAACACTCTTGGTAAGCCTATCCACAATCACTCATGCTAATATCTTCCCACTTGGTGTCCTTGGCAACCTAACTACAAAATCCATGGCAGTATCATCGAATTTCTCCTCTACGATTAGCAAGGGTTGAACATTCCTTGTAGGTCTATGATGTTTAGCTTCAACTAGTCTACATGTGGAACATCTTTAAATAAAGTAAGCGATGTCCTGCTTAATTCCTTTCCAGCAAAATGTTTTTTTCAAATCTTGGTACATCTTTGTGCTCCTTAGATATACCAAGTAAGGCGCTGGATGGACCTCAACAAGTATCCTTTCATTAATCTATGAATTTGTCAAGATCACTCTTTAGTCCTTATATAGTATGTTCCTCTCGCCTTCCTGACCCTTCGCTAAATGTCCAACAATTTCAATCCTGTCTTTGTTGCACCTTTAGCTCATCACAGTCTGTCACCTTCACTTCCTGTATTAAGGAGATAACTTCCTCTTGTTATGATCTTCCAAGCAGTAGCCTCTTAATTCCACTATGGAGAGAATCCATCTCAGAAGATCCAACTATATCCTTCGCCTGATATTTCTGACTTAGTGCATCAGTAACCAAATTGGTTTTTCCCAAATGATACTTGATCTCACATTGGTAGTCACTTATTGTTTCTAGCCACCTCTTTTGTCACATATTAAGGTTCCTTTGGGTGAAGAGATCTTACAAGCTCTTGTGGTCTGTATATACCTCACATGTTCTGCAATATAGATAATGCCACCAAATCTTCAAACTGGAGACCACTACAGCAAGTTCCAAATCATGGGTAAGGTTAGGGGTGGGCTCCGAGGAGTTGGAGGAAATCCAATTGGAGTTTGAAATTCCGATCAGAGTATATTTGGGCTTTGGCCCACCTCCGACTCCGAAGGGCCACCTCCGAAGGTCCATACGCAATACTAGCCCAACTACCTAAATAACATAAATACAAATGACATTGATTAAACAGTCATACATTACAAAACCAAAGAGTAGTAAATTAGTAATTAAACACTAACAAAGTCTTGATTCTTGAATATTGAGAAAGGAAAAAAGTCTTAATTCTTGAAGTTGAAGCCAATAGCCACTACCATTCGGCATTTGTTCTCATACTATTTTATCTGCAAAATAATACATATGAAAATATTTAAAAAAAATATAGTATGAATTATGAAATGGTCAATAATTTTTTAAATGATTTAAAAATACTAATCTAGTACCTGAATAACATCACTCATCCATGTAACTTATAACTCATCTGCAATTATCACTCATCTGCAACTATGTTAGGGTTCACGAGTAGGTCTACAAAATCATAAAAATTAGAAGTTAAATAATTAAAACATTACAAATATTTAAATTATCATTTAAAAGCATATAAACTATAAATTTACCTGATTCAAGCCTATAGTTCTCGGGATCAATGATATCTACTCCAATGGGCATTTCACATAGCCAGTTCTGTGTACAAATGAGGGCTTCCATAGTTTAAGCTGATAATGAACTTCGATAACCATCTAACACACGACCTCCAGTGCTAAACGCCGACTCAGAGGCAACCGCAATGATAGGAATAGCCAACAAATCTCGAGCTATTTGGAAAAGAATAGGAAACTTAGTGGAATGAACCTTCCACGAAGTTAATAACTGAAATACATCACTAGGTGGCTCGACATCTTCCATCAAATAGAGGTCAACCTCAGATCTACACTGCATTATATTCCTCGATGCATGCCTTTGATGATATCGCTGCACCAATGGTGATGAAAGAGCTGCAGCAGAAGCAGTGTAATCTCCGAAAGATGTCGAACTGGTCGGGTGTGAGGAGCTACGGCTATCGCCTGCTGGAGTGGGATGACTATTATTGTTGTAGTGGCCATCTAAGTCATCAATATCCTTTCTCAGCTCTCTAATAAACTCTTCAGCCTTCTCTTCCCCAAGGATGTCAATAAAGAAAAATTGTATAATTTTCAATTTATATCAGGGGTCAAGGATTGCAGCCACAAGTAATAATCTATTTATCTTCATAATATCCCCCCAATATTTTTTATATTTTGATTTCATCCTGATAGCCGTAGCAAATAACAATCCCTCACTATTAGCATAACTCTGTTGCAAGTATTCATGAATCCTTGAAAGCTCGTTGAAGTACAAGTTCGCGGTACAATATTTGGATCCAGATATCCGCATAGTTGTATCATAAAATAACTTCAAAAAATCAATGAAAGACTTCACACGATCCCAATCAACTGCATCCGGTGCACTGAGTCCCCTTCTCCCCCAATAGACTCCATCAAAGCATACTTCAGACCCCCATCCTCGACCTCCATTCACTGGATCGCTCTTTCGTACTTCTGCGCCACCGCCAACATCATATATGTGGAGTTCCATTGAGTCGGAACGTCCAAGCACAACATGGCGAGACATGGAATCTGAAGTTGTTATGCTATCGTCTTAAACTTGCCAAGCCTTTGGGGGGAAGTCCTCACATATCTCACAATGTTACAGACTTTGGTAATTGAATCATCAACCTCTTTCAACCCCTCTGAAACAATGAGGTTGATGATATGAGCACAACATCGGACATGTATAAACTCGTGTCCACGAATGATATCTTCTTTTACCATTGTATTCCTCTTGAACCACTCAATTGCAATATCATTGGCACTGGCATTGTTAACTGTGATACAACATTTTTTAATTCCCCAGTCTTGAATACAATCATCCATTATTGCACCAATGGATGCACCATTGGGATCAACAATCTCTTTAAATCCAATTATTCGTTTATGCAGTGTCTACTCACTGTCAATAAAATGGGTTGTGATACACATGTAGCCCACATTTTGTATGGACATCCATGTATCAGTGGTGAATGACACTCTCTGGCCAATCTGAGAAAACATCTCCTTCATTTCCGTCTTCTCCTTCAAATGCCTCTTTAAACAATCACACATAATTGTATACCGTGAAGGCATGGGAAAACATGGCTCAAGACAGCGCACAAATTTGTTGAAGCCTTTCTTGTCAACTGTGGTAAAAGGCATCTCATCAGTAATGATCATCTCTGCAAATAATTCCCACAACATCTTCTCACTATATTGAGGGATTATAAGCTTCTTAACATGTGATCCGCCAGCATCAGTTGCCATTTGAGTTTTGTAACTCAGCTTGGTTTAATCAGTACCAGTGGCTGTTAATCCCTTCAGAATCTTATACTGCTGGAAACCAGTAAGATGTGCTATCAATACACTGGTGCCTTGCTTCTTCGAATGGTAACTACAAAGTTGCCCACAATGGTTACATCTTGCTTAAGAGTTCATATGATCGCCAGGAATTTTAGTGAAATGTTCCCACGTCCACGACCGTTTTTTAGAAGGCCGTGGTGGTTGATCTTGCTCAATGGGCACATCTGTCATCTCCTCCTCTTCATTGAACATATCTTCATCTTTTCACTTTATATCTACTGGGGGTCAACTAGATGCACAGGAAGTAGCTGCTCTAGATGCTGGTCTAGATGCAGCCCTAAATGGGGCTCTAAGGGTGGAAGTACACGCCCTCATCGGGGTGGAAGCCTCCACCGGTGTAGGAGCACTAACCTTGTCTCCACAATCTCTACTTCCACTAGCAGTAGAATCCATGCTATTTGAAATTAAAGAACCTGAAAAATTAAATTAAAAGCAGGAAGTTAGTTGCTAAAATAAAAAAATGTAAATACCATAAATAAAATAAAATTAGAGCAAGTAAGTATATGCTCTTAATTAAATCCAAGTTGTTGGTTTCTTTAAGCAAATAACTAATATTGAATAGTTGTGAATAAGTAATTACCATTATTTTAAATAGTTGTGAATAAGTAATTAACTATATATATATATATATAGAAATGCCACAGTCATTTCCATAGAATTTGTGTGTATGTATAGATTGCATATGTACAATATATAAAGTTTGGCCTATTAATTAACACATGCACATATATGTGTGTTATATATGATATATAAATATATAAAGTTTATTTATATGATATATAAATATATAATTTTATTTATATGATATATAAATATATAAATATGCAATGCAATGGGATAGCAGAATTGTAGACCATGAAAATGGACCTCTGGAAAGAGAGAAGATTTTGGTGGCAGTAAAGCAGAATTGGACAGCTCCAGCCCCTGACCAAAATCAATAGGGAACCAAAAGCGTTTCATAAATAATATGACTTCAATTTTCTTTACATTTTTCTGTTAATAATTTTCATCAGAAGCTGATTCTTTGGCACCCATTGGGGAAAGTAAATGTATTCACATGCAGGAGCATACAGAAAATAAGCCTTGGCGGTGAGCCCAATATTCTCCAAGACTTTGAAAGAGGGGGGCGAGATTGTCTCAGAGAGTTCTAACGACAAGAGGTGGAAGATTTTGGAAGAATTTGAGTTGCTTCCCCAAATATTTGAATTTGGACGGGGTTACTTTTAGGCTCTGAATACAAGTCAATTGATTTTGCAAATGGCATGTAAACTCACCCAACAAACAAATCTTACATTATTCATTGTATATGCATGCATGTAGCTAGGCATATCTATAGCAAGCTAACTACTAGGATTTATTTATTTCTGATGATCAGTTTCCTTCCTTTTTATTTTTTATTTTTTATTTTTTTCTGTTCCAATGATGGAGATCATTATATAGATGATATGTATGACTTTGTGAACAAGGCAATAGGACTGAACAAATTATGGGCAGACAGTATAGGATTCATGACTTGCATGCTTTGCCTCCTTTGGGCATAATTATGGTTTATTTGTATATATATCAGTTAGTATGTGTGTGTATATACCCACTCAGTGTCAGTATGTGTGTGTGTGTGTGTGTGTGTGTGTGTGTATCATATATAAATATTTTGTTTGGTAATGTTGACAAAGAGACAGATTTTAAGAGGAAGAATATAAACAAGTCAAAATTGATTTTTGTTTAAGAAACTAGTTTTGAAACAAAAGCTAAATGACCCTGGATTGAATTTAAAAGTGATTTAAGCCTTGTTCGAAGTGATTCCGAACGAAAAATCATTGGTTTTTTCTCAGAGACATTTTCACAAACACATTCCGTTCACTGTCCAACCACAAATACCATGATAAAATTTAACACATATTCACACCATGATACAAACATATTCCTAATTTCCTACAATCTACACAATCCAAAATCAATAGCCATATAGTTATACAAATTCACAGAATATAAATCCACAATCTCTGATTCTCTACTAAAAGGCATGAATTTAAATCCCAAAACTTACCCGTTGATGGCAGCATGAACTGTGAATATGGCAGCGTGACGACGACAACCTGGTGGCTAGTTGGGCCGTTAGGCATGCAAGCTTGCGATGGTGCACCGTGAGCCGTGCGAGTCAGCGACGGTGTGTGTGAGAGACGAAGAGAGTGTTGTGGACTGTGAGTGCCTAAATGCCGAGTGGTGCGAGACTGATGCAAGAAGAAAGGGCTCAAGCAGTTTGGCCCTCACTGAGCAAAACGACGTCGTTCCTATTTAATTGGAACGGCGTCATTTAAGATAATAAAGAAGTAAAATAAACATTAAACACAGATGCAAAACGACATCTGTGTAAATTATTAAAAAATAATCAGAGTTCAGAGTTCAGAGCCATGTTTGACTCCGACTCCGACTCCGAGTTCCGCTAAACTTGCGGAACCACTCCGATTTCTGACTTCGATTTCTGAAACTCCGACTCCGATATAGTTGGAGTTGGAGCAGAGGTTGGCTGGAGTAAAAAATTTTAGAAATCCGCCCACCCCTAGGTAAGGTAGTTCTTTTCATGATTGTTCAATTATCAGGAGATATAAGCCACCACTCTCCCTTCCTACATCAAAATGCATCTAAGCCCATAATTAGATGCATCACTTCCGGCGCTTGTTGGACCACACTAGAGCCATGGTCAACCCCTTCTTTAGCTCTTCGAAACTACTTTCACACCTTTCAATCCATACTAACTTGGCATGCTTCCTAATCAAAGTTGTTAGTGGATTTGAAAATTTAGAAAATCCTTCCACAAATATTTAGTAGTACTCAGCAAGTCCCATAAAACCTCTAACTTCACAAACTATCATGGGGCACTGCCATTCTACCACTGTTTCGATCTTGCTAGGGTCCACTGCAGCTCCATCTTGGAATATCACGTGACCTAGGAACTTAATATCTTCTAGCTAGAACTCACACTTGTTGAGTTTGGGAATGTTCATTTAACTTCCCTAGCATCAGTTGTAGGTGATTAATATGGTCATCTGAGCCTTTGGAGTAAACCAACATGTTGTCACATAATACACTACAGAATTGTCCCAATATGGCCTAAACACTCTCTTCATGATATCCATGAATGCAATTGGTTCATTGGCCAATCCAAATGGCATCACCGTGATTTCAAACTATCCATACCTTATCCTAAAATCTTTGATCCTTAGCTGGTGATACTGAGATCTAAAGTCAATCTTAGAAATTACTAATGTCCCTTGTAATTGATCGAACAAGTTGTTGATCTTGGGCAAGAGAGATTTGTTCTTTATAGTCACTTTATTCAATTCTCAATAATTAATGCACATCACTACAATTAATTCACAAGTAGATCTGCACAAGATTTACAGATAAAAATTGAACAATGAATCCGATGTAAATAATCACTATTATATGGCATGAGATTTCTCTATTGAGCATGTAAATAATCACTATTATATGGTATGAGATTTCTCCATTGAGAAATGATATATGCAATTCTAACGTATGCAAATTCCACACACTCACTTTGAAAAAAATAGTTGATGTAGAAACATTTAAAAAATTGAGTCTCCACTCTTTTCTCTCAACAGAGGACTGAGGTGGTGTCAAAATCTCCTTGCCAACTATTCACTGAGGGTGGAAGAAGGCAAGAATGTCCCGTTATTTGTTGTAGTGTAGCAAAATACAGAAGTTACAAGCATTGTGGGGGAATCTCAAATTGAAAGAGAAGGAAGATACAACAATTGATTTGGAGAATGATGCAACGCTGGAGGTTCAACTTAAGGGGGAACTGTGTCTGATTGGTAAAATTTGGATGGACAGATCCATTGGGAAGAATATTGTAGAAGCTATGGTGGCGAAGCTATGGAGGTTGAGTAAACAGGCAACGTTTACAGAACTCGGAACAAATGTATTTACAATTTCTTTTGCCAATCATGCTAATCATAAGCATGTAATTTAAGGACGTCTATGGCTATTTGATAATCATATATTTGTGATTGATCCTTTTTATGGCTTTATCGAACCAAATTCTATGAAGTTTGATAAGGTAACTCTATTAGTGCATTCCATAATATGCCATTAGTGGGAATGAACAAGGATTGTGGTAAGAAGATAGGAGGCTCTCTGGGTGTGGTAGAATATGTGAATGTGGAGGAAGATAATGTGGCATGTGGCAATTTTTTTAGAGTAAAAGTCAGGTTGGATCTGTACAAGCCGTTGGCTAGAGGTAGAACAACTACATTGAATGGCATGAAGTATTGGATTCCAGTCCAGTATGATAAGTTGCCTCAGTTCTGTTTTGACTGTGGAAGAATATTGCATGAGAGTGGTGCGTGTGTGGTGGTGAAACAAGTAATCACAGTCCATTCTCAAATTGGGACGTGGTTGCCTGCTGGAATGGATGGTAGAAGACTACGTGCAGGTCCTTGGGGAAGAACCAATATGGTGGATAGCAGGGTGGTAGAGAGTGGTAGTGCGGCGGCTGATGGTGGCTCAATTCATTGTAACGTAAATGGTAATAGTTCTGGTGATATTCAAGAGGACATTGAAGAAGCTGTTAATAGCAAGAATATGTTAGCTACAGAAGGGGGGAGAATTGTTGTATGGAGATACGGGTAACTGTTAAGAATGCTAGGGTGGGGACTAATGGGAGTCGAGCAAGTGATGAATATTCAAAACTAGTAACAAATATGGGGGGAGTAACTAATGAAGTGGATCCAAGTCAAGGAGATCTACCAATTAGGACTGTCTTTCAGGGTGGAGTTATATCACAATCTTAGGCCCAATTACCAGCAGCTGCAGAGCTAGTCCAACACAATACAGGAGCATGGAAGAAACGTGCTCGTGTGCAAGGTACAATATCTACCCCTCTTGTTGAGATACATAGTGAGAAGAGAAATATAGATGGCAGTATAAGTGGTGTTGTAATTAAGAAATAGAAGTTTAAAGGAAAAGAGAAGCTGGGGAAGGGGCTTGTTGCACTATAACATGAATAGGTAGCGGCTGTGTAGCTATTATAAAGCCCTGTCGGGGCCAATGATCCTCTTAAGTTGGAATTTACGTGGGCTTGGGAACCCACGTGGGATTCGAGCTCTTCTTGACTTGGTCAGAAGAGATGTTCCTGAGATTTTATTTTTGCAACAAACAAGGTTACATGTTAAGGAGATGGATAGACTGAAATATAGACTGGGGTTTGATAGTTGTTTGGCAGTAAGTTGTGATGGAAGGAGTAGGGGTATTGCTTTATTATGGAAGAAGGAAGTGGACATTACAGTACTTAGTTTCTCAAGATCACATATTCATGCACGAATTATGGGTAATGATTCAACTAATACTGATTGGTATCTCTCTAGAATATATGGACATCTGATGCCTCTAAAAGGTATGAAAGTTGGGCTTTAATTAGAGCAGTTAAAGTGGCTTCCCCTCATGCTTGGGTAGTGATGGTGGACTTTAATGAAATATTGGAGTGCAATGAAAATCATGGGGGCTAACAAAGATCTAAGAGGCATATGCAAGCTTTAAGAGATGTGATGGATGATTATGAGTTAAGGGATATTCTTGGATACACCAGTCCTCTATTCACTTGGTGTAATAGAAGGGAGAATGCTCATTGTATTAGTGAGAGGCTGGATTGGATCCTTTGAAATCTTAGTTGTGGCTTATGCTATCCAATGGCTCAAGTTCAACACAGTACAACTGCTTATTCAAATCATGTGCCTCTTATTTTAAGGACTCATGAGGAATAGGTCTAAAAGAAGGAAAAAAGAATTTTCAAATTTAAGGCTATATGGGTGGAATCACCAAATTGTAAGAACATTATTGAAAATGCATGGCAAGTGGAACCAGGTGCTGTTGGTTGCAATGCAGTGATGAGAAAGGTCCAAAGATGTGGTGAAAAGCTTATTGTATGAAACAAGTCAAAGTTTGGGCATGTGAAACAAGTTATTTAAAGGGAAAGATCAAAACTAAAGTGGTTGCAAACTAGTGATCTATACTGTCAAAAAAGGGATGAACATAGGGAGGCAAAAATAGAAATGCAAGTCTGGCTAGAGAGGAAGGAGATCATGTGGAGACAAATGTCTAAAACTTTATGGCTGAAAGAAGAGGATACCAATGCCAGATTTTTCCATAACAAATCTTCTAAGAGAAAAAAGAAAAATTTGATAAAGGGACTGAGAGATGAGAATGGAAGTTGGAAACTAAACGAGGAGAGGGATAAGTTGATTATTGAGTATTTTAGTACTTTATTTAGGACTTCTGCTGAGATGGGGTAGGTGGATTTCTTAAATGGTTTGAGGGGATGGATGACTTTTGATATGAATGAAAATCTGGTTAAGGAGTTCAGTGTAAAGGAAGTGGTCATAGCTCTTAATCAAATGGATCCTAATAAAGCCCTTGGACCTGATGGCATGGCACCTTCCTTTTATCAAAAATATTGGTTTGTTGTTGGAAAGGATATTACTCGAGCAGTTCTAATGGCTCTAAATCAAGGTCAGTTCCCTTGTGAACTAAATCACACTTTCATTGCTTTGAACTCTCAAAAGAAATAGCTCGAGATGATTACTAATTATAGGCCAATTAGTTTATGTAATGTTATATATAAACTGATTTCTAAGGTCTTAGCTAATAGGCTTAAAGATATTTTGCCTAATATTATCTCTAAGTCACAATCAGCTTTTGTACCTAGACGATTGATAACAGATAATATACTAGTAGGTTATGCGCTGGTGCATTTTATGAGGCAGAAAATGAGTGGAAGGAAAGGATTTATGTCTCTAAAGTTAGATATGAGTAAAGCATATGATAGAGTAGAATGAGGTTTTTTAGATGGGTAGGATGGGAGAGAATGTGTGAAGCTAAATCTTTGGGAGGCATGGGGTTCAAAGATTTAAAAACTTTTAATCAAGCTCTCCTTGCAAAACAAGCTTGAAAGATCATGACAGATGAGTCCACACTGCTACATAAGCTCTATAAAGCAAGATACTTTCCATCTTCTACTTTCAATAATTCAAGGTTGGGGTCTACTCCTTCCTATGTATGGAGAGGTATATGAGGATCAAAGGCTGATATGCTTCATGGATGCAGATGGAGAGTTGGGGATGGTAAATCAATAAAGGTATGGATTGATTATTGGATACCTGGCCATAGATTACTACAGACCTTGATGCAAGGAATTATTGATGAATCTCAAATAGTTGATGGTCTAATTTATGAGAGGACAAAGTGGTGGAATGTTGAGAAGGTTAGAAAGCTGCTCCCACCTGCTACAACAGAATCAATGCTGAAAATTATGATTTTCTTTGAGATGAAGCCTAATTGCATTATATGAGATCATGAGAAGGATGGCATGTTCAGTGTCAAAAGTCCATATAGCTATTTTCAGAAGGTAGCTAAACAAGGTGGGGAGTACTCTAATGCTGAGGGTCCGTGTAAGCTATGGAGAAACTTGTGGAAAATTAAGTTGCCAAATAAAATAAAAATCTTTGCATGGAGAGCGTATAGGAATGGACTTCCAACCTGTGTGAATTTAAAGGAGAGGCAAATTATTAATGAAGCTTATTGTATTTAGTGCATGAATGAGAAGATGTGAGGCATGCATTATGTTACTGTTCGTCAGTAATTCAATCACGGCAACAACATTTTCATGGATTATTAAATATTAATATGCAAAAGGAATTTTTATAGATTGCAATGGATATAATGGCAGTAGGACAACAAAGTGAACTTGAAAAATTCTTTCTTATAGCCTGGGGTATGTGGTATAGGAGGAACCAACAGATCTTTAAGGATAAAAATATACAACCTACCACAGTTATTGAACAAGCATTGTCCATTGCTGCTAAATATAAAGAAGTCGGAGATGTTAGGCAACAGAGGAAGATTCCAAGTTCTTGTTAGCAACCTCCTTCCCAAGGAGTATTAAAGTTAAATATAGACAGTGCCATCTTTGAAAAACTGGATAAAGCAAGGGTGGGAATGCTGTTGAGGAATGACACAGGTGGGGTTTTGTTCTCTACAAGTAAAAAAAAAAAAATGATGTGACTGATCCAATGGAGGTGGAATTATTTGCAATACTGAAAGGGATGTAATTTTGTATTCCAATGGGCATTTTAGAGCTGATTATCGAGAGTGATTCATTACTTTTGGTTCATGAACCAAATGATGCTACAGAATCGAGGTTAGCTTGGGGTAATCTGGTTCATGAAGTGCAAGAGATGATGAAGAGACTTCCAAGGTGCTCAATACAAAATAAGGGGCACATGACAAATGTTGCAACTCATACCATAACAAGATATGCTAAGCATTTAGATGATTTGATAGTTTGATGGGACCCATTCCTTGAATGTAACTCTCAAATTGTTTGGTCTAAATCTTTGATGTCATTTTCAGCTGTTAATGAATACGCAGTCTTATATTGTTATAAAAAAAAAAAAATGGTTACATATAGAATCCACATGATGAAATTAATTTTTTAATTGTAGACCTTATCTTTTTTCAAAGGGAGTGACAAAGCATGCACACCCTATAATTGTATCTAACATTACTCTTATTTTGTTGAACTGATTTCTATGCAATTTACGCACACTTTGGCCCAAATATACGGCTCAACCCGGCAGGGTTTTGTTGAAGAAAAAGAACAGAAGTGGTGGCTCCGTTGTGCACAATATGTTATTTTGCTTTTTTTTTGGGGGGGGGGGGGGGGGGTTTATCAGAAAGAATGTGAAGAAAGCTTTGCCCATCTACTCCAACTTATGATGTTTAAATAATCAGTCCATGGGGCTTGTCTGGGAAATTGTATGGGGACATGATAAATGTTAATGGGCTTGAATACTTAACAAAGATTAGATATGAAAGGAAGGAACCAGGGGCCTGAAACGAAGATTAACAAAAGTTGGAGTAATTGGGAGCAGAAGTCAAAAAGCATATTGTAGTGCTAGACTTGTTTCATCGAATAAATATTAGGCTAAGGGACCACTAAAACTAAAAGAAGCATTTAAAATACATAGATTGTTTTTGAATGATCATGAACCTTCAGAAAGTTTTTTTATTTTTATTTTTTGGGACTGAAAAAAGTATTATTGTGATTTCATTTGTCTTTCTTTGGAGACCTTCTTTCTTGGTAGGACTTTGGGTCTCTGTTGAGTTGAATTACAGCGCAGATCTCATGATCATCTAAAAAAGCAAAATCCCATTTTATCTAGCATTCTTTAGTACCTAGCTTACTGAACATTAACTTTTGCTTTGGCATTGCTATTCTTTTTGCAAAATGAATTATGTTGGGTATAAAATGGTGTGTAAACATATTGTAGGACCATGTTATAAAAATAAATTCAAGGAGACTATTATTTCATGAAAAATGATATGATGGGCCTCTACATCAATGGTGTGTTTATAAATATATATATATATATATATATATAGTGATATAGAATAAATGAAAAATTATTAAGTATTTGACATCATAAAAAATATTTGGCTATACTTTATGTAAAGAAAGAGTCAAGTCAGGTAGGTCTAGGCCCCACACACACAAGTCCTTTGACAAAGGTATGGCCCACCATAAAAAATATTTGAGAAACTTTAATATTATGGCAAAAATATTATGATAAGAGTATGATTACAAGTTCATCTCTATTTTAAGATACCCAACAATTTTAAGCAAAAAAGGCCTAATTACTTAGGGCATGTTTGGGGTTGTATTATGGGTCTTGAAAAGTACTTGGGAAATTTTAAAAGTTCTTTAGTAGTAAAATTAAGTTGTTTAGATATTACATATTAAAATATTTTTTAATTTCAAATAAGTTAAAAAGTATGTTAGAGGAAAACTATTATTTCCTCCACAATTCTTGTATAGTGTACATATATTGTAGTCATTAGTTTCTATAATTACAGTGTGTACAACTAGCATAACAAAACTTTCTCATTAATTAATCTTGTAATATCTATATATATCAATACAAATCTCGCAAGAACGTTGAGACTATTTCCTTACAAAAATAACACAAAGTCATCACAAACCACATACAAAATAATCCAAAGAGTAGAAAAACGGGAGTTTACCCTTGATTCGAATTAAAAAGAGGTGTGACAATGAGGGATGGAGGAAATGATGGGCTCATAGTGGCAAGAAGGTTACATAACGTCGTTGGAGCATTGGCAACGGCGAGACTAGTACCCTGTGTGGAGAAAGAGAAATAAAAGCAAAAACCACTATCAGTTCCATTAGAGGCAAACTAAATATGGAGGGTGCTCAACGAAGGATGTGCAAATTGATTCAAGGAACGAAACTGACGAATTCACCATGTGTGTGAAAGAAGGAATGAGTTGAACAATAATATGGGCTAAGCTATTGTTTACTTAACTAGTGTAGCTCACAACTCTGACTTTGATTATACTAGCTTTGAAGATTGCAATGATTTAAGATTTTTAAATAGTACGTAGGAATATAGCTAAGTCAATGCTAGTGATTTAAGATTGCAGTGATTTTCTCCCCTATAACATGTTTGGAATTGTAATAAATAATATAACTTTTAGCTATAGAAGTACTAAAGTATACTATTAAAAAGTTATTTACTATTTATTAATTATATATCTAAAACACTTTCAAATATATTACATTTGTTTCGAAAAAAAAAAACTTTTTGAGATAGAAACGAAATAAAAGGTCATTTGAAAGTTGTAGTGTCTTGCATGTAATAAGATTAAATGGCAAAGTTGGAGAAGATCACGGCAGTAGGAGTGGGCAACTTCTAGAAATAACTGGAGTCAAGCTATTTTGTCATCCCCCCTTAATCTCAAGGGAAGACTGGACCGATGAGGATCTTTTCACGGTTTCGAGCAAACTTAGGAGCACAAAGTGATTTAGTAAAGATATCAGCTACTTGATCAGAATTCACAGATGTGTTGGAGAGAGAGAACATGACAGGCAACTTGCTAAGGAATAAAATGAACATTAGTTTCAATATGTTTTGTTCGATGGTGGAAGACGGGATTCTTGGCTATGTGAATAGCATTCAAATTATCATGGTATAGAGTTGGGACCATAAGAGAATAACCAATACACTTTAGAAGATGCATGAACCATATGAGTTCGACTGTTGTGGAAGCCAGAGCTCAATACTCAACTTTAGCATTAGATTAAGAAACCTTGGCTTAATTCTTTGTGCACCAAGAAAGAAAGTTTTTACCAAGAAAGATAACAAAGTCAGTGGTGGAGAGACAATCTTCCCTTGAGCAAGCCTAGTTCGCATCACAATATGGATGAAGAACAGTGAAAGGTGTCCGATTAAACTGAAGACCAAGGTTAAGTGTTCCTTTTAGATAGCAGAAAATCCATTTAACATCAACAAGGTGAGTATCACGAGGGTTGTGTATAAATTGACAAACGCGCAAGATTGATAGCAAAAGTAACATTAGGGTGAGTTAGAGTAAAGAATTGTAAAGAACCAACCACATTCGATACAAAGTTGGACCACTTAGGGGAATACCATCATCAGCAAAAAGGTTTAACACCCAAGCTAATGGAGTGGTAACGCGTTTAGCCCCTTCCAACCCAAACTTGGTAGAGAGAGCATATAATGGATTTGAGTGAGTGTATGGGTTGAGGCATCCCGAGAGACTTGAATACCCAGAAAATAATGTAAGTTGCCAAAATACTCGAGGCATGCAAATGAGAGATAAATTTGGCAATATATGCAATGGAACTACCAATAACAATGATGTTTCCTATGCATATCAAAACCATAAGAACATGAGAACCCGTGTCAAGGAGGGTGTCGTACGAACACTTATGAAATTGCATTTGTTGAAGATAGGTATTGAACTTCATATACCAAGCCCAAGGGGCTTGTTTTAAGCCATAGAGTGCTTTGTGAAGAAGATAAACACGACAAGACAGTTGTGATCCACAAAACCAAGAGGTTGAGTTAAATAAACTTGCTCTTGTGATTTTCCATGCAATAATGAATTGCTTACATCGAGTTGCTTCAATGACCATCCTTGAGATAAGGTTAATGTGAGAATCAAGCGAATCGTTCCTTGTTTAACAACAGGGCTAGACATCTCATCATAGTCAAGGCCATGAATGTGAGTGAAGCCATGAGCAGCAAGCTTTGCTCTATACCTATCAAAAGGTCCATCTGCACTAGTTTTGACTTTGAAAGCCCACTTGCTGCTAACAAGGTTCATGTCTGGGTGTCGTGGAACTAGGGACCAAGTACAATTTTCATGAAGAGCATGGATCTCATATTGCATGGCTTGCTTCCATTAGGATTCTTAAGAGCATGAACATAAGAAGTCGGTTCCTTAAAGTGAGCTGTAAAATCAGCTATGAAACAAGCAGGAATAGGATGTCTCGAAGAGGAATACACTTTGGGCTGACGAGTACCATCTTGGGTTCAACTGATCAGATTATGAGTACGATTAGGGCCTGGGGCAGGTTGAGTGACAGTTGCACATAGGTCTACCGGAATAGACAGACCATGAGATATTGAGCTTGGAGCTAGAGTAGCGGAAGAGAGATCCAATAGCAAGAGAAGGAGCTTCATAAGGTTGTGCTGAAAGCTAAAGAAGTGTGAGAAGTGGCCATCGTCTGAAATCTTGAAGAGCAACAGGCCGGGAGAGTTATCATGTAGAAGGCTAAAAGGAAACATTATATGTAGGTGAGTGAAATGGTAATTTTACTATAAGATTGTAATTTTATGTTTTTAAACTATTAGTGATGAGTTCATGAAGTTTAGGAATTTCTACTTACATTTTCTCATATTTCACAATTTTTATTCATCACGCAACGATCACAATAAGTTAGCTTTTAATTTAGTGTCAGATTACTGTGTATGTGTGTTGGTAAGAGAACTGTTGTCTATGTTCTTATGTTATCATATATGTCATGCTATGTGATCAGCTTATAATTTCAACTTCCAGGTACAAAAGCTGTCAAAGTAATACAAGGGTAAATCCTAAGATCGATTTCACAGGGACGAAGGGAATTAAGAAAACATTAACATCTCAATCCTAATTATGGTGACAAAGTATTTCAAAAAGGAAAGAAAACCTTAAACTAAAGGGTGGAGCAATGAACAAAAAATGTGAAATAAATTTAAAGTATCGGCCACTAAATGTATTGAGCATAAATGATGGCTATTTACCATGGGGATGTAGACTGGTTTAAGAGTGAAGATGTTGGTTGTTTTGGAAATTTAAGCACAAATAAAAATTGAAAATAAAGGAGAGATTATACTCCTAATATTACCAAAACTAAGAGGGTTAGAGAAAGTGTGTAGAAAATGAATTAAACTTGTAAGAAACAATAAAACAAACACTTGGAATGCAATTTTCGCCCATTGATTTGGTAATGGAATACTTCTTTTTCATCTTCTCTCAACCATTCTCTCATTCTTAGAAATGATGGTCGGATAATATAGCAATAAACTACAATTTTTCTAGCCTAATAAAATTACTTGACAGATTATATAATAAATGTAAAATAGTGAAAGCAAGCCATTCAAGTCTTGTTACTTATTCAAGCATCAACTATGCCTTACGTCTACAACTAATCTAAATCAAGAACAGAAAACTTCAATCCTTTCTAGATGTAAAATGAAATATAATCTAACAAGTTAATCATCAAAATCTCATAACATTGAAGAAAATCTAATCCAAAACAGTCATGGGTACTCCTTAAATCTCAAGCTAAAAGTCTAGTCTACCATCTCTAGATTAGCAAAATGCCCAAAAAAGATAAACCATAACATCCCCATTGCTGTTCGAAAAAAATGAATGAAGAATAATGGAAGAACCAGATCCCTTTACAAATTTTGAAATATCCCTTTTTTATATTTCTCCATGCGCCATTTTTTCCTTTTGTCTCTTTCTTGCTCCAACGCTTGCTAGTTTTGATTCCAAAGGATTCCTCTCAGTCCTGCACTCTGCTCTCACATGTAGCACAATATCGTGAATCTGTTGTGCCAACTTGGGGCCAGCTCTTGAGGCAATCATGCTTCTGTAGGTGCAAGCAAGCCTACTTGGAAAACCAGCACAAAACCTGTCGTTTCCCCAGCCAAGCGTGATGTGCTCTGTTCGTGCCTTGCAATCCATTTTTCACAAACTATCATGGCTAGTCTGTTGGCCACGTCCAATTCCAAATGTGCCCTACAATAATTAGGATTTCAACACTACAAAGGTAAAATTGGAAGATCAACATTGATTTGGCTTAACACTGTGAGTGTGCCAGTTGCATTACAAACATTTTGAGTGCAAAATATCAGGATTCCTCAATTGACTCAAGTACTAGAATGTATTGCATAATTAAGTGCTTAACTCATTCTTGGTTAAACAATTTATTCACTTAAGCAACTTAATTATGCAGTTTTGATACTTTATCACTATGCCATGTCAATATATGTAAGTCTATTACACATTATATTCTATTACACAATGTTTATCTATTACACTTTATGCCATGTCATGAAATGTTTGTCTATTTCATATTATACCATATCATGAAACGTTTGTCTATTTTATGTTATGTTGTGTCATGAAATGTTTATGTATTTCATGTTATGTCATGTCATTCATCTCACGCACATGTCATTCTGAGTTACATCAAGTCATTCATCCATTCGTTTCTTGTCAGGTCCTGTCTCGAGTATAGAGTATGCATTTGAAATAATATTTTCAAGTTAGCTAAGTCTATTTGTGTTTATCACGGTCCTAAATGCTAGGATTGAATAATATCCTAGTGACACTCGTTTATTCATACTGGAGTGTCAAAATTAGTGTGAAACCCCTAGGTTGACAAGGTAAAGATCAACGGGTTTCAAATTGAGGCTAATTCAATGGTCATTAGAGCAAAGATGGGCCACTAAAGCTGATGGTGCCGCCACACTTTCAATTTCATGTTATACATACTCGTGTTGGTGGAGATACCTAACACGGGATATATGCATTACTTTTTCCATAATAAGTGCAGATACCTGTATTGTGATGCGGTAATCGGTAGGAATACAAGGTTCAAGGGAAACCATTTAGCACCCACATGGTCACTTTTATTAACCATGCTTATTAATAAACAATATTCCCAGATCATTCATTTCATGTTCATGCTCATGTTACTTAACGTTCAATCAGTTCACATTTAGATCAAATTCAATCCATGTTCAAGTTCATGTCATGTCAAGTCCAGTTTCAGTTCAGGTTTAAGTTTAACTCATGTTAAATGTCAAGTCACGTTAAGTTTATTTATGATAATGTTATGCATTCATACTTTTACTATCATACATATATCTTTAAACTGTTAATTAAGATTTTTGTTAACTTGTTGAGATTTGTATTCAAATCTCATCGTCATAGTCTCAACTATCATTCTCCCTTGAAATGGTAGACGATGTGTCAGGACCGGGAGATACAATGAACGCTAGCCAATTGATGGCGGTCGACTAGGCAGCACAGACACAATACGAAGTTTGTAGCCTACACGATTTGATTCATAGATAGTATTATGGCATCCCTAATTGAGTTGCACAAGCTACTCATGGATTAGCCCAGTAGATGTTTTAGTTTATGCATGCACTTATGGAACTCTTTCTCCCACAGTTTTGTGATTACAAACCTTTTAGACTTATGCTATAATGAAGAACGTCTATCACTCTAATGTTTATGTATAATGTTTTAAGGTTTTTGGGATATATCTCATTTGTTGCATAGTATTGCTCTAGGAAAAAATATTATCCATTGCGAATGCTAGATGCATCCTAGGTGCATTACATCTTTAAGAGTCATGACCAGGGGCAGGTAACCTTGTGTTGCATGTTTTGATACTTCAGAGTCTGTCCAATCCCAAGTAGAATCTAGGGGCTTCACAAGGTGGTATCAGAGCAAGATATCTTTTGGTTAAAACCACGTAAGGAATTGCACCAAATATTAGGATTGAACTTTTAGTCTTTGTTAGACTTGAATTTCTTAAAGTATAAGAGTTAGTATGTAGTTTTACAACATGTGCCAATGTGTTTCAAGAAGTGACACATGACGTACTGTAGGATCCCTCAAAATCCCGGTGCATATATCAACCAAGAAAATCATTATCCTCCAATGGATAGGGAACAAGGATTTACTGAAGGTATATGTCTGTTGACTAATATACTTAGACTTCAACAACAGCAGCGAGTGCATGCACGTAGACCCGAAGTTAAGGGTTGTTCTTATGAAGGACCTCTGAGGGAAAATATGGATTATTGATCTCAAAAGGACGTACGAGATACGCAAATGCACTGAGGACTAGAAGGTTTTATACGATAGATACCAATTCTGGAATTTGGTTGGATACCTGAAGGCAGCTTTTGATGAGAGAACTAGGAACCCTTGTTACTTTTACATGGGAGAGATTCAAAGAAGAATTCGATAACAAATTCTTCCTAGATTTTGTCAAACAACAGAAAGAGCAAGAGTTCACGTCTTTGACTTAGGGTAGTCTAATAGTGGAGCAGTATGCCACCAAGTTTATGACGTTAGGGAGGTTTGCACCTCACCTGATTTCCACATAGAGGATGCAAACACAAAAGTTTCAAGGAAGACTTCAACCTCGGATCCATAGCCAAGTGGCTTGTTGCCTAATAGAAACTTACCAGGAGTTGGTAAACATGGCTACGATAGTAGAAGTTGAGCAAAGAGGTCTAGCTATCCAAATGAATGCTGAACAAAAGAGGACCATGTAGTTTGCTGCAAGTAGTAGTGCTAAAAAGGGAAGATCTTTTCCTAGACCGGTTAAAGGCAAGGGGATAGGAGTAGGACAGATGTCGTCTTTCCACCCATTGTGCATAAAGTGTGGAAAGCATCACCCTGGAGAATGTCGCTATGGATATGGAGTTTGTTTTCGAAGCAAAAAGCCCAGACACTTGATCAGAGATTGTCCCAACACCGTACAAGGTAGTGGAGCTGGTGATAACAAGCCAAGGCCCCATGTCCCGGTGTGCGTGAATGTTGTAACCCCAGGTGATATCAATGCTAAAGCATCAGCAATCGAGGAAGTTGGTGTCATTACTGGTATTTCCTTATTATTTGTGCATTTATTTTTAGCTTGAATGATATGATTGGTAATAATATTAGTATCGCACTATATTATTATTAGGAAACGTCAACCTATTAAGCTTCACGGTTTGTGCACTATTCGATTTGGGAGCGTCGTAGCCCTTTGTGTCTGCAGCGTTTGCATGGATTTTTAGTTTGCAAACCGAGCTATTACCTCAAAGGTTTGTAGTGAAAATTCCTTAAGGGAATACGATAGAGTGTATTCATTTAGTTAAGGATTGTCTTATGGAGCTAGAAAGAAGAGTACATTGAAGGCTGACTTGTTAGTATTCAATCAAATGGAGTTCGACTTAATCTTGAGGATGGATTGGCTATTCAAGCACTATGCTAAGATAGATTATCGGAAGCGAGAAGTTGTGTTTGAACCCCCAAGTGAAGACAAGATGATTTACGTAGGAGTGTCAGTTAAGGCCACCCCCCCAGTGATTTCGACTTTGCAAGTTAGGAAGTGCATTGAGAATGGTGCCTCAGCATTTCTATTAATGACTATGGAGAAAACAGTCGAGAGTGAAGAAATCCATGGGATACCAGTAATTGAAAACTTTCCTAAAGTTTTCACCAACGAGCTACCCGGATTGCCACCGGATAGAGAAATGGAATTTGAAATAGAGTTGGAACCTATGATAGCTCCGACACACAAGGCGTCATATCGTTTGGACCCCTCTGATTTGAAAGAGTTCAAGGTGCAATTGGAGCAATTGTTAGAGAATCAATTATTTGTCCCAATTATTCACCTTGGGGAACACATGTGCTATTCTTAAAGAATAAAGATAATTCCATGAGGATGTGAATAGACCATAGAGAGCTAAACAATGTGACAATCAAGAACAAGTATCTGTTACCAAGGATCGACGATTTGTTGGATAAACTGCAAGAAGCAGTAGTGTTTTCAAAGATCGATCTAGGATCGGGATATCATCAACTAAAAGTCAAGGAACAAAGTGTGTCGAAAACTACTTTTAAGACAAGTTATGGCCACTACGAGTTTTTGGTGCCTTTTTGGTTAACTGATGCTCTAGCAATATTCATGGAAATGATGAATAGAAGAATGTTCAAATCTGGATAGTTTTGTTATCGTATTCATTGATGACATCCTAATCTACTCAAAGAGCGAGGAAGAGCACAAAAATCATCTAAATATGCCTCTGGCTATACTTAAAGAGCAGAAGTTGTATGTCAAGCTCTATAAGTGAGTTCTAGGTCACATAGTTTCTAGTGAAGGAGTAGTAGTAGACCCCAACTAGATTGAAGTAGTAAAAAACTGGTAGAGACTGACCAGTATGCACAAAATCTGAAGTTTCTTAGGACTTATAGGTTATTACAGGAGGTTTGTGGAAGGGTTCTCTACTTTGTCTAGACCACTTATCGCCTTAACTAAGAAGAATATGAAGCTCATTTGGAGTGATAAGTGCGAGTCGAGTTTCCTCGAGTTGAAGAAAAGACTTATGACAACACCAGTATTTACACTATCTTGAGCCTTTTGAAGCGTATAGCAATACATCTAAATAGGACTTGGATGTGTGCTAATACAAGAAGGGAAGGTAGTTGTTTATGCTTCACATCAATTAAATGATCACGAGATGAATTATCTTACTCTTGACTTGGAGTTAGCTGCAATGATTTTTACTCCTAAAATTTGGAGACACTATTTGTATGGTAAAAAGTGTGAATTTTTCACAGATCACAAAGCCTAAAGTACCTTTTTGAGCAAAAAAACTTAAGCATGAGGCAGAGGAGATGGTTGGAAATAATTAGTGACTATAATTGCAACGTCAAGTACTAACCTGGGAAGGCCAACATGCTTTAAGTCGTAAAAGCAGATCGGAAGATTCGTCTATTCCATCATCAGAAGTAAGTTCCCTCTTATCCAGTATGAGAAAACTATTGATCAGGAATAGTAGTCAGGAAGTCGTTCTGACCGCAGTCCAAGAGTTCATTCCATTAGGTTGGGAAGAATTACAAAACCATCAGAAGGAAGATAGCAAACTTGCCAAATTCATCAAAAAAGTCAAGAGATTGAAAGGAACGAAGGATAGTGTCAGAAGAGATGGACGTTTGTATTACAATGACCCAAAAGTCATCCCAGCAAATCAGGAGCTAAAGGAGAGGGTGTTAATGGATGCTCATAACACTCCTTACGCAAACATCCTGGTAGTACGAAATTATACCAGGATCTAAAGCAACATTTCTATTGGGAATGAATAAAGAAGGATGTGGCAGAATTTGTGAACAAGTGTTCTGTTTGCAGACTAGATAAAGTAGAACATCAGAAATTGGCAAGTGAATTGAAATCACTGTCAATCCCAGAATGAAAGTGTGAAGATATCTTGATGGAGTTTGTAGTGGGTTTTTCAAGAATCTCAACTGAGAACAATACTATCTAGGTGATAGTTAACTGTTTGACAAAAAGTGTTCACTTCATACCTATCAAGAATACAGATTCTTTGGAGAGTTTGGCGAGGATTTATGTATTAAAGATTATTAGATTGCACAGAGTACCTAAGATGATCGTGTTAGATAGAGACTCTAATTTTATGTCTCGATTCTGGTAGAGTTTGTAAAGTTTGATCGACACTAGTTTGAAATTTAGTAGTGCCTACCATCTGCAAACAAACTGAAAAACAAAGTGGACGATTCATATGTTAGAAGACATGCTTAGAGCCTCTGTAATGGAGCACAAAGGAAATAGGGAGAAACAAATACCTCTGGTAGAGTTTACTTATAACAATAGCTTCCAGGCCACCATTCAGATAGCACCTTATGATGAGGCTTTATATGGCAGGAAGTGTATATCCTCGCTATATTGGGATGAATTAGGAGAAAGTAAGGTAATTTGACCAAAAATCCTACAAGAAACAAAGGACCAAGTCCACACAGTCAGAAAAATGATGAAAATGTCACAGAGTCAATAGAAGAGCTACGCTGAAATGGTAGACACACGACACTCAAAATCTCGTGCTAAAAAGTGTGAAGGTTTGAGTCCTCTTCAAGGCATAATATTGAGATTACTCATTGAATGAGCAATTCAATAAGAGACGCCTGATAACCGAATGAGGAATATAGAGTTTCAAGTTGGAGATTAGATTTATGTGAAAATATCTCCGATGAGGGGAGTAAGTAGATTCGGTGTCAAAGGCAAGTTAAGTCCAAGAAATGTAGAATCCTATGAGATAGTGGAAAAAGTGGGAGAAGTTGCATACCGTCTAGAGTTACCAACTTAATTCCATGGAATGCAAAATGTATTCCACGTGTCCTCATTGAAAAAGAGTTTTGGGAATCAGACACCAACAGTAGTAAACCTCAATAGCATACGTCTACAATCCAACCTGATTTATGAGAAAAAAGCAAGTACAGATCATTGGTTAGAAGGAAAAAGAGTTACAGAACTTCAAGATTCCTATGGTCAAGGTACTTTGGCAAAATCATAATATCCAGGAAGTGACCTCGGAGAAAAAAGTTGATATACAAGCCAATTGCCACCAGTTGTTTGGAACCTAATTTAGTCTTGTTTTGTGTTGGTCTTGGCATAGTCAATATTTTATGATTCACTTATGTATGGGATTGTTTGTGTCAGATATTGTACTTCATATTGCTTGGATATCAAATAAAGTATATGTTTTCATTAATAGTTGTGGACCATCCTTAGTGTGTGCTATGTATTATTTTCTCCATTTTGATTATGTCTTTTGCAGTTCCATGGCACACATGTTAAAGACTGCTAGAAAATTGACCATTTTTGACAACTAGTGTGCGAAATGAGAGAAGAACATCACAGGAGGCTACTTGCTCAATTAGATAAGCATATAGCTGCCTATTGGCTGAAGATAGAGCACCAGTAGCACCATCGCACTCACGTAATGGATATAGATAGGAATGGGGTAGGTTACAAGAGGAAGGCTTTGCCTCACGAAGAACATTACCCACCATTTCACCCGACTACTTGGATGGGTCAGGATAGCGTCAAGGAAGGAATGGCACAAAACAAAGCTAAATCTAGCCAAGCGGCAGAGGGGTGCACCGTATCCGCCAATCTTGAACCCACAACGTTAGGGTCATCTATGTCCTCTACTCATCGAGGATGATTGCTCATGGAAGGTCACGTGCCTAAAAGCAATGATGAGGAGGTCGAGCAGCACCTTGGCCCAAGTCACTTTGGTAACATGGCATACGATCTAGATGATGATGCATTCTACTATTTTTCGTAGCATACTATGCTGATAGACATCGACTTAGCCCTGGCAACACCAACTAGCGACGATACGTCCAGTGACGAACAGTAGGCTTAGTGAGCAACATCTTCTCCCTTGATTGGTATGGTTGTTTTTTAGTAAAGCGTAGATTTCAAGAACGAAATATTTTTTTAGGTGAGGAGGATGTAACAACCCGCTAGAAGTTTTCATGAATGAATCGAATCGCATAGGTTTTAGTCTGTCGGCATTAGCTTTGCTACTCACTGTGGCGCCAGTTTATGTGATTTTATGTACTTGAGGTACTTAGAAGTGTGAGAACGAGAAACGGTCTGCGCAATTAGTTTCTTATGAATATTTAAGATTTTATGGCGCAATAATTTTCGATTTCTAAAATAATGCTTGATCGAAAACGTGTTTTGATTATTTTGAAGCACTTTAGAGTCGAATTTTGATAAAGCATTTACACTTTAAGGTTAGTATGAATATTTAAGATTTTACAATGCAAAGTTATTTTTCACTTTTTTGGAATGAATAGTAACCTCGTTGTTAGCACCTAGAGCAGTGTTTTCAAAATTATAGTAATTAGGTTAGAGAAGTTTTATTTTGATACTTGGCAAGATCTTAGCCACACTTGGTAAATAGTATTAGACACTTGACACCAAGAGGAACAATGAGATGGAAATATGAACAAAATCAAATTTTGTGATCATAACACTTAAGCCAAACACTATTCTATACAACCATACAATTTATGCCAAACCCTAAATGGTTTCCCCAAATCTCAAAATTTGCCTCGAAACCCTAAATGAACCCGGTTTTAGCTTAGTGCTTAATTAATTGATTAAATCACTTCCACATGCTATTAATTACTCAAATTCATGTTATTGTATCAATATTTATTCTTTTAAACATTGGTAATTTTATTAGACTAAGAAAAATTGGATTTCAGCTTAGTATCAACTCAAACCCCATTGAAGCCCTAAATGGAAGCACATTTGGTTAATGCCTACGAAATTGAGCCACTAAAGCAAGGCTTGTGGAGGAAGTTTCCCCCTACCACAACAGTCCTAACACTGCCCAAAGTAGGCCCAAATAGTGCATGATGGGAAGGCCAAGAACAACCTCACCACCACCATTCACAAAGAAGTTTCCTTGGGTGAAAACCATTCACTGTTTCCAAAGGTTTTGCCCATAGTTTTGGCTAACAACCCTATCATCTAAGTGTCATTCACACCCTTGATATCACCCTCTAGATGTGTATGAGGCGTTTAGTTCCTTTTCCTTTTCATTTAGTCACTTTCCAACTCTTTTCTTGGAGAGAAAACTAGAGAAGTTCTAAGGCAGATTTTATATATTACCTTGCTCGACTTTTCTTTTAAGCAGTTGTAAGTATTTTCTCTCAAATTATACTTCCAAAAATTTGTTCCTCTTCAAGTATTTATGTCGATCTTCATGGTCATTTGATGGGTCAAAAGTTAGTTTAATAATGAAGAGGTCATTCTGGCAATAAATTGGATAGTGTGTGTGATATTTTGATGATTTTGACCAAGTTATTGTCAAGCTATTGGTCTATTTTTTATGGAGTATATTTAATATCCTAATATATAAGATTAATGATGATTCGTTGCATTTTATAAGCTTTTGATAAAATTTTTACTTAGATCCAAAAAGTTGAAACTGGAAGGTTGAAAACAGTTTCTGTTTTAAATAAATTTAAATCTTTTGTTGAGAAAGCATGCTCTAATGGCTTTAATCTTTTTATTTGATAATCTTAAGAATTTTATTTACATGTTAGGATGTTATTTTAAAGATTCTTTGTGTTGGTTTTAAATATATGATATTTTATGCATGAAGGAGTACCATTCGGTCATGTATTTGAGGTTATCGGGTAGATTGATGTTTTGATTCGGTTTTTGCCATGTGATCTTGAGTTTGATTCTTGGATCTACTTTAGGACATGAATTTTAACCATATGATGTTGTTGATTTGTGATTTATTCCTTATTATGTTTCAGATCAAAGGGGTGAACAAAATCAAACCATATAGGAATCAGTTTTGGTGGAAGTGTTAAGGATGAACACTTCAAGATGGATTTTGTGACTTTTGTGGTTTTGGCTTGATTAATCAAAAGATTTTAGTTCTTAGGAGTATGTTATGAATACATTGGAAGTATGCTTTTAAACTTTTAGAGTTCTTAGAGTTGTTTTAAAAAGAGATAAACCTTGAGAATCAAGGGTTGTGCTTAAGTTTTAAAAACTTGAAGTTTTATATTAAAAAGATTTGTGATTTTTGTGAAGTAAGTTTTGTTGGCTTTTCTTGTATGTTATTTGATTATAAGATATGATTTTACATGTTGCAATATTTCAGTTTAAACATGAGAAATGAGATTTTTTATAGAATTGTAACAAAAATTAAGAGATTTGGCCTATGTATGTTATGGCCTTGTCATGGTCGATATAGTCGTCATGAGTTTTAAATTTTTATAATTAGAGATCTGAATTCAAGACAAAATTTATATTTTGGTGTTATGGAGTTAGGATGTGAAATCCTTAAGTTAGGGATAAAATTGTCATTTTACTCTAAGATTGTTTTTTTATGTTTCTAAAATGTTAGTGATGAGTTTCTGATGTCTAAAAATCTCTACTTACAATTTCTCATATTTCTCACATTTTCTTCTGTCACGCAATCATCACTTAAGTTAGTGTCTAACTTGCTATAAGGATATTGTATATGTATGGTGGTAAATGACCATCATCATGTTTATTATACTTATTGTAAACATGTCAAGAAATTGTGTAGTTTGAAGTTCAATAGTGCCTACCATCTACAAACATCACATTATAAACATGACGTTTATATTAATATGATGTTTATAATAACCATAATAAACATGGATGATGGTCTCTTTCTACCATACAAACACAAAATTTTTGCTTATAGCAAATAAGAGGCTAACTTATAGTGATCATTGCATGATTGGTAAAAATGTGCAAAATATAAGAAACTTTAAGCAGAGATTTCTAAGCATTCAAAACTCATCACTAATAGTTTAAAAACTACTATCTTAGAATAAAATTATCATTTTACCCCTTAACATGTGGAAAAATGACCATATTACCCCTAACTTAAAGATTTCATATCCTAACTCCAAAACTTACATTTCTTATGTAAATTTTATCCGAAATCCTTATATCTAATTAGAAAATCTAAAAACACATCAAAACTATATCAACCATGACAAGGTTGAAACATACATAAGCCAAATCTCATGATTATTATAGCAATTTTTTCAAACCTCGTTTCTCATACTTAAACCGAAATATTGCAACATGTAAAACCCTATCCTATGATCAAATAACATACAAGAAAAGCTAACAAAACTTACTTAACAAAATCACAAATCTTATCAATGCAAAACTTCATGTTTCTAACCTTAAGAACAACCCTTGACTCTCAAGGCTTTATCTATTTTAAAAGCACTCCAAGAACTTCAAAAGTTCAAAAAAAAAAAATACTTCCAATACATTCATAACATACTCATAAGAACTATTATGCTTTGAATCATCAAGTCAAAACCACAAAAATCACAAAACTCCTTCTTAAAGCACTTGGCCTTAACACTTTCACCAAAACCGATTCCTATTTGGTTTGGTTTTGAGCAAACCCTTTGATTCAAAATATAGCATGAAATAAATCACAAATCAACAACATCATATGGTTAGTATATCGTGTCCTAAAGTAGATTCAAGCATCAAATTCAAGATCAAATGGCAAAAATTAAATCAAAACATCAATCTACCTGAAAACCCTCAAATATATGACCTAACCAAACATCATAAAAAAATATTAAAGCCATTGAAGCATGCTCTCTCGACAAAAGATTCAAGCTTATTCAAAATAGAAACGGTTTTCAACCTTCCAGTTTTCAACTTTTTAGATCTAAGTAAAACTTTCATCAAAAGCTTATAACATGCAATGAATATTCATCAATCTTATATATTAGTATGTTAAATATACTCCATAAAAAAATCTGACCAATATCTTGGCAATAACTTGGTCAAATCATCAAAATATCACACATTGTCCAGTTTATCACTTAGAATGATAGCTTCATGCTTAAACCCACTTTTCACCCATCCAATGACCACAAAAATTAACACAAAACATACCAACAGAAACTAAACTCAAATAAGAACAACTTTCTTGAAGGAGACTTCATGAGAAAATGCATTAATGTACTTCAACAAAGTTGAGCAAGGTAAGTAAGAAAATCGGCCTAAGAGCTTATCTAGTTTTCTCTCCAAGAAAAGGATTGGAAAGTGACCAAATAAAATGGGGAAGGATCATGAAGCCTCTTACTCATCTAAAGGGTGATATGAAGGGTGTGAATGATGCTTAGAGTGATGGGGGTATCTACCAAAACCAGGGGTAAAACCATGAGCAATAGTGAATGGTTTCAACCAAGGAAGCTTCCTTTTGAAAGGTGGTGGTGAGACAGTGTTAGGATTACCATGGAAGGGGGAAACTTCCTCCACAAACCTTGTTTTGGTGGCTCAATTTCGTGAGCCTTAACCAAATGGGCTTCCCATTTAGGGTCTCAAAAGGGTTTGGTTGAGGTTTGGTTGCTATTATATCCAAATCTAATTTTTCTTGGTCCAATAACATTACCAAAATATAAAATAATAAATAATGATATAATAATATGAATTTGAGTGTTTAATAACATATGTAGGTGATTTAATCAAATGATTCAACAATAAGCTAAAACGTGGTTCATTTAGGGTTTGGAGCCAAACTTTTGGATTTGGGGAAAACCATTTAAAGTTTCAGTTTTTTCCAAGTTTTTGGGATTTCAATTGGATTTCAATTATTTGTGGTTTCACTAGGGTTGAAACCCTCTTTGGTTTGATACAAACTTGATGGTTGGATGGAATAATGTTTGGTGTAGGTGACATGAGCACAAAACTTGATTTCCTTCATATTTATTTCTCATTATTACTCTTGTTACTAAGTTTCCAATAATATTCTCCAAATGTGGCTAAGATCCTATTCAGTATCCAAATAAAACTTCTCTAATCTAATTTAGACAACCTATACTATGATTTTAAAAACACTTCTCTACGTACTAACACCGAGGTTGCTATTCATTACAAAAAAGTGAAAAATAACTTTGGACTGAAAAATTTTAAATATTCATACTAATCTCAAAGTGCAAGTCGTTTATCGAGATTCGACTCCAAAATACCTCGAAATAATCAAAACGTGTTTTCAAATAAACGTTATTCCGAAAATTGAAAATGTTTTTACTGCGGCATTAAATCTTAAATATTCATATGAAATTAATGGCACAGATTGTTTCTCATTCTTACACTTCTAAGTGGCTCAAATGAATAAAATCACACTTCTGATACCATCGTGAGTGATAACACTAACCATGCTAACAAATTAAAAACTATGCAATTGGGTTGATTCATGAAAACTTTCAGATTTTCACAAGATTCCAAAAGCCTAAAGAAATTCTTTCGTTGAATTTTTTGCGAGCTGTTACGCAGTCTATGAACTGCACCACATTAAATGCTACCCAACCATAAATCCCAATATTAATTGGAAAATACTAGTATACTGCCTGAGTTTGCCCCCTCATTTTGACTGCTCATGTATTTAAAAGTTTTTTATTTTTTTACTTAATGATTAAGGAGGTGAATATTAGTATATTGGTAAATTTTTTTTATTTTTTAAAAATATTTAAATATGTTAAAAAATGTAAAAAAAAAAAAAAACAAATTTGTGCTAGCAAGCACACCCAACAGTCAAAGCTAGGCCGCACGCTAGCACTACTTATATTAATTATAGGAATATTTTCGTAATGTATTAATATATCTTCGTATTGTAGAAAGTGAGCTTCTACGGAGGCTGATGGTCAACTGATGGAATGCCCAATTGGTGAATTCTTTTTTTTCTTTTCTTTTTCTTAAAACGTTAAGAAATACATGCATTCCTTTTTCTTTTTCTTTTTCTTTTCTCTTTTTTCTAAAACATTAACAAATCTATTTCTTAATGGTTAAGGAAAAAAAAAAAAGTAATGAAGACTGTAAACAATGACAAGGAAAGTATGGTCAAATGGTAGAAGATATGAAATGATAGAGGCCAAGGCGGAAAGTACATAATACTTTTAGGGAATGTAATCAAGTTGCACATAAGCTTGCAAGAATTTCTTTTTTCTTAGTTGAGGAACAGGTTGGATGGAGAGTTGTCCAAGAAGTTCAAAAAGTTGTTACACAGGATAATTTGATTGTTTGTATACGATTAATTCATAAGTAACACAAATGAGAGTTTTTTCAAATTTAAAAAAATGATAATAATAATTAAAAATAAAATAAAAGAAGAAGAAAGGGGGACAGGAATACACCGACCGGACATTCCATCGGTAGACCAATCAGTCTACCTACCTTTTTCCCTGTAGAAAATGTTTAGTTTGGGTTAAAAGAAATAATGATTTCAATTAGAGAGAAGCAGACATTTTGCCACACAAAGAAATGTGGACCTAAATCTTGAATTTTACTTGCATTTTCCATTTTACATATTTTACATTGGCCAGAATAGGAGGCGAAAAAAAAAAAGATCAATGGTATATTACCGTAGGAGGAATCTTGAATTTGCCGGAAATGAAGGGAATTTCCCACGGCTTCTCAATCACATCTCGATAGAAGGCATACTCTGCTTCATAGTCGTGCAATGCAAGCTCAACCTTCTGATTGGTATGATAGTGATGCGTAGCCGAAGCCGATTTCCCAAACCCAAAAATGCTGACTTTATCACATACTCCCAAAGCCAACATCACAGCCTGCATACCTGAAGAGTAATGAAAATTAGGACCATCATGAACAGCTTCCCATTCCTTCAATGCCTTCCCCGTCTCCTCTGCAAATCTTTTCAACGAGTAATACTTTACAATCCTACCGCACAGAGCGTCAAAACGCGGATCGGTGACGAGCAAAGGAGCCTTATGGGAGGAATTGCAGACGGTGTAGTCGAAGATATGCGCCGGTTGACAAATGTACATGACGATCGGTACCTTTAGCCCATATGGATGGCAGAAGCACCCTTGTCTCCTCACACAAAAATGCAAAATGTTACTATTTACAAACGAAACATTGGTTTTTGATCCCACATCGCGCTCAAAACCCTTGATTCTGGCGTTATTCAATCTTATCACAACCTCGTGACTATCAATCAGATCGCCATAATCACTTTTCAGCAAAATCCCACTGTTTCCCACAACCGCACACGACGCGTACCGTCGGTCGGAACCCACTAAACCAATGTGCTTGTCAATCGGGTGTTTCATTTGTCTCGTCAGCTCCGTCATGATTTCCGGCTGGAAGAACGCTTTCTTTCGAGCCCATTCTTGCAATACTCGTCGGAAATCCAACATATAACGATGTAACTGTGACGGCTGCATTGTCCACGGCAGTCCATCCCAGGACCTCGCTCTGACATCGTGGTGATTGAACCTTCGCCGAGCGAAGAAGGTCCTGTACCTTACCTGGTCAGTAAAGTTTCCATCCAACAAGCGCTCAATCTCTTGCTTTGCTCGTATTTCACCCATGTCCATCGCGGCATATTGGAGCAGCGTGGAGTTAAAGACAGGCGCTGGCGGCGGCGTCTGCCCGAACATATTGATCAGGTCAAACTCGATAACGCCCGAGCCCACACTGTGGCGGATCATTGAGCGGAAGCTGATGGTGGCGGCGAAGACGAAGAGCAGAAGAATGCTGAAAAGAGGGCGGACCGACCGTTTCATTGGCACAATGAATCGCCGAACTGGTTGACAAGTTTCGCTAGAGACGACCACTAGTAGCAGGATGTGGGGAAGTTGAAGGTAGGGGATTCAGATGCATCTTCGCTTTCAAGAAATTTGGGGCACCGGAACAGAGAGAAGGGGGCAAATCTGGATCATGAAATGCAAAAGAAAACGGAATAAGAATGTTGGGTTTTGTAAGGAAGTGGGATTCGAGATTGTTGGAGAGAGAGCTAGAATTCGTAGCGAGGAGTAGCTCAAGTAGCCGCGAGAGTCTGAAAGCAGTTATCACATGAAAATAAGAATCGAATTTGAATGTGGGATTTGGTTGGGAAATGGGAATTCCATGGTTGTTCTATCACTGATTGAACAGAAACAAAGATTAAAGATCAGCTTTCCTTGTGGTGAGAAAGAAAACCATAGAAAATTCGTTAAGTTTCGTTTCTTTTCTTTTGGGAGTGATTGAGCAGAAAAGGAAGATGTGATTGAGCAGAAAAGGAAGATGTGAGGAGTAGCTCAAAGCTCAAAGGGAGAGTGGTAGCTAGAAGGCCAACTGGGGGGAAGGGGGTTTGGAGAAAGTTTGGAGAAACAAAAACACAGAAAATATGAAGGACTAAGGGAGAAAGTGGGATTAGGAAGGTAAACTGAGGTCTGTGGATGGATTAAGGAGGACCCATCAATATATATATATATATCTAGAGAGAGAGAGAAAGACCCCACACCTTACTGACAACCAGAAGCACACCTTTAAGAAGATAACATCCCCACATCAGAGAGGAAGGTGAGGTGAGATGTGGTGTGGGGTGGTGTGGTGAGGGTGGGACTTGAGGTTGGGTGTGTTGATTTGAGAGTGGACCCAGATCACATCCCAGCAAGATGACTCAAATTTTTAAATGTATTCAAGGTTTTACGAATAGGAATCAAGTCTTTGTATTGGCTTTGGTATTCCCATCATGATTCATGACTCAAAAGCGTGCTCCAAGATGCATGCTGCATGCATACATGATATGCTCACAAATATTTTGCTACTTGATTTGATTTTAGTCAAGAAATATCAGATTTGCAAGTCCCCGAAAATGGTTAGTGCGTCTTTGGGCAATATCAGTGTATAAACTGCTTTAAATTCTTTCATTTTTTTGGCGAAATGATCCAAGAAGTTTCATGGAAGACTTCTTCTACCAATTTTGGCAGGGACTATAGTCTCCTCCAGTGTGGGGTACTGAAATCAACTAATAAGTGAACATGCATCTCACGTTTATTGATGTGACTCAAACATCGCTATCTATATGTATGCTTCTATGGTAAATGGAAAGAGTTATTTGAAGTTGGTGGGTAGAATATACTATTTATATTATTTAAATGATAAAATTTGATTGGTAAGATTTAAATTTTAAAATTTATCTTTTAAATTAAATTATGTCACATAAATCATGTGTGGTGCAGAGAACTTACAATAGTAATACTAAAAAGATAATTAGGCTTTCTAAATATATAAAGCATTAAGCACCTCTACTCTTTAGGCTCCTTTTAGAATTTAAATAGAACTGAGATTAACTTAGTTTAGTTTAATTTTAAACTAAAACTAACATCTAAATACCTAATTTTTAAATTATTAAATTCAATTCAACTCAAAACATCTTTACAGATATGGGACCCACAACTTTTTTTAACTTAATATATATTTACACACGATCCATAATATTTTTCAACTTTTTATAAATATATCTAAACTCAATTTAAATAAATTTTACAAAATTTACTCTATCATCTCAACTCATTATTATTTATAAAAAATTTAAATCAACTCAACGTCTAAACGTTACAATTTACATTATCTCCTTAATTTTAATACAACAAATAATGCCCACAAGGCATCATCATTCCTGCCTAAAAAAATGAATCTCTAGTAGACATGAAGCATGCGTGGTCAATGGATCGGTTCGAGTACAATGAATGAAGGATTACCACACGTTTATTACTTAAAAAGAAAAAAAAAAAATGGTGGAGCATAGGCGACAATATTTGATGTATTACCCAACCAGATTTCAAGTCAACTTTGGAATCTTTTACAGGAATATATTCAGAGAGAATTTACCATAGAAATATTATGTTTTTTAAAATACTTTTTTTCTCGCGTGAAGGATTACCATACAATTTCGAGACTCAAAGAAGGATATACTATAAAATAGAAGAAGAAAGATAAGTTAGAAGCGATTAGCAAGTGCCGCCAAATTTTCCTCTTCCTCCACCTCTATTAATTTATTAAATGTGGGCTGCAAGTTTTTATTATTTATAACAGAGATTGTGAATGAGTTGCATATCAAGTTTACGTTAGATATAAAATGAATTAAAGGAACAGCTCATTGTTAAGAATAAAAAATAACGATAAGACAGTGAAGAGATTAAGTCAGAAGATGTTGATTCACATACAATAATATTAAAATAACATAAAATAAGTAGAACTTGGCTATTCCAAATATGGAAGAATACAGTATAAAATGATCTTCATAAAGTGGAAAGCTTTTCTACAGATTAATTGTCCATAAGTTGTACACTACCTTTAAAAAATATAGGGTCTATTATTAAAAAATTAATTTTTTTATTTAAATCTTCTATTTATTCTTTTTATTTTTTTAAAATGAATGCATACTCTATAATTATAAATATTATTTCTCTTTCTGTACACTCACAAGGACATGATATACACTCTATTGGGACACTCTCTCTCTCTCCAAGTCTTTACAAGGATAATTTCGTCTTCAACCTCTTCTCAACCATATTCTCTACATTTTATTGAGAGGTACGTCACGTCATAAGAAACTGTATAAGAGTTACATAATGGATTTCACTCTCAAACAATCTATAGACAAAGACTTTTATACAAATAACATAAATCTTTACATCTCTATCTTAATTGACATTTTAAAAATTTTATTTATTATTTATTTCATGGATAAGTATCCAAGCATCGTATCAACGTTAAACAATTATATATCCTTATCGGGCCATATCATTGTTGGGCTCTTGCCATTCCATAATATAAAAATTGTAATTATCTAAAAAAATGTATAACAGACAACTTTTTATAATTTTAAGTCCCATGAGCATCAAATTTGGCGCTCGACCATCCGTCTTGCGAAGTTAAATTACAATTTTGTTGGATCAAATATTTGAAGTCACCCCAATTGCTTGATGGAAACTCTCTAATTTAGATTTTTATATATATACAAGATCGTCCCCTACGTTAAATAAAAATATTAAGGAGTGCGCGTGATCCTGGTTGAAGAAAAAGCCACATTGTATATATCCACCCTATACTTTATATTTTGTTTATAAAATAAAAATATGTAATACAAAACTAGGATTCTTCTTTCTCATCTTGTCTAGCACAACTACTTCATTTTCTTCACTCCTCTTCTTCCTCCTGGTTGTTGGTCTTCTCCTCTTTTTCTTATACTCTTTCTTGGGTTAATACTATTGATTCTTTTTGTTGAAATTGTTGCTTAGAGGGTTTTGGTTGGAATATTCATTGTTTTAATTGTTAATTATTTTATCTTAAATTTTTGAAATTATGGGTGAGAAGTAGGGGTGGGCGGCAGGGGGCCAATTTGGCCTCGGCAGCCAGACAAAGAGCTCAGGGGCTCAAACAGCAAGAAGCATTTTCAAACTACCCACTTATAGGGGTGAATAGGACTTCTCTTTTCTCTTAAGATTGGAAATGAGTACCAATCCTTCCAATGAGAGTGGAGTGGAGGCAAGAGGTCACCATAAACCCTGCTTGCAAGGGCTGGTAGCACCCCTAATCTCTCTATTTGATGTCACTTTTGGATGTAACAATCAATGGTATGGTTCTAAAGATGATGAAAAATGGGAATGATATAATCATGAAAGAAAATAAATAAAATAGCATAAGGAAGGATTTAAGTGGTTTGGCATTAGAGCCTACATCCACAAGTAGTCTGATAAAATCCATTGTAGATGCAAGGGGGCTGCCAAAAACACTCAAAACTCTTTAAAATGGAGTTTTCTCTCTTTAAAGTTAATATTATAAAGAACATCTCTCAATCAAGAAAAAAAAAGAAGGGGAAGAGCCAAGGTTGTCTTCTCTTCCCAAGCATCTTTAGTATAATATCTTAATCAGTCTATATGCAAGAAATCCACACCTTATATTACTTTCACTGCATTTAGCAAAAAAGAAATGCTTGTCTTCAACCATGTAACTGAGGTTGAAGACAAGCATGTTGACGAGACAAACCTCTCATAACATGCCACGTCAATCCTTTTTCTTAAAAAAAAAAAAAAAAAAAAAAAAAAAATAGAACTAGGTTCATAAATTGAAATCGATCTTTTACCCATTTTGCCTTTCTCTTTTTTTCTTTTTTTTCCCTCTTTGTGAATAAGCCCAGGAATATAGGCTCAAACAAGAGGGGCCCAGGCAACCAAGGTAAACTCCAGCCCAAGGGATCCTTCAAGGACGGAAAATTAAGAAATAAATGATGTTCGGGTCCCCACCAAGCCGGCCAACCCCAAAGGAAAGATTGGCAAATGGTCCATACAAAACAGAATAACCATAACTATCTAACAACAAGCGAAGAGGAAGGGGGCAATCCGATGTATCATGCCCATGACATTTAGACAGGACAAAGGTTGTGCTGCATTAAATGATTCCCTAGAGGGCCACGACACATTAAATGGGTATGGCTAGAGAAACAACGGAGAACACGCCACCCTCGTTGGTAGGGCATGAGCCTTTGATCCCAAGTGTAGATATAAAAACTACTCCCAGACACTAGAATGGGGGTTAGACTTTCTAAAGTCTTCTTACTACTACGGCTCCCCTGCTCCTTCACCCAAAGTATTATTGACTTAGACATCGAATCCTCCCCCAGCTGCCACCATGGCCGCCAGACTCCAAAGTTTTTCTTTGTATTTTTAGGTCCAAGATCAAAAATCCAAATTGCTGAGAGTCCAATCCAAAAGCCTTACTAAACACGATGTCAACAGTTCCTCTCCCCTTTTGCAAGTGAAAGCGTCCCTTTTTTTTATCAATTTCTACTTTTTAAATTTGGTCATGGTTTCATATAAACTATAGTTTGCACTTTACAAATCTGTGAGAGACGGAAAAAAACAGAAAAAATATTTGTTCTTTAGAGAGATTTGCCAAAGGTAAGTCTCAATCTATTACTTTCCAAATAAATCTATTTGCAAGTATTGTAATTGACGCACTAACTATAAAGTTGACATAGAAACATTCTATTATATCAACTTATAAAAATGAGTACAATGAATGAAGGATTACCACACGTTTATTAATTAAAAAGAAAAAAAAAATGGTGGAGCATAGGCAACAATATTTGCTGTACTACCCAACCAGATTTCAAGTCAACTTTGGAATCTTTTACAGGAATATATTCAGAGAGAATTTACCATAGAAATATTGTATTTTTTAAATTACTGTTTTCTCGCGTGAAGGATTACCACACAATTTCGAGACCCAAAGAAAGATATACTATAAAATATACGAAGAAATATAAGTTATAAGCGATTAGCAAGTGCCGCCAAACTTTCCTCTTCCGCCGCCTCTATTAATTTCTTAAATGTGGATTGTGTTATGAAATTTAATGAAAATGAGAGAATTTCAAGAGATTGAGAGAGAGTGAGAGAGGAGATTTTCTTATTGATCTATTATCAAATTTATGAATTTCTTAAAGAATTCAACGATATATATAGGCGTACAAAGGGGACTATGCTAACTCACTATGTTAGTACTATGCTAGCACTATGCACTATGCATTTGACGACTAGATAAATGTAGTCATACAATTCAAGATAGTTTATAACACTTCCCTTTTGGATGACCATATTTAAAGAATATGCCTCGTTAAAACCTTGTCAAGGAAAAACCCTGTGAGAAAAAAAAACCAATGGCGAAGGAAAAAGAGTACAGTATTCATGTGTATCACCGAGTGCTTTAGGATTGCCTCATTAAAACCTTGCAAAGGAAAACCCAGTGGGATAAAACCTTAGCGAAGGAAAAAGAGTACAATCAGCACAAGTCTTCAAAACATTACTTCCCCTGAAAAGTGTACGATAACAGGTCTTCAAACCTCCGCATTCCAATGTTCTACATAATCTTCTTAAATGTTGCAATTGGTAATGCTTTAGTGAATAAATCTGCCAAATTTTTACTTGACCGTACCTTCTTGATATCAATTTCAACTTTCTTCTCATGAATTGCAATGATCTTCTTGTGTGTATCTAAACGATAACTCGCATTTGTACATCCAACTAACTGTGGACTTGATCCATATTGATAAAATAATCACAACTGGATCTTTCTGCTCATCACTACTCTTCTGGAGTTGTACTCTTCTGGAGTTTTTGTAAATAACACAGTTAGTGGAGAATTCATCAACATTAAACAGCTAACCTCCCTTTTTTTAATAAAAACAGTGGCCAACCTTTTAAGATCAGACAAGCACCGCGGATTTTCAACTCTTCTGTAGGTGTCAGGCGTGCTGTCAGGCACCGCAGCTGTCAGGCGTGCTGTCAGACGCCACAGAGTTATGAAGCTATATTCCATCTCTTTTCTCTTGCTTCACGAGAGATGTTGTATCATAATTTTTTCTATAAAAGAGATATTCAGCTCATCTTCATTCGCATCTCATTTTCTTCACTTTTCTGTAATCATACTGCATTTTTACTCTGCAATCTCTTTCTGCATTCTTATCCTGCAATCTCTCTCTGCAATGGCTCAGCAATCTTCTCAGGGTCAATATATGAGGTATTCTGCACCTCGTTCATCAGATGTTCCTGCTTCTACCACAGGTGTTATCATGCAATATAATGATCTGACTTGTAGGTCAAATAATGAAGCTATCTATGAGCTTGTGAGTCTCGGTACCCAATACTCATCATCCATTGTCGCATTTTCTTAGCGACTGCAATCCAGAACTTGTGGAGTTGACAATCTCCATGAGAATATTGCTATACTTCAGCGACTTCTTCTGGAATCCAACATGAAGATAGAATCAATAAAGAAAGAGAATAGGAATTTAAAATCCTTACTTAAATCTTCTTTTCGATTGCCCACCCCTTTAGATAGGGATGCCATGCAGATTCTTGAAGAACAAGAGCGTTTGAAGAATGAGGCAAAGTGCCTCAAATTTCTGTAATTCTTGCTTCAAGATAATAAAATAATATTTCACAAATATATTTGTGTTTCTATCTTTCGGTAGATGTTCTGTGTGCTCCCTTTTATTTCTTCTTTAATAATGCACACTTCATATCAAACCCATAATATGAATCTGGAATACTAATTGTATTAAAAGATGGTATTTCATAACTAATAACATCATCCATCTTCCCCTTAAAGCCGCAAGGGTTTCAGATTTATATATCAAATATGTGCAGTTTCATGAGCTCTTCTGGAACCTCAATCATATATATAAACTGCAATAATAGCTTGTTTCCATTTGCGTTTGGATTGCTTTAGATCATATAAGGATCTTTGAAACTTGATAGAATACATATTTCCAGATGTATTCATATTAGAAGTTTCAGACATTTTCTATCCTTCAGGGATTTATATATATATCATGATCCAATGATCCATATAAATATGCAGTTAATCATGTATATCCAAACTTTTGGTAACTTTCATGCTAATAAAAATCTCAATATGATTTCAACCACTTTAAAATCATATCAATATTGTTTCTTCGAGAAACTAATTTGTAATTTCTATATCACATTTTCATATTAAAAGCTTCAGACTTTTTATATCATGTATATAAATATCCACTGATATTTAACAAAAATCACTTCTTTAGGTATTTGGACTTCAAGTCCATATTTATCACATTTTACTGAGTGATATCAATTCTGCAGGAATTGAGAAACTAACTCGTGATTTATATATCATATTTTTATTTCCTTTCTATAAATATCCACTGATATTCAACAAGCATCACCTCTTTAGGTGTTTGGACTATAAGTCCCGATGCATCATATTTTACTAGTGGATCAATTCTGTAGGAATTGTTTCTTTCAATTTTGGCCAATATTTTACGTCGTATTCTTCGACGGTTCTTGATTCACTTTCATCATTACTTCTGGTAATGTCAATTGCCATCTCATATGGAAATACGTTGTCGACAATGATTTTATTTCTATCCATAATTTCTCCAATATTCATGAAATGTATCAAGATCTCGTTATTTTCAGGTACCTGTCCCTCTTCAAGGGAAGACATTTTCATGAAAAACCTCTTCAGGAGGCACTCTTCAAGAGTTTATATAGGAGAATTTTATACAGAGAATTTGGATGGACTTTATTGCTTGTTTTGTGGGTATGGCCTCTTCAGGAGCACCAAATTATTTGTGTCTTTCTCTTTTGAGATGTTCTATCTTTTGTATCAATACGTCTCACATGCCTTTAGACATGTCTTTAGACTGCTGATTTTCTTAATTGTCCTACAGGGACTTCAATCCCCGTTGGGATTTTAGCAGCTATAATATGAGACATTTTTATCTTATTGCATCCAAAATTTAATTATCATCTGAACTTCTGGTTCACATATGATAATCAAGATAACGTCGAATAATTTCATCTTATTTGCTTCAAGCAAATTTTTCTTTCCATTTCTGGTGGTAAGACTTTATAGTAAAAGAATCTTCTGGTTCTTTTATGGACGTCCATATGAAAATCATTCGACTTATCGTAATTGATTTTGGATGATCAAGATAACCATGAAAAAATACAAATATTTTGAATCATATCACCTTTTGATGCATCATAATATTTGATTCAATAATTGTATAATATCATCTCAAAGAGAAAGCTTATTATTTTGAATCATATCACCTTTTGATGCATCATAATATTTGATTCAATAATTGTATAATATCATCTCAAAGAGAAAGCTTATAACTTTTCCAATACGAGCTTCTGGCCTGAAATCATATCACGTCTAATCTCTTAGTTTTTTTTTTGAATAAAACGCATCATTCTTTTCACTTCAGGGAATAGAATGATATAAATTTATTATCATTCACTTTAGGGAATGATGTAGATCTAGTAAGACGTGACTAATAATTCTTATCAAAAGTTCATTATTTTGCTGAGTCACTGAAAGACCAGATATAAATTTAGAATATATTGTGAACGTTTGCATTTCATATTACTACTTCAAGAGCATACTCGATATTGCTATTTCAGAAGCATATTCGAGACGTTCATTTAAATATATATTCTTTCCACACTTTCAATTATGCAACTTCAGGTGCATAAATCATAATGAGCTTTTGGTACAAGTATCAATCATTTAAACTATGAGATACTCAAAAGCTATTATTGATTTAGGACGATCCTTCAGGGATGCTCCATTTCCATTCTCAGATAAATCATATCATCAATAATTTATAACAAGTATGAATAAATAGATAAAACTTGTATATATACTATGTGTATAAAATTAATCACAAATATAATTGATATGTAAATTATGTAAATTTTAATTCACCTTAAATTTAACTTGAGATATAAATTGAAATAGAATATTACTAACTTTAGAATTATCATAACCTTCATGCAATAATTATTTAGTGGTTGGTATATCATATTTGACTAATAAATCTGATCACAGCTTTAAAACTTGTGTTTGACTCCTAAGGTGCATCATTCCTACATGGACAAGCATATTCAGAGGCTAACATAATTGATGGTACTATCTAGTCAATTGTGAAGAAATATGACACCTCGTTAATTAATGTCCATGCATGAATAAGGTTAGGTTGCAACGTGCTCCAATAATTTAACAACACGTACAATTATAAAGACAAGAAATTCTATCTTAAAAGTCTAACTAATATTTAACCGGTAGCTAGATCTTTGTTTGAAAGGTAGGAGGAATGATGGGGAATTTTGCGAGTAATTGCAAACAGAACAGAACAGAGCGGACGATGACTCGTGTTGCCTTGAACATGTAAATATTACCATTGAATATGAGGCTCTTGTTGGTAGATTCCCATCAGGTCAAATCTACAGTTATTGCACCGCAGATTCCTGTTGTACTCACACTGTATCGACGCCTCTCTTGTTGTTCAATCTTATATGATCACTGGACAAGCCCAAGAACCCAGATCATCACCGCTGAATACAAAGAGTATTTGCATGCTGAATATCGGCTTCCAGCGCTTTCAGAGAATCCTTGAACGAAGACTTCCCATGGCCGGGTATTTTCCCTAAAAATAAAGCCCATCCAAGAAATAGAAAACAAGAGAAGGCAAAAAACAATAAACAAGAAGAAAGAGAGAGAGAGAATTGAATCGTCGTTGTTTTGTTGCCCCTTGTTGAAACCACCACGTAATAAGACAATATCCTCCTGGGTGAGATTGAGTAGCAGTTGCCGATATCATCATCTTGCTTGTTTCTTTGGACGTGAGACTCGTACGAGATCGAGATGATGGTCGAGGGGTTTTGTCTGCAGGAAGAGCTCTAGATCTTTGCCGATGGGAACGAGATCGAAGAAGAGCCATCGAGTGGGAGCTAGTTTGGGAAGGTTTGGAGGCACCGACTGTGCTCCCACCAGCTTAGACCCCAAAAACCCAGGTCTAATCCAAGGATGTCGTTGTATGCTTGGACACCATCGGTTTGGATCAGCTTGATATCGAGGAACCTCTCATAATTTCCAAGATCCAGATCCACCTCACCACCATCGTCTAGCACAACAACTTCCCCATGCTCTTGTTGGTGATTTCATTAATGGAAGTCATGAGAGAGAGGAGGAGGGCAACTTGGTCAGCTAATTGGATCGGCGTTGCCTTTGTCCTGCGAAAAACTGTCGACGTTGCCTTTCTCCATGGCCTTTTGGTTTTAATTTTTCTCTGCCACTCTCTTACACGATTGAACAACAGATTGATGGATTTCGACGCAGATCAGAAGCAGATCGTGCTGATAACGTGTTAGAAAACTTAATGAAAATGAGAGAATTTCAAGAGATTGAGAGAGAGCGAGAGAGGAGATTCTCTTATTGATATATTATCAAACTTATGAATTTCTTAAAGAATTCAACGATATATATAGGCGTACAAAGGAGACTATGCTAGCTCACTATACTAGTATTATGCTAGCACTATGCACTATGCATATGTCGGCCAATTCACTATGCTAGTACTATACTAGCACTATGCACTATGCATTTGACGACTAGATAAATGTGGTCATACAATTCAAGATAGTTTATAACAGATTGCAAGTTTTTATTGTTTATAACCGAGATTGTGAAGGAGTTGCATATCAAGTTTACGTTAGATATAAAATGAATTAAAGGTACATCTCATTGTTAAGAATAAAAAATAAGGATGAGACAGCGAATTAGAGTAAAGTCAGAAGAGGTTGATTGACATACAAAAATATTAAAATAACATAAAATAAGTAGAACCTGGCTATTCCAAATATAGAAAAAAACATGTATCAAAGAAAATTATCTTTATAAAGTGGAAAAAAATTTCTGCGTGAGTAATGCTAGGTACAGTTATGGGTTGTGCAAAGGTTGCACACTACCTTTGAAAAATATGGGGTCTACTATTAAAAAATTATTATTATTTATTTGGGTCTTATATTTATTTTTATTTTTATTTTCAAAATGAATGCATATTCTATGATTATAAATATCATTTCTCTTTCTGCACAGTCACAAGGACATATACACTCTCTTGGGACACACTCTCTCTCTCTCCAAGTCTCTACAAGGATAATTTCGTCTTCAACCTCTTCTCAACCATATTCTCTACACTTTATTAAGAGGTACATCAGGTCATGAGAAATTGTATAAGAGTTACGTAAAGGATTTCTCCCTCAAACGATCTATAGACGTAGACTTTTATACAAATCACATAAATCTATACGTCTCTATCTTAATTTACATTTTAAAATTTTTATTCATTATTTATTTCATGGATAAGCATCATATCAACGTCAAACAATAATATATCATTATCGGGCCATTTCATTGTTGGGCTCTGGCCATACAATAATATACAAATTGTAATTATCTAAAATCTAGCTCGACCATATGTCTTGCGAAGTTAAATTACAATTTTGTTAGATCAAATATTTGAAGTCACCCCAATTGCTTGATGGAAACTCTCTGATATAGATTTATATGTATGTATGTGTGTGTGTGTGTGTGTATATATTTTCATCTGATGACTACCGCAAGATCGTCCCGTACATTGAATAAAAATATTAGGACGGTGCTACAGGCACCGCTGGTGGCTCTACCTGGGAGTCACCATTGGGCAAAAAAAAAAAAATTGTTTTGTTTTTTTTTCAAATCATTTTTTAATACTTTTTAATATTTTTAAAAAATATAAAAAATTTATAATAATATTAAACAATTTTTTCTTAATCACTAAGAAAAAGAAAATAAAAAATTGGCCAGCGGTGGCTCCCAGCTGGAGCCACCAATAGTGGCCTTAGTGTTTTCCAAAATATTAAAGACTGCTCATGGTCTGGTTGAATAAAAAGCCACATTGTATATATCCACCCTATACTTTATATTTTTTTTATAAAATAAAAATATATAATATAAAACTAGGATCCTTCTTTCTCATCTTGTCTAGCACAGCTACTTCATTTTCTTCACTCCTCTTCTTCTTCCTGGTTGTTGGTCTCCTCCTCTCTTTCTTATGCTCTTTCTCGCGTTAATACTACTTATTCTTTTTGTTGAAATTGTTGCTTAGAGGGTTTTGATTGGAATATTCATTGTGTTAATTGTTAATTATTTTATCTTAAATTTATGAAATTATGGGCGAGAAGTAGGGGTGGGCGACAGGGGGTTAGTCTGGCCTCGGTAGACAGACGAAGAGCTCAAGGGCCCAAATAGCAAGAAGCATTTTCAAACTGCCCACTTATAGGGGTGGATAGGACTTCTCCTCTTAAGATTAGAAATGGGTACCAATCCTTCCAATGAGAGTGGAGTGGAGGCAATAGGCCACCATAAACCCTACTAGCAAGGGCTGGTAGCACTCCTAATCTCTGTATTTGATGTCACTTTTGGATGTAACAATCAATGGTATGGTTCTAAAGATAAAAAAAATGGGAATGACATAATCATGAAAGAAAATAAATAAAATAGCATAAGCAAGGATTTGAGTGGTTTGGCATTAGAGCCTACATCCACAAGTAGTCCAATGATGATAAAAATCCATTGTAGCAAGGGGGCTGCAAAAAACACTCAAAACTCTTTAAAATGGAGTTTTCTTAAAATGAAGTTTTCTCTCTTTAGAGTTAATATTATAAAAAAATAGCTATGAATCAGGAAAAAAAAAAAAAAAAGAAAGGGAAGAGCCAAGGTTGTCTTCTCTCTCCAAGCATCTTTTGTATAACATCCTAGTCAATCCATATGCAATAGATCCACACCTTATATTATTTTTACAATCGCATTTAGCAAAAAGGAAATGCTTGTCTTCAACCGCGTGACTGAGGCTGAAGACAAGCATGTTGACGAGACAAGCCTCTCTCATAACATGCCACGTCAATCATTTTTCTTAAACAAAAATAGAACTAGGTTCATAAATTGAAACCGATCTTTTACCAATTTTCCCTTTCCCTTTTTCTTTTCTTTTTTCTCTTTTTTTTTTTTTTTTTTTTTTTTGGTGGAGATAAGTTCCTGTTGGGGGGATTTTTCCCTAGGGCCTAAAGCCCATGAATAAAGGCCCAGACAAGGGGGGCCTATGAAACTAGGGTAAAGCCCTGCCCAGACAGTCCTTCAAAGCCAGAAAAGAAGAAATAAAGGATACTCGAGTCCCCATCTAGCCGCCCAACCCTGAATGAAAGATTGGCAAACGGCCCATGCAGAACAGAAAAACCATAACCTTCTAACAACAAGCGAAAAGGAGATGGGCAATTTGATGTATCACACCCATGACATTTAAACAGGATAGAAGTCACGCCACATTAAATGATTCCCTAGAGGGCCACGCAACATTAAATGGGCATGGTTAGAGAAATAATGGAGAACACACTACCCTCGATGGCAGGGCATGGGCTTTTGATCCCAAATGCAAGCATAAAAACGACTCCCAAACACCAGAATGGAGGTTAGACTTTCTGAACTCTTCTCACTACTACAGCTCCCCTACTTCTTCAGCCAAAGCATTACTGACTTGGGCATCAAAAGCTCTCTCGGCTGCCACAATGTCTGCCAGGCTCCGGAGTTTTTCTTTGTGTTTTCAGGCCCAAGATCAAAAATTTGAGTTACTAAGGGTCAAGCCCAAAAGCGTACAAAACACGACGTCAACATTTCCTCTCCCCATTTGCAAGTGAAACCATCCTCTCTTTTTTTTTTTTTCAATTTCTACTCTTTAAATTTGGTCACGGTTCATATAAACCATAGTTTGCACTTTACACGTCTGTGACCTTTTCCAGGGAGATGGGGAAAAAAAGAAAAAAAATTTGTTCTTTACAGAGATTTGCCAAAGATAAGTCTCAATCTATTACTTTCCAAATAAATCTATTTGCAAGTATTGTAATTAACACACCAACGATAGGGTTGATGTAGATACATGCTATTATATCAATTTAAAATATGATTATGTTTTAACTCTTTCTATACTATAAACATAATAAGTGATGCATCACTGCTGAGCAAAATATAAACCACGCAAAATAACGTTTGCATGTATTATTAATATAGAGAGAATTTGTTACAATAAAAGCAGTAGTGGAAAACATAACAAAGTCTAATTAAGCTAGTCTTCTAAACTTAGATGGACTTATCAAGATCGGATTCCTTATCCTTAACATGCCCCCATAAGTCCAATGAAGTGGAAACTACATTGAGCTTAGAACAAATGTAAATTTTGATGAAGACTGGGGCTTGGAAGATAGAAACTTGACTTCAATAATTTTCTTGGCAACCATGTCCCTAAAAAAGTGAAAATTAGTTCCAACACGCTTTGTAGAAGATTGAAAAACTATATTTGCAGATGAATACGTTGCTCCTATGTTCTCTCACCAAAATATAGGAGGTTGTGAAACTTTGATACCAAGTTATTGAAGTAAGGATTGAATTTTAGTTGTTGTATCGGCTAGTGCTTTACACTCAGCCTCGGTGCTAGACTGAGCTACTGTAGCTTACTTTTCCAATTCCATGAAATTAGATTCTATCCTAAGAAAATACAGTATACTCTAGTTGGTTTTCTATCAAAAAGCCCACCCAATCGTCATCCAAAAATGCTTGTAGAATACTATTTGTAGAGTTTCAAATATAGAAACTATAGTTGATTGTCTGTTTTAAATAGTGAAGAAGATGCTTTGCTGCCTGACAATGTGACAATTCTAGCTTGTGTATGAACTTAGATAATTTGTTAACTGTGAAAGCAATATATGTGCGAGTGACTAATAAGTATTGTAAGGCCTCAACTGTGATGCGAAATAGAGTAGTGTCACTGAAATCCTCAACATCAAAGGCACTCAGATTGGTGGAACTAGCCATTGGAGAGCCTATTTGTTTGGCCTCATGCATTTTTATCTCTTTGAGAATATCTATGATTTATTGTTGTTGAGATAATAGGTTTGGCAATGAATTGAGTGCCTCAATATCGAAGAAAAATTCAGACTTCCCAAGTCCTTGATTGCAAAATCACAATCCAAAGTATTCAACAAGTCCTCAATGGCACGCTTGTGTGAGCAGGTAATCAATATGTCGTTGACATAGATTAATATATACATTGTGAACTTGGTAGAGTAATGAATAAATACGAAAGTATATGAACGTGAGCCATGGAAGCCTAACTCCAATAAGCAATTACTTAGACATGAAAACCAGGCCATTGGGGCTTTTTTCAGCCCATACAATACTTTGTGCAACTTACATACGTGTTTTGGAAAGTGTAAATGAGCATATCTAGTAGATTGGGTCATAAAAATCTCATCTGAAAGTGTACCTTGCAAAAAGGAATTTTGTTCATCAATTTGTCTAATTGACCATCCTGAAGAGATAGAAATGGAGCAAATTTTTCTTATCATTCAGTTTGATAATCGGAACGTAGGTGTCGGAATGTGCATTCAGCCTCACCATTAGCTTTCCTTTGTATCTTATATACCAGTTTTGAAACAATAATATTCCAGGTTGTAATGGGCAGAACTATACTCCAAGTGCCATTTTTTAGCAAGGCAAAGAACTCTTAATTCATGGCAGCTTTCCATTCAAGATTTCTAATCGTTGTAGTATAGCACGTGGGTTTAACCAAGTTTGAATTAGTTTCAGCAAAGAGAGCTTTAGGAAGGGGACAACAAACGATACCATTAGTGTGCACTTTGTGTTTACAAATTGGACCAAGTGACCATAGGATGTAGGGAGGGTAGAGGGTCTATTGGTGGTTGAGTGGAAAAGGCTTTGAGAGGATTCAAGATTGAGGGAGGAGATGTTTGAGATTAGGATGATCCAAAAAAGTTAAGAGCGAGGAAGGAGACAACTGGGTTTGTTGGATGTGTTGACCATTGCTTGAATCTTGTAATTAGGCTTGCACAAGTTTAGCTACTACATGAATTGAGTAAGAAGGGATGTGCCCATGTGTGCGAAGGAAAAGTTGTAAAGAAGGTTCACTCTCAACTAATGGAAATTGATTTTGTGTTGGCTAAAAAGAGGATGACCTGAGCTGGAATGGAAAAACTAATTCCTAAAAAATGACATCCCATGAAATGATTATTTTTTCCATTTGGGGGTTGAGACATTTTATACCCTTTGGGATTTAGGCTATAACCAAGGAAGAAATAACAGATAGTTCAGGGCTGTAATTTGTGACGAGTATATGGCCGTAGTTTAGGCCAACAAGCACAACCAAAGACATGAATGAAAGAAAAATTAGGGTCATTGTGAAAGAGACGTTGAAATGGAGACTGATTGTAAGAAATGGGTGATAACATGCAATTGATTACATAGTAGGCAATGTGCAATACATTATCTCGGAAGCAAAGAGGAAGGTGATTATGATTTAAAAGAGCCAAACCGATTTCAACAATATGATCGTGTTTTCGCTCAATAGCACCATTATGTTGATGAGTGTGAGGGTAGGAACAATGATCAGAGATCCCACGAGAGGACTTGAAGGAAGATAAAGAGCAAAATTCACCACTCCAGTTGGATTGAAAAACTCTAATTTTGCAATTAAAAAATCATTCGACAAGGGGTTGAAATTTGCAAAAAATAGTGAGAACATTAATTTTGCAATAAATAGGATAGAACCTTGTATAGCAACTGCATGAGTAAAAAAAGAAACGAAATAGCAAAAACCATTATGTGAAATAATAGGGGAAGGGCCCCAAAAACATCACTATAAATTAATTCCAGTGGTGCAAAGGCATGACTATATTACTCAAAAAATGGCAAATGTCTACTTTTAGAACTAAGACATGCAAGACATGAAAATCTAGACTTGGAAGAAAGTACAGGGAGAGAAAATTGAGATAAGACTCAATGAAAAATTTTAAAAGCTGGATGATCCATCCCAAAGTGCCATTGGGGAAGCGAGGTTCACTCTCCAACAAGCGCAGCTGAATGAGAATCCTTATTGGAAGCAGAAAAGGAGTAAAACTCATTCTTACTCAACCCATGTAGTAGAATGTTCCCCGTTGCTCGATCCTTCAAAAAAAAAGTATGAAATTTGAAAAAGGTATTAGTTGTAGCAGCAAATTTTGGATGATTTGTGGGAAGTTTAGATGTGCCATAGTGAGTGATGTTAAACTAGTGTCGTTACCAATGCGGGTCTGATCGTAACCACTATACTCTTTAGCATTGATCTTGAGATTGGATAGATCTGAAGTTAAATTATGTGTCGCGTTGGTGTCGAGTAATAGTTGAAATCAGATGACTGGGACTGATAAAATAAGCTTGCATAGAGAAGGGTTCACTTTGGTAGGACTCATCATTGCAATGGTAACATCCTAAAGTAGTATGTCCCACCTTGTTGTACACTTGACAAATGAGTGGAGGATCAAACAAGCCAATGGGACCTGAACCATGACCTCTACCACAAGTTTAGGAGTGAGCATATGGCCATAAAAGATTCTCTAGTGAGATTGGGTCAACACATGTAGTTAAAGAGGTCACGAATGAGTCATATTCAGGCCCAAGTTTGACAAGCAAGAAATAGATCAACTCAAATTCATTGAGGGGATGATCGGCGGCAACAAGAGTGTCAACTAAGGTAATGAGTTTGTGGAAGTAATACGACATGGAGGAACTGCCTTTCTTTACAGTTTCCAGTTGACAACTTAGATTCATGGAATAAGCATGAGATGTAAAGTTGAACATCCATTGTAGCAACATCCAGACTTCACAAGGTGTTTGGTACTTCATGATATGAGTGGGCATGGTCTCTAAGAGGGAAGAGTTTAGGGCAAAGAGAATCAACGAATCTTGTAATGTCCACTGCATGAATGCAAGATTGGCAACCGTTTGGTTGGTGGCGGTAGTGATCATGGTAGGAGGGCATGGAGAGGACCCATCGACAAAAAGGCAAAGAGAATTGAGATGCTACCCCTCAAGGTAGGGAACAACTTGAGCTTTCCAAAGACGCACCTTATAATTGTCTACTGTTAGCAATGGGTGAATTTGGTCCGATCCAGTTGGTCTAGAGGTGATTTTTTGGATTGAACCAAACCCTTTCAGTCCAAAAATTTTTCACCTTGGACCAGACCAAAGTCCCATAGGGACGATACCAATAGCTATCAATCTGGTTGGTCTGTTCAATCCAAAACCCAATTATTTTTCATCTTTTTTTAAAAATAAATTAATAAAAAATTATTTAAATTACTAAAATTAAAATTAAGTGAATTATTAATGTGGATTATGTAATTAACTCATTAAAAAATATATAATTATAATTATATTTATAATGTTGATAGTTACTACTTACTAACTTAGACTTTGGTATGCATAATTATTAATAATCTCCTACATTTAAATTAAAATTCTAACATTTTATAGATGGTTAATAAATCTAATAATTTCATTGTACATAAATTATTCATGTTTGCTTGCAACTTTAATATTTAAAAAAATATTACCTAATTACTTTATATAAGTATAAATGGTAGAGTATGTATGAATGTATTATGTATCTACATATATTATCATATATATGATTTATGATATATTATTAATTGATAGCATATATTATTTAGCATTTTATATGGTCAATGATAATAGATTATATGAAAGTTATATAATTAACTTATACAACTACTACATAAAAAATATTATATATAAAAAAAAATCTTTGAAAAATATATATATATATACACTAATTCAGTTGGTTTTGATCCAGTCTAATCCAAAAATCACAAACCCCGAGACCAGACCGAACCCCTTCAATCCCACATATGATGGACCAAAAATTGACTATAAGAATTTTAGACCGGCCAATTTTTCCAATACGGACCAAAAACTCTTTAGCTCTAATCTAAGGTGAAATTAGGAAGCAAGGTAATAGGTGCATGAAAGGTGTTTGACATAAATAGTGTACTGGGAAGCATTGGAGAGAATGGGTTAAGTGGAATCGGCCATAGAAAAAGTGACGTTAGTCATCCAACATCTCTTGATACCATGTTGAGGAAAATATCAACCACGCAAAATAACATGCGGCATGTATTATTAGTATAGGAAGAGTTTGTTACAATCGAAGCAATAGTGGAAAACATAACAAAGTCTAATTGAGCGGGTCTTCTAAACTTGGATAAACTTATCACGATCGGATTCCTTATCCTTAACGGTCACGCACCTGCTTGTAAATAGCAAATATAATTGTTTTCAATATCGTTTTATCTAAACAAACCAATCACTCCCCCGAACCAAAACCCTACACAAACTTCCATTGTTCAATACTCACTTGAAGCCATTAAAGATTTCCAGTTGCCAAAACTCATAAATTTAGTTGTTAAAACATCATCTTTAGTGGCTTTGTTCCGCAGCTAGTCGGGGGATTGCTAAAACTCATAATGCGACAGGGAGGTATGAGATTGTGAGTTTTAACTCCTTTAGAGAAGTCTTCTATTTGTAGAAACTAAAAACGAAAAAAAGTCGTGGATATAATTACTAAAGGTGCATGGCGTATACGAGTTTGGCTTATATCCTGTTAAAAGTTTATTAGATCCATTCCATTTGAAAAAATAAATAGATAAAATTACTTTAAATGAAAAAAACATGTTGAATACTTTTTCATCAATCTTCTATCTTTTTCATTCACTTTTCCAAACAACATGTTTCGAATAAGTGTTTAACAGGACATAAGTCAAGCGCGCTCGGCATGTAGGTGCATATGACACAATATGCTAAAAATAAAATAAATGTATGACCTAGTAAATTGTTATATATGAGGTTGTAAATGTCGTTTGGAGAATTTCAAACAAGATTTGGGACCCTTGAGGGAAGCAGAGGATGCCCCATTTGTTAGTTTATTATGGGATTCCAAGCATGCATCCCAAATCTGTATATATAGGGAGATCAAAAAGATATTTGTAATAGTGAATTATGCAATCGTCACATAATTATTTTGAAAAAAATAAATAAAACATGGGACGTACATGTGCTATTTAATTTTTTTTTCTCTTTATTTTTGTTGCTTTTAAATGAATCACGCATAGTACCACCTCCGAAAGTGTTCTAGTTTTTAAGAATTATCATGTGTAAAATTTCTATTTGTCTTAAAAATTTAATCAGATAAAAATATGTAAATTTTATTATTTATATTTATGTTTTTAAGACTTTCCTCACGTACATGGAATGTTTAATTAAATAGGTCAAGTAGAGCACTGTAGAGTCAAAATTTGAATTCAAAATCTTTACTCTAATATCATTTAAAATCATAACTTGTCTCAAAAGTTTAAATTGATGAAAAAATAGAGATTTCATTATTTATATTTATTTCTTAACACATTGGGAACTATATATATATAATTATATACGTCCATTATAAGGTGCGGCACTTGAGGACTTCAATTTCAGAAAATATATATGCCACGCCAACTTGTGCGCGCAATATCAGACCAAAAATTAAGGATAAATGTTAAAATTATAAAGAAATTTCATAAAACTAAATCATAATTAATGGACATGACTTAATTTATATGGTATAATAGATTTATTTTATAATAAAAATAAGTTTACAATTTAGTGTAACACGTTAAGTTATGTCAATTTATAGATTTACTTTTATAAAAAAATTTACAACTAAACGTTTCTCAAATTTAAAAAAAAAATAAAAATTAAACGAAAAAAATAAAAAGAAGAAGAAAACGAGCTTCTGGTTTTTTCTATGTTTGAAAAAATTAACCTCAAAAATGTTTTAATAATAAGAAACGAAATTAGAACAATATTGGGTGGGGGAACGATTAATTTTCATCTCTACATAATTAAATATTTTCTGAATTTAAAAAATATATTTAAAAATAGCACTTATTTTGAGATAAAAGATATTAATATTATAAACAACTTTTTATATTCAAAATTAACTAGTACACATATATATATCATTTTCATACCATGCATTGAAAATATTTTTAGTAAACATTTTTACCACTTTTATTCTCACTTTACCCTTTTTTTAATTGCCACCTTTTCAAATTTTCTTTTCGTAAGATTTTCACCAAATTTACAAAATTTTTACCCATGAATTTTTTTTTTTAATGAATAATGATTTTAACAAGTCTCAAATATACAAGTCTTATCTAAGTTTTTAATTAAAAATAATAATAATAAATAAATAAATAAAAATTGTCTCCACCATATATAAAAATGTCTATTCAAATAAAAAATTGTCAAGAATATAATTATAATTTTCTGTTTTGAAACAAGTTGAAACTAATCAAGGAATACTTGATCAATTCAATATCTCAAAATAGTGTAATATTCTAATTTATATATATAATCGTTATGGTACTTTAACAGGTATACTGTTGGAAGAACTGCCTCGCCATGATTCATGAAGTCTTCCTTGTCGTTATTAAACGTTTTAACTAGAAAATTGTTTTTCCATGCTTCGATAAAACTTTATATGAACGAAAGGCCAGTTTAAACCAATGAAACAATTAGGAAAAACCATAAATCCCGAATCCAAAGCAGCGGTTCGGTCCGAAACTTCTAAAACTAACAAAACCAACCAAAGTAGCAAGAAAATGACAACTCCCGAAACCAAACTTCTAAGTACGTACACATCAACGCGGAACAACAGCTAATTAATTATTGTAACTGACTAAGGGAAATCATGCTAAGAGCAACTGAACAATGTAAACCATCCTAAGAGAAAATTAACATCGAGATTTGCGAAGAGATAATGCACAGACGACAGGTCACTCGGAATGAATTACCGCGTGAAAGAGAAAAACCAAAAGAAGCTGCATCTGCATATATCGTTTTTAGGTGTTAGGCAAAGCGAAAAAAATGGGATATTAAGACACGGTTGGGAAAGAAAACTGCAATTAAAGCACCACGTCGTTCGTTTATATACGTATTGATTTCTATCATCATTTTATTTAACTTCAGTGAATGTGCTTTTCTTCGTTGCACTTTCTTCTTCTGCTTCTTCTTCTGCTTCTTCTTCTCTCTCTCTCTCTCTCTCTCTAATCGACGTTACTTCATCTCGCGGAGATCCTTGCATTTGCATGATCAGGAATCCTTCCAACCATTTGAGCATATCAAACCTGATGATCAGTAGATGATTCAAGTCCCACCTGCATGAAACAAAGCCTTTATACATATCCTATTGATCTGCATTCAACTCTGTTTTGGTCGTGGAGGTGCCATCGGCCGGGTTGTAAGATATATTGAGGTGGTGCTTACGTTCAAAGGAGATTAAATAGGTGAGTCTCAGAGCCTTTCGTGTATATATATATATACAAGCTGGTTTACAATTTGAACGCTAACGTTAAGACATACAATTTGCTGTATTGGGTATTATAATTTTCTTTGCGTGTTTGAACTTCCATGGGATTGAATTTTCAGTTCTTCTTCGTTCTCTTTTAATCTTGGTTGGTTGGTTTGCCTTAGAATTATATATGTCACGTTTGATTTATTGTTTTGAGTGATTATCCTCATGGATTCCTTTCCTTTAAATTAAAGCATGACCTGATTAATCAACATTAGTTGTTATCATAAGTAAGATTATAATTTTATTTTGATATTCACATGATAATTTTTTATATATTTTAAAAAATATCAAAGAATGTAAATTCAAATATTATAATTGTAGTACCGATAAATCAATACAAGTCTGCGCAACATGCGAGTTATAGGATATCAAACCTTCAAGACTCCTCCCACACAAATTACATGTGGTTATAAATATGAGTAATGATTCGTACAAAATCTAAATGTACAAACCTCGTCCAGGTTCTTTGTCATGAAAAGTGTAAAAAAGCACCTAATATTTTTAAGTAAAACTCACTTTTTTACAGAATACCTACGCAAGTCTTTCATTCTTAAGGCTTGTATTATCATTACTTAGTTAATATATGTATCACTTTAGCCGCTCTACTCTAATCCCTAATTTAGTTCCCTTTAATTACACTGCAGGCCTAATTTACAGAAGAGTTCTAGGACAAAATGGATAGGGGAATCGGTCGTGGAGGGGACATGAGTACTTTCCAGTATGCAAAATTAATGATGAAAGGAAGATGGTTCATGTTTTTCGCCACCATGGTGATTATGTGTTGGTTTGGAGCACCCTCGGCCATCTATGTAGTGTACTACAAAGTGATTAAAGAAACTCTTGGGTTTGAAGAGAAAGAAATGAAACAGATAACTTTTTATGAACATGTGGGTGCACACTTCTCAGTATTCGTTGGCCTCCTTTGTGACTTGACACCAGAATGGCTTGTGCTCCTCATCGGTGCAGCCTTGAACTTTGGAGGCTTTTACATGCCGTGGATGGCCGTCATGCACAAAATTCCAAAACCAAAAGTTTGGGACATGGGCGTTTTCGTTGGCCTTGGGGCCGCTGCACCAAACTTTGCACACACAATAGCTCTCGTCACCGGTGTCAAAAACTTCCCGGAGAGCCGAGGCGTTGTGTTGGGTCTAATGAAAGGTATGGCTGAAGCTTCCGTAGCTATCCTGACCCAGATTTACCTCGTTATAAATGGAGATGATGATGTTAGAAATATTATTCTTGCCACTGCTGTACTCCCCACCATAACTTCAGTTGCTTTTGTGTTCACAATCCGGAAGATAGAGCGGGATGATGACGATCAAAGGTGGCAACATCATACGAACGAGCTCAGAGTGTTCTTGAATTTCTATTATCTAACGAGCGTAGTTGCACTTTTTGTCATGATCGTGACTTTGCTTGGGAAATACTTCCATGTTACCGAGACAGATCATATGTATGGTGTCATTGTGATCTTTATCCTGATCTTCCTTCCGCTCTATAATGTCATTAAAGAAGAGATTATCGCTGCTGCCCAGTACTCCAAATCATTCGAGAGACACGAATTCTTTGATCGTCTTGCTGTAGTAGTGGTAGAATCCATTGAAAAACCACAAGGAATATTGCTTGCAGATTCTAAATCTTCTAATAATCAAATACTAGAAGAGAAGAAGCCCAAAAGATCTTGTCTCTCAAGCATATTCTTCAACAAACCAGAAAGGGGAGAGGACCACTCCATTTTCCAAGCAATCCTAAGCATCGATATGTTGTACATCCTTCTTATCATGCTATGCGGATATGGGTCAGGCTTGACAGCCTACGAACACTTCTGGCGCCTTGGTAAAGCACTGGGAAACAAAGAACAAGTCGTGACCTCCATGATATCAATGGCTAGTGTATGGAACTGCGTTGGGAGGATCTATTCTGGGTTTCTCTCCGAACTCCTGATTATCAAATGGAGAGTTCCGAGGGCGACGATTTCGGCGTTCATGCTCCTCCTGCAATGCATAGCCTTGCTCCTCGGCGCCATCCCAGAAATCCCCGGCGCGTACTGCTTAGCAACAGCGACAATTGGGTTTGCACTTGGTGCACAATTGCCAGTAAACTTGGCAATGATTTCTGAGTTCTTTGGCCTTAAGTACTACGGCACATTGCTCAATTTTGCACAGTTGACCACTCCACTTGGCTTGTATTTAATGAATCAAAACCTCGCAAGAGTTCTTTACGAAAAGGAGGTGATCAACGACATTATAGCTCAGGGCAAGGATCCGTCGACTCATGTGATGGATCAAGTTTGCCAGGGTTCCCATTGTTTGAGGCCTTTATTCTCCACTTTGGCTCTCATTTCATTGGTCGGAGCTTTTGTCTCCCTAACATTTGCAGGGAGAACACGAGGGTTTTACCAAGGGGCTGTGTATAAGAAGTTTAGAGGTTAAAGATGTACAGGAAATAGCAATCTAGGAGTTGTACGTAAATGAAGGTGAGGCACACGTGAAGTACACAGGAGGGGATGTCGAGGCCTTGAAGATTCATGAGATGGATCAGGACTCTGTTGATGAACGACGGTGAGCCTTTAAAAACTAGTTCACAGCTAGAGATTAGTGGACCATGGAGATCTATCATCATTAAAGAAGAAGAATTAGATATATAGGACGTACATATATATCAGATTAAGCAATGTTCATTTGTAGAGTAATTTCTTTTGTAGATCTAGCACTTCTTCTTCTTCTTTTTCCTATCTATTTGGCTTTGATTAGGTATTATTGGAGTTAGAGGCTTTGATCTTAATTCATATTAATAAACTACCATCATTCATTGTGATGGACATTATCATCCCATGCACGGCTCTTGCATCTAACATACTAGAAACAAACGTGCGTATAAACATGTATATATTTCATGAGCTCTGTTATATATAATTATTTTTATGTATTTCTTATATACTTTATTGATATGATTGGTTAAAACAGTTCTTTTATATTAAAAAATAATGCAGCCAATCATATTAATGAAGTACGCAAAAATAACTGCATATATATAAAATTTTTGATATTTCATATTTGCATGTCTTTTATAAAAATAGGTAAGACGTGGAATAACTTAATCAAAAAAGAAAATATTATTGATTAATATGAAACATCTCGATCTCTTGTAAATTAATCTTTTTCAACTCATGTATGTTAAGGACGAATGATAATTTTGTAAAATTAAAACTCATTTTTAATATTGACAAGTTTATAATATTGGTTATAAATTGTGAAATTGGTTATAATATGGGTAATTTCATAAAGTGACAAGCTTATAATATACTTACAACCTAAGTATATTTTATTTGCCATTTATCAATAAAATAATATTTTAAAAAAATCAAACACTTCAAATCAAAATCAAAATTCATATAAATATTGCAAAATATATTATTTTATTTAAAGATGGTAGAAAAACTGTAAATGAGTAATTTGTGATCAAGCCATTCAAAAATTAGTTGAACTTGAGCTCATTACCAAGTTACATTTGGTGTTCAAGTATAATTCATTTTATATATTGATTTGATCAAGATCATGATTTATTTAGAAATTACTTAATTATGACAAACTAGATTATTTATATTCTATCTTATTACTTTAATTATGTACAAACTTTTTGAGTGTTTAGTAAGTATCTTGATATAAGTTATATATACATATATCACTGCTTATACTCATAAGAATCTAAGCAATATACATAATATTAGGATGCTATGAAAAGTTAAAAAATAGGAAGTTTCGAGTTTATACGACATTACACAACTGAAAACAAGTTTTATTCAAATAGTGTTTGTTTCATAATTGGTAGTAATTTAGTGTTCATGAACAACTCATTGCATAAATGGATCGTGCCAAAATCAAGTTTGACGGAGCTAATCTTAGACGACTTATTGAATAATGTTACTTTTCTTTTCCCAACTCTATCTTTGATTGTCCGCATAATATGTAGTTTGTTAAGTGGCTCTATCTAGGCTTGCTACCCACCCTATACGATAATAGCAACCCTTTCTGTCCCCTTGCCCCACTTGGGCAGGATGGCATTAGGGCTATCTTGCCCCTCACACCCCCTACACAAAGGCCATTCATCCCCATCATATAGGCAGATGGTTGTAGCGTATGAAGTAGCTGCTTCTCCTTTCCCAAACTACAAAAATTCACCCTAAAAAAAAAAAAAAAATTCCCCCACCATTCCCTCCACCCACATCTTCAAGATCCAAAAAACCAACCACAATTGAACGAAAATCAAACAAAAAATAGAACAAACGATTCAAGACCAGAAATCAAAGAGGCCATGGGTCTTTGGTTCACGACCAGAGATCCACAATGTTGGTATCTGATTGCACCATAGAACGACGCCACAACCAGAGACCCACGACGCCGTGGATCTCTGGTTCATGACCAAATAATGACGCCATGCATCTCTGGTTTGAGACCAAAGAGTGACAGCATAACAACTAGGAAAATGATTAGTTTTGCTTCATGAGACCCATGATGTTGGAGAAGAAGAAGTGAGGAGAGGAGGAAGAAAAAGAGATCAGTTGAGGAGAGGCTGAAAGAAGAGAAGGAAGGATAAGAAAGAAGAGAGGAACGTAGAGGAGGAAGGACTAAGGAGAAAAAGGAAGAGACAGAGAGGGAATTTGATGATTTGATCTTAGAATTAGTGTTTTTGTTTATATATATATAAATATATATATACATATATGCATAAAGCTACTATGTTGTTGCTTGGCAAAACAAAAAAATACAAAAACATTACTTAGTGATTACGGAAATAATTTTAAATGTATTAGTGTATTTTTTTTATTTTTAAAAATATTTAAATATATTAAAAAATGTGAAAAGAAAATTAAAAAAAAAAATAGCCTGGGCGGCATGCCCAGCAATAAAAGCTGGTGGCAGGGTAGCCAGATCTTATATATATAGGTGGAGTGGGTGTATTTCCGAACGAATGGATATTCTCTTTGCAACCCATCCTTTTTATTTGATATTTTTTCAAGTTTTTTACCCACCCAGCCTATCCAATAAACTACCCGATACCTTATGAGACAGGTGGGACACACGAATAGGTCGAGAAATGGTCCTGTTGCCCAGTCCTTATTCTGCCAAATTTATTTCACAAGTATTTTTAAGTTCTAGGCTGGCCTTAAACATCTCAGAACTGCTAGGTACAGTCATCATATACAAGCAGCGTGTAAATGAATGTACAGAAGGAATAAAAAATAAAAATAAAAACGACAAAAACATACGTCTCTCCTTGTCTTTCTTCTTTTTCTTCTTTCTCATCTCTCTTTTTTTCTTTTTTTCTTTTTCTAATCTCTTTTTGGCCTCTGGGTTCTTCTTTCTTGCCATCTCCTTCCCCCATCTTATTTCTCTCGAGAACTTGTCTCCACTGTCCTTCACCGGTTCACCCTATATCGTCTTCAACCACCCAACACTGACAAACTCTCTTTAATCTATTCCTCCCGCCCTCCCTCTCACATATTTTGGTCTTCTTGGACTTTTTTCAGTCTCATCCGTCTCTCTACTGCCGGTTAGATTTTCTTTTAGGTGGAAAAATGTCAAGTTGGTTTTAAGATGTCCCACCATCCCATAGCATTCAATCACAGTTTTTTTTTTTTTTCATCTTTTTTTTTTTTTGTTTGTTTGTTTGTTTTTTTTTTTTTTTTCGTCTTAAAACCCGAATCTCTATGGATAAATGCAAGTGGTTGGCCTTTGAAATAGATCTAAAGGCTAGATGCACCTTCTTTTTTATTATTCTAAAAAGAACATCCTTAGTTTCTCTTTGCCACAACTTGTCGTCATCTTCAAAGAGAGAGGAAGTACGGAACGACACCAATCTCTTTGCCACATCTCCACTTGAAGATTTGAAAACCACGAAATGAATTGGATATTATGGTCAAACTCAAGGAACAAATAGCCGCACTTATTCAAGATCTTTCATGGAACTTTGCACTAATACGAAGCTGAAGATCCATACAAGGAAGATGACCCACGCAACAATCCACTTACTAGGCATCGACAATGTGTAAATCCAGGAGCTTTACACAGAAAGTCAACGCACCATTTACTTTTTTTTTTTTTCCTTCTTAACTCCTCTCTCTCTCTCTCAGCTTTTTCTTTTAAGTCTGAGTCGGCCATGGCTTTTGCTCCTTAGGCGCTTATTAATGGCAACTGACAAAATTGATAGTGAGAGAATGAAAGAGAGAAGAGAAAAAATAAAAAAAAAATTATTAAATGGCACTGATTGCACGCCATTTGCACTTGGCGCTTGCAACAGGCATTGTTCTAAACATCTAGATGATGTGATTAAGCAATGACACAATCTTAGCCAGTTATTAATAAAGAACGCAAGCTTCTTCTCAATGGATAACAAATTTCTGTATGGACATGTCTTGTATTCTAATTGATGGACTCTACAGAATCCGCCACATTTTGGAATGGCAATATTGCTACACTACTCACCACATCCTATATATACGTACACTTCCTACTACAATCCAATAGCTTACTTCTAATTATTGGAGAAGAGGGTCCTTCCTTGAAGACAAACCCATCTCATGGTTTAGAACCTTCGAGGTGATATTTAAAACTTTCATTCTCAAGAAAACGTCCTGATCAGCCGGCCGAAAGACTTGCATAAAAGCTGTCAAAACTAATAAATTTCTACAATAGGTATATTTTTTTCCTGGGTATCTTTGGCAACATCAAGCCGGCACTTAAATCTTACATCATGCTTGGGTATGAAACATTTGAGCTATAAAAAGGGAATGCTTTCTTTTGCACAAACACCAACTTTTCGATCAGCTGTCGCAATATTGTTTTGACATAAAGTTCATTTTAGGGTTTTTCTTTCATCACGAGAGTTGTCAAAGTTTTCTCTCTTCTATTCTTCATTAGATTTGCCTTCTCAGATGCAACCACAACTAACACAAAGGTATGGACTAGAGATCTCTGAAGAGCTTGTACAAATCGCAGAGACCTAAGAGTTTTGTTCCTCTAAAATGGGTGGCCGTTTTCTTACATTATGAAAGTGCCTTTTGGTGAAGAATGGAATAAGATCATCCTTTTGCTCATTTTACGTTATGCTGAACAAGCGAAGTGATTGAAATACGATCATGTTTTATACTACATGAAAACTATCCATTTCACTATATAAGAATTTATTCAGAAAACGTGTTAATCACATTCCCTCCAATCCACATGATTTGATTTAATCTGTGCTTGTTCATGTCTGAGACTCATCACTTCCTTTTGCTTTTCAACAAAAACAAAAGAATAAGTACAGCAGCAAGCATGGGAAAACCATTAAACGAAATAAAGAGAGTTTTTTTCTTCGAATTTGAGGGGTGTGTGAAAGTGAAAACTCCCCAAGATTGATAATGCCAACACTGTTACATGCATATGTTTATGTAGCTAACACATTTTCATTTTTTTGGGCAATTTTGCAGCATTAAATAGTGTACATGGGGGAACACTCTCACCCCAATTCAGAATCGGTGGTTAGGGCCAATCACAAGTTGTTTGCTTCAGTTACCAGAAGGCAAGGCACTAACTGAAAACATGAGCTATATGGAGCTAATACAAATTGAGTGGTCTTGCCATCTTTTCTGTTGGATATAAACGAGACATTCATAAAAAGTTCCTAGCAATAATATATAATTTCAGAAATAAGAGCTGCACATTACTAAAAGTTATTTATTTCTCAGTTTTGATGGAGCACAACAAGAGGCACTTCACCATTACAGCAAAAGCTTTAGAGGCTTCTCAGCTATGCTTACACCAGAGCAGGCACAACAACTCAAATGTAGCTGAAATGAATGTAATCTCTTATAATTTGTTTTTGGGTAAAATTACCTCAAAAAAAAAAAAGTTACATTTTCTAAGTCCAAAAATTGATATCTACATCAATAGTCAATGGTAAAATAGAGCTATTAAACCTCTAAATTCATATGCATCTTCACCTAAACTAATTCAGAGTTTTGATATTGCTTTTTGGGGTTCTAAAGGAAGCTTTAATTATGGCTAACGGTGGCTTATACAAGCTCTAATTGAACTAATTTGCTTCTTCTGTAGCCAGTGATTTGGTCGTTTCCATGTTTGAGAGCAAGATGAATAAGCTCCACACAACACGTTCTTGGGTATTTCCGGGAATAGAGTCTACAAATCAATATAATCAGATGCCAATGAACTTGAATTCAGATAGGAAAAATTTAGTTACAAGCATAATTGTGCACTAATATGTGTATCAATCTATTGTGATTGATCAAAAAGTAGATTTTATTGAAAACAATGCTAATTTAAATTTTAAGTATGAAGGAATCAGTATTGGCACGCAAATTAGTACGCGATTTTATTTGTATGTAGCAAAACTCATTCAGATATCATTGTTGGTGTCATTGACGCAGGTAAATGCTCCGCACTTTAGATTTAGACTTTTGGTATATACAAGCAAAGTCGCGTACTAATCTGCGTACCAATATTAATTCTTTCGTACTTAAATTTAAATTAGCACTGTTTTTAATAAAATCTACTTTTTGACCAATTACAATAAACTGGTGCACATATTAGTACACAAGTGTGCTTGCAATTAGACTTTTCCTTAGATTTATCATCCAATTATTCTGTTTTTATCCCATCACCAACAAACCATTGTTTAACATGTGTTTTGTAGAAATTTGGCCTGAATCAAAGAGCTTTAATGATAAAGGATTGGGTCCTGTACCCAAAAAATTCAAGGGAGAGTGTGTTACTGGTGAACGTTTTACTTTGGCCAACTGCAACAGGTACCAAAACACTTTATTTGATAAGCAAAACAGAAATTCAATAAAGCAGGTACCAAAACACCTAAAACATCAAAGAATCCACTCCCATGATTGACACAAAATTTTTCCTGAAATATTAAACACCAAAAGGTTTAGTATTTAACTGAACCAATATTTTGAATGTAAGTACCTCACCGTGAGGCTTACCATCCGGGCTTGAGTTTTCAGGAAGATTATAGGTGCCCGGTTCTATTCACAAGGGTTTGAAGCAGAGTCTGGGCCTCTTGAATCTTTTAACCTCCCATTCTTCCGGTCAGCTCGAGATGGTGATGGGCATGGATCACACACTTGACACTGCCTCAACAATAGTTGGATCCATGGTAGCAAATGTCAGCTTATTTAGTATGGCTAGCGGCACTGCAAGAGGTGGTGCACCAAATGCCAGACTTGCCATCTACAAGGCGTGTTGGTTTCACCTGTGCAGCGATGCTGACATTCTTTCTGCCCTGGATGATTCCATTGGTGATGGTGTTGATGTCCTTTCTCTTTCCCTAGGCCCAGATCCTCCCCAGCCTATTTGCTTTGAAAATGCGATCTCTATTGGTACTTTCCATGCATTCCAAAGAGGGATTCTAGTTTCCGCTTCCGCGGGAAACTCAGGTTTACCACGGACTGCTACCAACGTTGCACCTTGGATCCTTACTGTGGCCGCAAGCACAGTCGACAGGGAATTCAATTCAAACATTTATCTTGGAAATTCGAAAGTTCTAAAGGTGAGTTTAGCATATTACAATGCACCCATTTAACAAATAAAAGTTATATCATTATGATATTTTATTAAAAAGAGAAATGCTTCTGTACTTTCAGGGTTTCTCTTTAAACCCAATCAACATGCAAACTTCTTATGGTTTGATAGCTGCAAGTTCTGCAGCTGCCCCAGGTGTTACAGCAAAGAATGCAAGGTATCTTCTGCATTTTCTGCATGATTCGTTTCATTTACACAAAATCAATTCAATCATGATTGCAGTCTTACAAAAAAATTTATCTTCTTCTCAGACTATACAAAGGATTTTTCCTCCTTATATTAAGCCAATTTTATCTGGTATAACTTGATACAAAGATTTTATTTTGACGACTGTTTTCCTCAACCCAACAGAAAACACCGCTATTGCTAACACTAGATGAATTATTTTCTCAAGAAATATCCTTATAATCTTCACAATATTCAATCTTATCACCACCTTCAATAATTTTAGAATTTTTCCTTTTTTCTTTTAATTTTTCAAGTTCCTACGTTGTTTGCTGGAAGCATCATGAAAAAAAGACTCAGAACACTGGCATCCTTTGTTTGGCGACTAACTAGTAATATCTTTCAATTTTAATTAACTTGGGTACCAAATGTCCTGCTCCACAATGCTCAACCTATCCCAAGAGATCAAAACTGCATTACTTGATCTATTGCTTTAAAAGCTTATTTTCCCCCTTTCTGTATCAGCTTTTGCAAGAACAATAAACTAAACCCAACCTTAGTTGGGAGGAAAATAGTGGTGTGCACAATTGAAACTGTTAACGATAACAGGGGTGAAAAAAGCATATTCTTAAAAGAAGCTGGTGCTGTTGGAATGATACTAGTCGATCCGTTGGTAAAAGATGTTGGCTTTCATTTCGCCATCCCTGGCACTTTAATTGGTCAAGATGAAGCAGAAGAACTTCAAGCATATATCATTACAGCAAAGTGAGTTTATCAAGCTTTATAAATTTAATCCAACAAAGAAAAGAAAAGCCTGAAAATACTTGCAATCGAAGAATACTTAATCATGAATTCGTTAATAAATAAAAAATTAATAGTTTAAGTTGATCGTGGCTGCCTGCTGCTATTGCAGGAATCCAGTTGCTAGAATCTCCCCAACTACAACAGTTCTGAATACTAAACCCGCACCAGAAGTGGCCGTATTTTCTTCCATGGGACCAAATATAATAACTCCAGACATTATTAAGGTAAGTTTATCTAGTATTCTTGAATTTTATGCTAAACCGAATCACTCAAACTACTTCCATAAAGAAAAAGATTATACCAACATGGTGGGAAATAAAAAAAGAAATAAAGAAAAGTAGACTTACCTAAAAGTGGAAATTCCTATTGCAGCCAAACATCACAGGACCTGGAGTGAATATTTTGGCAGCATGGTCTCCAGTGGCTACTACAGCTACAGCTGAACGATCTGTCAATTATAACATAATCTCCGGCACCTCAATGTCTTCCCCGCATGTTTCTGCAGTTGCAGCAATGTTAAAATCTTACCAACCTTCCTGGTGTCCAGCAGCCATAATGTCCGCAATAATGACAACAGGTAAATTGTGCCAACATTATAATATCAAAAATTGTAATTTACTCCAGTCTCTGATTATCCAATATCTATGGGTTCATAGCAATGGTCCCACTCGACATGCCATAGGAAGGGATCCAAATGGCTCTCCCACCACGCCCTTTGACTACCGATCTGGACACATCAACCTAGCTGCAGCATTCAATCCTGGACTTGTATATGATTTTAATTCCCATGACATCATCAATTTTCTCTGCAGCAATGGTGCAACCCCTTCACAGTTGAAAAACCTTACAGGGGAACTAGTACAATGCAAGAACCCTCCTACACCTTCCTACAATTTTAATTACCCTTCAATTGGTGTTGCCAACATGAATGGAAATTTACCTGTTTATCAAACAGTCACTTATTATGGTGAAAATCCAACGACATATGCTGCATCTATTGACTACCCAACTGATGTAGAAGTTAGAGTCCAGCCAGCTAAACTGAAGTTTACAAAGATGGGGGAGAAATTGTCTTTCAGAGTTGATTTCATGCCCTACAAGAACAGAAATGGGAGCTGTGTGTTTGGGGCATTAACATGGACCAATGGTATAAATAGGGTTAGGAGTTCTATTGGTGTGAACGTGGTTTCTGTGTAGGAACAAGTGTAAACTCCATAAGCTTGTCAGGTTTTGGGCTCTAAAACATGATTATATGTTACTCATTATCTCATTTGTTTTCTAAACAAGTCTTCAAGAGGAAGTAACATGAAAATACATGATGTCAAATATAACAAGATTCTATGACAGAAATATTTTGCTCTCTTTATTGCGAGATTCTATTTCAGCAATTCCTTGGCATTAAAGGATGTGTAGAGACATGGTTCCATTGTGTATTTTGCAAAAGAAAATTTAAGTTCTTACAGGCATGGTTTCATGTGAGAACATCTCGGTTTTAAGGGTTAAAGATGAGGACTAGCCCTTATGGGCATGGTCAGATTGACCAAATGACACTCAGTCAAAAACAAAGAAAACAATTCCCACGTACGTGAAGATTATTTTCACATGCCTCTTAAGCCAGCATGTTGTGAGCATAATGGGGAAAATTACTTTCAGACTTCATGGGGCAAAACAATTAGCATGAGTGAAGATATCAAACTCTTTTCCAAAATGGCACAAACTCCCTCTGATATCCACTCATGTACTTAACCTTTACAAATTTTTAAAAATTAGTACTTGTTCCTTCCTTCTTTCTTCAATGTGAACGACCATCACTTTCACAATTACTTCAGAAATCTGCCCAAGGCAACAGCCAATGTGAGCTATTCTTTGCAATGTGATTTCCAGAACAGAATACTTGGAAAGTGTAAAAGTTGTATAGTTCCTTTGCCCGAGAAGAATATTCTTCACATGAGAAGCCATCAGAAAACCTCATATAAGACCCATTTTCCAAATGCAGTGTCACCAATAGTCCCCGCATGTGCATAAACCACCTTTAAAGTGGTGGAATCGGTTCGAGTCCCTCACAACAATATCTCTAGCTTCAAGCTTTGATAATAGCTTAATAACAGTATGACAGTCTCCACAGACCCTAAGGTTCTTTACAATCTGGATCGGGGTTCCAGGAGTTGTAGTGATCAATCCAAAAGCAATGGCCAGCCTCTCACTGTGTTGAGAAAGGATTGTTTCTTTGTGTTCCTCTTCAACGTCATGAAGCACGTAATTTGTATCAGGCTGATATCCAGCATCCCTCAACCGGATTTTTAACTCCTCAAGTTTGGAATAAATACGATCTGCCAAGGGATGTGAAAGATCACCAGCCAAGAATGAGTAGGTCTTATTTTTTACCTCAATCCAGCTGTAACCAGCTTCCTTTCTTACATTTCTCTCATCCATCAACTTCCTTACCATAGCTTTTTCTTTCCAATTTCCTGTCGCAGCATAAATATTGGATAGTAAGACGTAAGCAGCTGAATCTTGTGGCTGAAGTGAAATGAGCTTTTCTGCTGCAAGTTTTCCCAGCTTTGAATTGCGGTGAACATGGCAAGCAGCCAAGAGAGTTCGCCACACAGTTGCACCCGCAGGGAATGGCATCTGATTTATGATATCCATGGCCTTTACAAGCAGTCCGGCACGGCTATACAGATCAACCATACATGAATAATGCTCTATTGTTGGATCAATGTGGTGTTCTTTAACCATCATGTCAAAGTATCTTTGACCTTCAACCACTAAACCAGTATGAGTACATGCAGAAATCACTCCAATGAATGTTATCTCGTCCATTTCTATGTTCCTTCTTCTCATTTCCTCAAACACCTCAAGAGCCTTCTTCCCATGACCATGTTGTGCATATCCAGAGATCATCGAGTTCCATGAAACCAAGTCTCTTTCGTCTTGCCTGTTGAAAACTTCATTTGCACTCTCAATATTTCCTCTCTTGGCATACATGGTAACAAGGGCACTACTTACACATAAAGCATTATGTAGTCCTGATTTGATTGAGCACGCATGAAATTGTTTCCCCTGCTCTACTGCTGCTGCAGGTGCAGCACAGGCATTAATGACACTGCAAAAGGTAAACTCATTTGGTCCTACCCCCTCTTTTGCCAACTGGAGAAAAATTTTAACAGCTCCCTCTGTGTCTCCCCTTTGAGCATATCCTGCTACCATTGCTGACCATGTCACAATGTCCTTTTCATCAATTAATTCAAATACTTTTCCAGCTTCATCAACATAGTCTATCTTAATGTAAGCATCTAAGAGTGCAGTTCCTACAGAAGCTGATTTCTCATAATTAGTTTTAACGACTTGTGCATGTACTTGGAAGATAAAAATAGCTGGTTGAGCTGTAAGGATGGTAGAATAAGTGAAATGGTTTGGTCTAACACCTTCCCTGGCCATTTTGCAAAATAAATTAACTGCTTCCCTTCGTCCACCATTCTGCAAGTACCCACTGATCATGGCCGTCCATGACACCACATTCTGGACACCATGCATCCTAGAAAACAGTTGAAACGCATCATCCATAACACTGCACTTACTGTAAGTGACCATAAGTGCCGTTTTGATATTGTCATAAAATCCATATCCTGTTTTCAAAACACAACAGTGAAGCTGTCTTGCAAAACCCAATTCTTTAAGATTAGCACATAGCCTAATCATGGTAGCAAATATCGTCTGGGTAAGCTTTAGGCCCGCAAGCCTCATTTTATAAAACATTTCAAGAGCTTCCACATAGATCCCATTTGTTAAATAACCTGCAACCATACCGTTCCAAGAAACCTCATCCCTGGTCTCCATGCCATCGAACACAGCTCTAGCATCTTTAACCATCCCTGACTTTGAATACATATTAATCAAAGCATTGCACACAAATGTGGTAGAATCAAAACCATTTTTTATAACCATAGAATGAACTTGAATTCCCTTCTCGAGCATACCATCATCTGCCAAAGCTCCAAGAACAGTCGCAGAAGTAAACTGGTTAGGCTTAATTCCTTCAACTTGCATCCTAAAGAACAATTCTATGGCCTGCACGTTCAACCCATTCCGTACGTAACCAGAAAGCAACGAAGTCCATGACACCACATTTCGCTCACCCATCTCATCAAAAACCCTCCTCCCACGTCCTACACCCTCTGTTTTCATGTACATGTCAACAAGAGCAGTCCCAACACTGACATCCTCAACAAACCCGGATTTTATACATTTACCATGCACCTGCATGCCCACATTTTGATCAAACAAGCATCCACAGACCTTCAACACACACGACAGGGTTGACGCATCAACAGGTAAACTCGAAAAGTGGAGTTCCACAAAAAGATTCAGAGCCTCTTGGTTACGGCCAGTGCGTGAGTATTCGAAAAGAAAGTGATTACATATCGAAAGGTCTTTCTGGGTACTTTTGCCGAACACGGGGTATGCATGATCAACGTTGCATCTGCCACGAGGTGCACATGGACCTTTAGGGTCAACGGCAATGGCACCTGATTGACATGGAGGACTCGTGTAGTATGTGAAATGGTAGAGTTTGAGAGTATTCAGTGTCTGCTTTGTCTGAGACTTTCTGAGCGTCCTTAAAAAGGGACGACAGAGAGTCATGCTCTCTTCGGCTATTAATGGTGGAAGTTTAGCATAGGAGCTAAATTAAAATTGCTTTCCAAAAGAAATTATGATCCGAGACTTGGGTGAACCCGGAGAACCGGGAAGTTGGTGTGCCGTTGGTGTTTTGGTGTTCAGCAAAGACGCGGTGGTTCATGTGCTGCAGAATCAGCTGTGCTGTGCGCAGTGATCTCGAGCCAAGAGGTAGCGCTATGTTTGAAGGTGTTGTTGCAAACGGTGGCGCGCGGTAGTTCTATAGTGTGGCGGCCGATAATGGGAAGCAGCGGCGCTGGGCATCGGTTGTCGCCGAAGGCTGTATTTCGAAAGTGGGTGTGTGATGCCGCATCAGGTTACTGGAGCGCAAGTTCATTCACAATTGAAGAAGGAGGCGAGTTTCGGAAACACGAGGTTCTCTGTTTGGGCGAAACAATTATGTATGACGGCAAGAATATGGAACATCTAAAACGCTTCGTATGGTTATATAGGATATGAGATGGGATGAGAATTTAAAATTATATAAAATATAATAAATAATTTAATTTTTTTAATTTTGAAAATTTAAAAATTTTGAGTTAGATGAATTTTATATTTATCTGTTTAGAAATGAGATCAAATGAAAAAATATTTCATAATTTTTTATTACCCAAATATTTTTAAGTCATTACTTTATCTAAGAGTAATGTTAGATATAGTTTTTATTTAAAGACTATAATATAAATTTAGTTAATTTTATTTTTAAAATTTTTTAAAATTATAAAAATATCCTTTCTAAAATAATACTTTTTATCATTTAATAAAAAATCTACACATAATTTTTAAATGAGGCTGTAAATAGAATTTTTTCTTCTTTTTAAAAGTGGAAACATGACAAAATGGTATGAAAGAGTGAAGAACCGATACCATTCCAAATCTATGAAGTACGGTCATGATGGTTGTTTATGTCTATTAAATCAATTGCAAGTCACACAACCAATAAGTTGCAATTAATGCCAAGAGCCTAATGACATATAGCTCAATTCTTTAAATAAAAAATTTGGTTCTAACCTCCCTCCTTTATAAGAAAAAAAAAAGTTGCAATTAATAACATAATAATAACTAAAAAAAATTATATTTACAGTCGTAAAGTGTGCAAATGCCACACAATTTCTTTTTAAAAAGTGAGTTAATATGGAATTCACATAAAAAAATTAAAATTTTAATAGTGAATTTTACTCTTTTTCAAAACGATTACGTAGTATTTACACACTCTACAACTATATATAGCATTACTCATATAAATAAGTTCAGAGTTCTTAAGAACACCATCATATCTTGCAAAGTTGGGAGCCAACCATACTTGCCCAATAACAAGTGCAATCAGATAGCCTCAACAAGCCATGAAAGAGGTGATTAGGAGTTTCAAAATCTCCTTCTAGAAAGTATATAAAACTCCACAATTCTTTATCTTGGAACCCAAAGCCATGAAAGAGGTGATTAGGACTTGCCCAATAACAAGTGCAATCAGATAGCCTCAACAAGCCATGAAAGAGGTGATTAGGAGTTTCAAAATCTCCTTCTAGAAAGCATATAAAACTCCACAATTCTTTATCTTGGAACCCAAAGCCATGAAAGAGGTGATTAGGACTTGCCCAATAACAAGTGCAATCAGATAGCCTCAACAAGCCATGAAAGAGGTGATTAGGAGTTTCAAAATCTCCTTCTAGAAAGCATATAAAACTCCACAATTCTTTATCTTGGAACCCAAAGCCATGAAAGAGGTGATTAGGAGTTTCAAAATCTCCTTCTAGAAAGCATATAAAACTCCACAATTCTTTATCTTGGAACCCAAAGCAACTCAATCATGCCATAGTTTCCACAAAACAACACTCACTTTAGTTAATAGCACAAAATACCAATTATATTTAGGATCCATTTGGATATTAAAAATATTTGTGAATAGTAGTAAAATAGTTTTTGTTAAGATATTTTATTAGATTTTAGAAAAATATAGAAAAAAATTGATTAAAAATATTATAAAATTAAAAAAAAGTGTTTAAATATTATTTTTTAATATTATATTTATTTTAAAATTTGAAAAGCTTGCATTATTTTTTATTTTTTAATTAAAATTTTGGAAAAATTATGTAAGGGATAAAATATATCAAGCCTATGGTATTTTCTAGACCTAACCTAATGGGAAGGGAGACTCATAAAGCAAATGGATGTGACATTAAGCAAAATGAGGTAGGAGATCAAAGACGGGAACACCTAAGACTTCGAGGACTTTGGGCCAAACTTCTCCTAGAAGGCTTCTTCAACCTTATGACAGGGGTTCTAGCAATAAAATATTTACCAGAAGACAGACCTTCGAAATCTATTGTATAGTAAAGATGACAGACCATGAAAGATTGTAAAAAAAAAAAAAACTTTTTAAAGTGGATTCTCCCCTCCCCAAACCCCTGTGGACGTAGGCCCAATGCTGAACTACGTAAATCTATGTCTTTCTCTATTTATTTCCTTTGTATTTTTTTACTGTTCATGGCATGGATGTACGCACGGACACAATACATCTACATTGGACCACTGTCAGGGACTCCACACAACACCGATCTAGGCCTGAACAACCTCAACGGGGCGAAGAATGAATCTTTATCCCCTTTCAGATTGTTGCGCCATTTTTAAAAGTTAATAGTTGGGCCGTCTATGGGACCGAGTTATTTTTCTTATGTCGGAAGTGGAAGAATGATGATTTCCTGGCGTGCTAAATAATCTCGAAAGAAGCATATGAAAGTTTCTCATATAAGTGGTCTTGTCCTTTTGAATTATACTTTTATGAAAAATGATGTTGCAGCGAATGGGCAAGTGAACTTTTCCTCGCCCAATCGGTTAAGTGTACTGCACTTAAAAACTTTTTATACACCCAGCATGTAAGGTCGGGGACCCAAACTCCCTGGCCACTTGAGCTTAAGTAGCGCCCACTACTTCCTGTGCTTTTAAGTACACGGTGTACTTAAGGGAGTATTATAAATATTGTTCATAAAAATATATTGGGTACATGCACGTGCACAATGGGCAAACATTGTGCACTTAAGTGCACGGTGGGGCACCCTACACCCACGGCTAGCACATGGTGGCAGATAGGCACGCACCTGGTGCACCTCAACGTGCACTCAGCAAGAGTCTTGCGGTGAGAGAGTCAACTACCTGGACAATCAGTGGTTTCTGACGTCAGCCACAATGGCCCCCATCCATGGGGCCGCAAACAGTGACAACAGCCACAGCAATGCAAAACGGCAGCTCTGCCCAATCAATGGCACGACCCGAGAGGGGTGTCGGGGATCACCCCATGGCACATTAGAGTCTTTTGTCCTTGACGATGTAGTCACTAACCACCATACTGAGCAAAGCGGCAGCTCATGGCTTTTACATGGCATTCACAAATCGTGCGCTCGAGAAGCTCACAGCTGGCAGCCATGAGCTCGCTAGACCTACCGATAGCCAACACATGGCTCGCCGATAGTTTATGTCCACGCCCAAACATCCCCCGTTGACGAAGGGCATGCACGTCGTGCGCTTTAGGAGACAATGGGTACACCCTGTCGTGTACCTAGCAGACCCTCCTCCCATGACATCTGCAAGCTGGCGACACCATTGCCAAGCCCTAACAATCTTGCTGGCAATTTCTGTAACCAGTGGGAGGTTTCGCAGACCAAGTTTCTCAACCACTAAGACCCCACTCATACTGAGATATGGTTTGGTCACCGCTGGCAAGCAACCATCTCCTCAGCCCAACACCTTCATCGTTGCATGCTCCTCAGCCACCTAGCAGTAAGCACAAGTGTTTGGTTAGATCAAAATCCTTTCTTAGATCAAACTCCTCGATCAAATTAAACGTTTTGTCCACTTCACCTCGCCCACTGCACGAGTCAGCCACCACAAACTAGCCTAGCAGGTCCCGACTTGCCCGTCAGCTTCCAAGTCAGGAGCTCCTTGCCCATTGCATGACCCAAACGCCTGACCTCCTTCATGGAGGAGAGCGAGTCCAGCCTTTCAGCTACCCGACAACTTACCCTGGCCTCTATCACTGTGAAGAGCGGGATTAACACCAACCTTCCTTGACACTTACCTGCCATGTGGTGTCAATAGTTGGGAATGGATCGAGTCCCAAATTGCCTTACAACTTACCCCAACCCCCATCATGGTGAAAAGCGGACTAGCTGCTCAGCTATCCAACACTTACCTCTCCACAAGGTACCAAAAGGGTGAGTTACTCCTAAAGGCTGCTTTATCTCTCTCATGGCGAAGAACAGCCCAGCCCTCAGCTGCTCGACATTTACCATCCTCGTAAGCATCAACAGGCGGAAGCAGGTCCAGTCTCAAATTGTCCAATAACTTACCTCCATATGAGGGGCGATAGGCGGGTCCAGTCCCTATGGTGGCCCGACCTCCATCACGGAGGATAGCAGGTCCAAACTCTTGGCTACCTAACAAATTAACCTAACTTTCACCACGAAAAAGAGTGGGATCAACGCCAGTCTGATCTAACACTTACATTTCCTATAATGTCAATGGGAGAGAGCAAGTCCAGCCTCTCAACTACCCGATAACTTACCCTACCCCTATCATGGCGAAAGGTGGACCAGCTTCTTAACTGTCTGGCAACTTACCTCATTGGGGGGACCAAAGAGGCTAGTTTAGCCTGAGGCATCCTAACCTCTCCTCCAGTGGATAAAGGGTTCAATCTTTCAACTATTCAAAATTACTCCTGGGATGCCATCTCCTGTAACAAAATGCCAAACAGATAACACTTCAGACCTTTACCACACTCTAGCAAGATAGCTCAAGTTTGAGAATTTCACACCCGTGATTGGAGATTGTTTGCACTAACTGGTTTGACTTTTGTAGCATGATAAAACATCTCTTACTTACCTTCCCGCTGAGTGTCAAAAGGTCGATCTACCCTTAAGGCAGCTCACCCTGCCTCACCACGAAATGCGGGTTTAGTCTTTTGACTGCCCGATATTACTCCAGGGATCACATCTCCTCCAAAAAAGGCCGAGCCTCTGACCTTCGCCACACTCCAAGAAAACTATTTAGGTTTGCGAATTTTGCACTTGTGATTGGAGAATATTTGAATTGTCTGGTTTGACTTTTACAGCATGATCAAACATCTCCTACTTACCTTTCTGTTGAGGGTCAACAGGTCAATCTAGCCTTAAGGCAGCTTGGCCTGCCTCACAATGAAGCGCAGGTCTACTCCTTTGGCTGCTTGACATTACTCTTGAGACAACATCTCCTCCAATAAACATTGAGTGTTTACATTCGAGCCACGACCGCCTCTCCTGGTTTATTTGCAACAATGAGTCAACAAACAAGAAGGGCCAAGAGCCGCTCGACTCCCTTGGCACCCAACAGGCGGGCAGGTCAGTCAACTGCCCAACCTTTGTAACTTACACATTGGAGGACATCTCCCACCATAGACGAGCTATGCGCTCGCACCTTACGTGGTCAAGCACATATCCCGCCATAGTCGAGCCTTGCACTTATACCTTAGCAGCCGAGCACATCTCTGATCATAGTCGAACTGCACGCTTGCACTCTATGCGATTGAGTCCTTCTCCCACTCACCTCGCTAAGCCGAGCTACAAGCTCTCAACTTATGCAGTGGAGTACATCTCCTGCCATAGTCGAACTCCATGTTCGCTATTCGCACATAATATGATCAAGTCCATCTCTCGCTTATCTTGCTAAGTCAAGCCTCACGTCGCACTTAACACAGTCGAGCCCATCTCCAACCTAATTGCACACTCAAACACATTTACTGCTTAACGCAAGAGGAACAAATAACCAAGGACTAGCTCCCAAAATATATTTCTCTACGAACTAGGGCGGATCAATTTGATTGCATCTTTTGTCTTAAAAGATTCTCAATGTCTTTTATGGAACAAATCGCACTTAAGAATCTCGAGCCCATGGTAAGGATAAAATATATCAGGCCTATGGTATTTTCTAGACCCAACCCAATGGGAGGAAAGACTCATCAGGAGGGAAGAAAGAGAGAAGGAAGGAGGATAAAGGGCTGGAGTGCACAGTGTTAGAAGGAAAAATGGATGATGTGACATAAAGCAAAAGTGACTAGGAGATCAAAGATAAGGAAACCCTACGAATTTGGGGACTTGGGCCAGACTTCTCCTAAAAGATTTCTTCAACTTCATGACATGAGTTCTAGCGATGAGATATCTACCAGAAGACAAACCTTCAAAATCTATTGTACAGTGAAGATGAGAGATCTCTCATCATGAGAGATTGTAAAACAAGTTTATTATAAATGGATTATCCCCTCCCTAAACCTCCATGAACGTATGCTCAATGCTGAACCACGTAAATCTACTTATCTCCCTCTATTTATTTCTTCTGCATTTATTTATTTTTCACCACCATGAATATACGCACAGACACCACACAACCACACTAGACCACCACCGAGGGCTCCACACAATATCGTTCTAGGCCCAAATAATCTTAGCGAGACCGGTAATGGATATTTCTCCTCTTTTGGATTGTTGCTCTATTTTTAGGTGTTAATAAGTTGTATGATTAAATGAAAATATTTAATATTTAAAATTAAAATATATTTTATATTTGAATAATGTTTGGAACCTCATATTAAGAAAATATAGGAGAAGATTAAATAGAGGAAGAATAAGTGCAAAGCTCACCATTAGGAAGAGTGTAGGAGGGATGAAAGCCTTCTTCCTTTTTTATTATTATTATTATGAATCATCACTAGGAGAAAAAGCTTAGCATTCCCATTGCCTTCCTTCATCCAAGAAGTTGTAGATTTTTGTTCGAAGAGACTTACTATCATAATTATTCTCTAAACCCTAATATAAGAAGTACTTCCTAATCAAAAGGTGAAGAAGATGATTGTAAAGCCAACCCAGAAGCTAGAATCTTATCCATTAACTTTGGAAAATATTAATAAAAGTGAATTTGTTCTAATCTTGAATGGCCAATCCAATCTCTTCAGTTTGACTGTTATCCTTTTCATCCCACCCAGTAAATGAACATGTTTAAGCCCAATTATTGGCCACAAGATAATTAAGAAAAAAAAAATATGGATTAGAAATCCACGTTCTTTGACACTTGAAGGAACAAGAGCCATCATTTTTTAATCAACAGAGGGAATGATCCAAAACTACATTTTTGATAGATTTAGGTCTGATTTATTTTTGATTGATTTAGATTTGATTTAGATAAAATAAAAATTAAAAATTGAATAAAATATTATTAAAATATTAATTTTTAATATTAATTTTATTTTAAAATTTAGAAAAGTTAAATTATTTATTGTAATTTGTTTGAAAGTATGAGAAAATTGTAATAATTAAATTAGATAAAATAAATTGAAATGATTTTACTATATGATTAGGCTTTAAAGCCACGTCAGAAAATTTTAGAAGTCCAATTATGACTGACTACTGACTAGGCTTTGATTTAGGGATGATTTGTTTTTAAACTCAACTCATCTCATCTCATTTAATTATTACAATTTTTTTAAACTCTCACATAAAATATAATAAATAATTTAATTTTTTAAAATTAAAAAAAAATTATATTCTTATAATATTTTATTCAATTTTTAACTCTCATCTTATCTGTATAACTAAACATGGCTACTTTCCCTTGCCAAAACCACATGTAACAAGAAAATAGTAAATACTAAGGATACAAAAGAACGACGTAGAGTCAAGACAACATGCCATTATGTAAATAATAGAAGAGAAACGCTTGGGATTCTAATAATGAATTCCGAGCATTTATCTCAATATCTTTTTTTTTTTTATTTAGTTATTAAGTATTTTTTATTGATATTTTATTTTTTAAAAATATTTACGAATATTTTAAAAACACATAAAAAAAAAATTGCACTTGTCCCAAATTTGGGTCTCGAGTAACTGGACTCATGATAAAAATTACAATTTGTTTACAATTAAGTATAAAAAAAGATATTATGTTATTTACTTTAAACTGCTGCAAGTACAAAAATTTTAAATCAAAGTAAAAATATTAATATTTTAATGTATAATAATAGTTGAGTTTTGTATCCTTATCTTTCTTTTATAAGAGGAGCGCAGGGCAAATGGATGAGATAAGAATTCATGAGTGTACTTCGCTTGAGTTAACACTGGTTTGTTTACAATCCACTTTATTTATCTTATATCATTTAATTATTATAATATTTTTAAATTTTTAAATAAAATATTAAAAACAGTTTAATTATTTCAAATTTTAAAATAAAAATAATATTAAATAATAATAATTAAATAATAGTTAAGTTTTATAATATTTTTATTCAACTTTTTTTTTATCATTTCTCAAAATTCTATAAAATATATTAATTCAAACTATTTTATTATTACTCATAAATTATTTTATTATTATTTACAAATAATCTCAACTCCTTTTTAACTGTCCAAACGAGCTAACTTTTCCATCGTCAATAGCCTAACCTAGTTCTATGTTGATTTTGGTGGACGGTACCGGGTGAACTTTTACAATTTGGACATGCTCGAAGGCCACAGGTGAATCTGTTCACAGTCTATAGGATCAACATCATTAGAAGGTGAGTAATTATTCTCTTTATTTCATTTTTTATCATTCTCTCGTTATTTTATGATATAATATTAGATTAAATACTTCTCTTGTCATTTTATAATATAATATTAGATTAAAAAATATTTATTATATTTTACTTATTAACATATTATTTAATATTACATTATAAAAAAATGATAAGAAGATAATAATAAAATAAATAATGAATAAATTTTTTATTTGAAGCTGGATCCCACCTCTACAGCCACACTCCTATTGCCTGTGAATATTGAAACTAGTATCTCACTCTATTACTCATAGTTTCCTGAATTGGGGGCCAACGAGGTTAGGGCCCCATTTTCTAGTACCAATATGGCAGCATCAGTCACTCAGACAAACCAACCCGAATGGTATTTCATAATTCCTACCCATCTACACCATTTAAATATTGAACGCAATCTTCTCGAGATTTCATTGTCCAAGAATTAAAAATAGGAAAATGATAGTATCACTATTAATATGCCTACTATCATAAGGTGTGCCATCTAGATTGCTCTCAATCGGATCATAAACCAATACTAGTTCAGACAATAGACACAAGCATCATAGGGAAGAAGAAGAGGATCTTCAGGTTTGAGTTAGCTTGGTCTAAGGAAGAGAATTGTGAGGACCTCATAAAAAATACCTGGATCTTCTCTAACAGTACAAGCAGACTACGCAGCACCCTACAAGGGCTCAACCACTGCCAAGAGAAACTCAAGGCTTGGAGCAAGACCAAGAGAAGGGATCAAGAGAAACTATTAAAAGAAAAAACCGAGCTACTCAAGCATTTACATGAGAGAAACCAGGGAGACTTATTTGAAGAAATCAAGAAGGTCAAACAAGACATCAATTTCCTCATGGATGCTAAGAACCTAAAGTGGCAACAAAGAGCAAAACAGGCATGGCTCAAAAATGGTGACCGAAACATAAAGTATTTCCACAAGTGCTCGAGCCAAAGAAAAAAGATTAATTCCATCAACAGGCTCCAAACACCATTAGGTCTTTCAACTCAGGATTCTCAAACTATTTGCAAAACTCTGCAAGATTTCTTCAAAGATCTGTTCACTTCCTCCCAACCAATAGGTATTGAGTCTTGCTTAAACCCTCTGCAGAAAGTCATTACAGAAGATATGCTCTCAATTCTCTCTGCATCATTCATTGAAACAGAAGTCAAGGAAGCCATTTTTAGCATGAATCCTCTCGGATCACTTGGGCCTGATGGCTTCCCTGCCTTGTTTTTTCAGAAATACTAGGACATAGTGGGCAATTGTGTTTCCTAGGCCTCCCTTGAGGTATTAAATGGGGGTAAATGGGACAATACTCTAAATGAAACTCTTATAGCTCTCATTCCAAAGAAGCTGAACTCAAGTCTTGTCACAGATTTCAGACCAATAAATTTATGCAATGTTCTTTATGAGATCATTGTAAAAACTTTGGCAGACAGGCTTAAAAAAATTCTACCTAGCATCATATTTCCTACTCAGACAGCATTTGTACCAGGAAGGCTCATAACAGATAATATTATTGTAGCTTTCGAGTCCTTACACACTATGAAAGCTAGATTGAAAGGAAGGGAGGGATATACGGCTTTAAAACTTGACATGAGCAAAGCCTATGATAGAATTGAATGAGACTTCCTGAAATCTGTCATGAAGAAAATGGGCTTTCCAGCAACCTGTATAGAGCTTGTAATGAAGTGTGTCTCCTCAGTTTCTTACTCCTTCATCGTAAATGGAGAACCTCAACCTTCCTTTTGTCCTACTAGAGGAATAAGGTAGGGTGATCCCCTTTCACCATACTTCTTCATCTTGTGCACAGAAGCACTAAGCTGCCTTTTAAACCATGCTGAGAAGAACCACCTGATCACAGGCCTACCAATCAGGAAAAATCACTTGCACATTAACCACTTATTTTTCGCAAGACTAACTCAATTGAATGGAGCCAACTTTACTCCCTACTAGAATGCTATGAGAAAGCCTCTGGACAGAGGCTCAACAAAGACAAGACTTCCATCTTATTTAGCTCAAACACCAGAGAACAGACCAGGGACATTGTAACAAACATTGTTGGAATCTGTGGAACTAACTCTTATGAGAAATACCTGGGCTTACCAGCCCTTGTAGAAAGGTCCAGGTCCCAGTTTTTCAAAGGCATCTTAGACAAAGTCCAGGCAAAACTAAACAGCTGGAAAACAAAGCTCCTCTCTCAAGCAGACAAGGAAACCCTTATCAAGGCAGTCATCTAGGCCATTCCAACCTATAGCATGGGAATTTTCGAGCTCCCTAGGCAACTACTCAATGAGCTTAACAAACAAGTAAGAGGCTTTTGGTGGGGACAACTGGCACAGGAGCACAAAATTCACTGGGTCTCATGGAAACAAATGATAAAATCTAAAAAATTAGGAGGATTGGGTCTAAGGGACTTTGAACATTTCAACAGTGCTCTCCTTGCAAAACAAGGATGAAGGATCACCTCTTCCCCTAATTCCCTTGCTACTAGGGTCCTTAAAGCAAAATACTTCAAACATAGCTCCTTCATAACTGCAAAAAGATGGAATAATACCTCTTTCCTATGGCAGAGTTTCATCTCTGCAAAACCTTTGATAAAGGGAGGACTAATTTGGCGTGTTGGTGATAGAGAAACTATAGAATCTGGAATGACAAGTGGTTTCCTCAACTCTCAACCTTTAAACCACAGAGCTCAATCAGATTTCTCCCATCAGATTCAAAGGTGGCTATGCTCATTGATAAGTCCTTGAACCAATGGAACTACCCACTGATTGAAGCTATTTTTGATAGAACAAAAGCTGAGTTACTCAAGAGAATCCCTCTCAGTCCTTACCCCACCTCTGACAGAATGATATGGAGAGACACTACTACTAGTAGTTTCATTGTCAAGTCAGCATACTATCTGAAATCTGAGATGGAGAATCAACAACATGGTCAATCCTCTATAGCCATAAATGAGGCTTTGCCTTGGTCATTCATATGGCAACTAAAAGTCCCAAATGCAACCAAGAACTTCCTATGGAGCGCCTGTTTGGAAGCCATCCCCACCAAAATAAAACTACACCAGAGAAAAGCTATTACTGATGACTCCTGCCCAATTTGCAAGCTTCACCCCAAAACAGTAGCACATGCTCTATGGGTGTGTCCCTCTGCCCAAGATGTGTGGAGCCAATGTAGTAAGAAGATCCAAAAATCTAGCATCCCTTGTCAAGACTCTACTGGAAGTCTTCCTCAATACACTAGAAGAAAAAGAGATGATAGAATTTGCTCTCACAGCTTGGAAGATTTGGAAAAAGAATGAATGAAGTGATTTTTAACAACACCTTCACTCACCCAAACTCTATCAACCAAAAGGTCAAACTATTCATTGAAGATCTTAACAAAACCTACCATCCTGTCTAGAAGTGTTCCTCTTCCTCAAACGCTCACCTCAACTGGGAAGCTCCCCCACAAGGGAAACTGAAAGTAAACTGGAATGCAGGTTTGGATAAAACTAACTGCAAGGTTGGAGTTGGGACAGTGGTAGGTGACTGGGAAGGGAAGGTACTAGCCACCATGAGAATGAACCACCCTCTCTTCCCCGACCCCCTCCTAGCTGAAGCTTATGCTATTTTCCAAGCTTCTCTTTTCCTTAAATCACTAGGATGGCAGGATGTGATCATGGAGGGTGATTCCTTACAAGTAGTCAATTGCCTAAAGTCCCAAACTGATACAGATTCTTATGCAGGCGTTTTGATCAAAACTACAAAAGCAACTTTAGACTCCTTCATTGTATGGACAGTCAAACATATTAAGAGAGCATGTAATTCCATAACCCATGCCTTATGTCAAGATGCACTAAGTATCAGTAATAGCATTACTTCTATCGATGCTATTCCCTTTTGTATCCAAACTTTGTTATAATGAATGAAAACTATATGTTTTCCCTCAAAAAATTAATATGCTTACTAAATGTATCCACCCATATATTTTTATTTTTTATTATTTTTTAATAGTTAAAGAAGTGACTATTAGGCTGTGTTTGGATATTGAGCTAAGTTGAGCTGAATTCTTTATGAATAGTAGTGAATTGAGTAAGTGGAGCGAGTTATGAGAGCTATCTAAAATGATTTTAGATAAGTTTAGTACTATTTATGAAAAATTGAAAAATATTATGGGTTCCACGCATAAGGAGGTTTTAAGTTGAGATGAGTTTAGTCATTTGAGAGTTGGGTAGACTCAGTTTAAAATTAGACTAAACTGAATTAATCTCAACTGAGTCTTGCAACCAAATGGGGCCTTAGTGAATTTATATATTTTTAATCGTTAACAATGTTTAAAAAATGATTAAAGAAAAAAAATCATTTGTACTAATGTGTATATTTGATATGCATATTTAGTAGTCACTCTAATATTTTCCTTAAAAATAAGCTTTTATCAATATCGTGTTGCCCAAATTAAGAAGCCTCTCTTTCTAGTTATAGAAAAGGGAGTTCTTTTAGATCACTCCAAAAAAAAAATGAAAAACAAAAACAAAAAAGAAAGGTCATCACATGAGTACACATGACCCCAATACGTTTAAAAAGGGTACATATCTGCTCAGGAAGCAGGTCAAAACTTGTTAAAGTCGCCAATAATCATCCAAGGAGGAGAAGCAAAGCTGAGATTAGAAATAGACTCTTGAAGAGATTTTCTTAGCAAATAACTTGCATTTGCTAAGACTGATAAATTGAGTATTGTTAATGACTAATTCTAAAAAGGGCACCTTGCATTTAGTAGCAACAGTTAGATGGTGATCTTGAGAATAAAGAGTATAAATAGGGCTGAGCAGAAATCCGAAAATCCGACTCCGACTCCGACTCCGCTCCGACTCCGACAAGTCGGAGTCGGAGTCAGAGTTTTTTTCCCCCTGGAAGTCGGAGTCGGAGGTAGAGGTGTCCCGACTCCGATCCGATTCGACTCCGACTCCGACACATCGACTCCGACTCCGACTCCGACTCCGACTTACAATCCGACTCCGACTCCGACTTCCAATCCGACTCCGACTCCGACTCCGACTCAGATATTGTGCATATTTTATAAAAATATTTGTTATCAATATATTAACATCTAATAAATAATAATCTATAAACATTATAATGAATAATATAAGTTAATATAGTTACTATAAGTTAATTTACATTACTAATTTACTATAAGTTAGTAAGTTACTATAAGTTAATATAGTTATTAGTTACACTATAAGTTACTAATTACTATACCTTATATAGTTAATTTACATTACTAATTTACTATAAGTTACTATAAGTTAATATAGTTACTATATAAGTTACCATACCTTATATAGTTAATTTACATTACTAATTTACTATAAGTTACTATATAAGTTACTATACCTTATATAGTTAATTTACATTACTAATTTACTATAAGTTACTATATAAGTTACTATAGCTTATTTTATATTTTACATTACTAGTTTACTATAAGTCAATATATAATATATAGTTATATATATACTATATATATTAAGGGCTTGTATAGTATATAGTTACTATACTATGTATATACTTATATAATATATTGGAGGAGTACTTATATACTATAATATATATAGTTATATATTAACTTACTAATTAACTATATTTATATAATATATTGGAGGAGTACTTATATACTATAATATATATAGTTATATATTAACTTACTAATTAACTATACTTATATAATATATATAGTTATACTTATATAATATAATATATATAGTTATATATTAACTTAGTAATTAACTATACTTATATAATATATTGGAGGAGTACTTATATACTATAATATATATAGTTATATACTAACTTACTAATTAACTATATTTATATAATATATTGGAGGAGTACTTATATAATATAATATATATAGTTATATATTAACTTACTAATTAACTATATTTATATAATATATTGGAGGAGTACTTATATACTATAATATATATAGTTATATACTAACTTACTAATTAACTATATTTATATAATATATTGGAGGAGTACTTATATAATATAATATATATAGTTATATATTAACTTACTAATTAACTATATTTATATAATATATTGGAGGAGTACTTATATACTATAATATATATAGTTATATATTAACTTACTAATTAACTATATTTATATAATATATTGGAGGAGTACTTATATAATATAATATATATAGTTATATATTAACTTACTAATTAACTATATTTATATAATATATATATAGTTATAACTGTTGGCAACAAACGGCGCCGTTTGAGGTTAAAATAACCCCAAACGGCGCCGTTTCTGTGCAACCCATTAGGGTTCCCCCCCCCCCCCCCCCCCTTGCTGTCACTTATCACTTCCTTCCTCCTCAGCCGTTTCCTCTCATCACTTTCCTTCGAATCCTTCCTCTGCCGTTTCCTCTCATCACTTTTCTTCCTCTCATCTGAGTCATCTCAAGCTCTCATCTGAGTGCCGGAGCTCCTCCGTCGTTTCTGTGCAACCCAGGTGCCTCTCTCACCTCTCATCTTAGATTCTCTCTCCCCCCCGATTCCCTCCCCTCCCCGGCTCCCCCTGCGCCGGAATCCCATTTACTGGGTTTGTTTTTTAACTGGGTAAGTTACCCCCTGCGCCGAATCCACCGAATCCCTCCCCTCCCCCTATGCCGAAACCATACCTTACTGGGTTTGTTTTTTTTGAAGATTTCTCACCGGCTCCGTCCCGACTCCACTCCGACAAGTCGGAGCCGGAGCCGGAGCGGAGCATATACCCTTCGGAGCCGGAGTCGGAGGTCGCACTCGGCCTCCGACAAAGTCGGAGTCGGAGTCGGACGACCCAGATACCAACTCCGGTTGTGTCGGTGCTCAGCCCTAAGTATAAACACTTACTTCGTCAACATAGCACCACTCATATTCTCAAATTGGTATGTAGAATATAAAATTACAAGATTTGATTTATAAAATTCCAAATCAAATTATATCCTGTAAGTAGTGTGTAGTGTAGACACTTTCAAATAACAGTACTGGATTTTAGCACGAGAAAATCTTCAAAACAGATGCAATGCCTTTATGAGTTTTACATTCTCCAATTGGAGGGTGACACAACTTGATTCTATTCTACTTACCCTAGATCCACATGCAAGTTACCCTATCCACCTGCTTGGCTCGCTGAGGTGGCATTGGGCTTGGATTAGTGCTGTGTAGGCCCTGGTATGCTAGGCCTAGGTCAAGGCTATGTGGGCCCCTGGCTGATCCGATGCAGCTGGATGGAGTCCGTATGTATGACCATGAAGGTGAATAATAGATAAATACAGAGAAAATAGAGAGAGATAGGCACAGATTTATGTGATTCGGCACTTGGCCTACGTCCATAGGGGCTTGAGGAAGGGAGAATCCACTATAATAAACTTGATTTATAGTCTCTCAGGCTCTCTCATCCTTACTGTACAATAGATTTCATATATCTCTCTTCCCAATCTAGATCTCATAACAGGAACCCGTATTTGGAGTTTGAAAAAGCTTTCTTGAGAAGCCTAGCAAAAAGTCCGCCTGAAAAGTCCCCCTCAAGTTGTTCGTCTCACCCCTTTTATTTCTTCACTTTCCTTCCTTTATGTCACATCATCTTCCCTCACGTCTTTTCTCATCTTTTCCTCCTACCATCTTCCTGTTACCTCTGTTTTCCCGTCTTCCCACCTTTTCTTCATATTTTGTCCTCTAGTGAAGCCCCCTTTGATGAGCTAGGCCTTGAGAGCCCATTTGGGCCCTTTGACAAAAATCCCACCAACAGATATCTGCGATTCTTATGAGCAATTTTGCTCAAAAGCTGACCTTTTGAATTTTCAAAAGTAAAATGAGAATATCTTCCTGCCGGTCAAGCCGGTCTCATTTGAAAAATAGCATAAAATAAAAACATGACACGTAGACACCTTATTTTCATACCATGTGACCGCATACAAAACCAATCTAGGTTTCCCAACTTCCCTCCCGTGAACTCTCCTCTCCCCTCTCCCTTTTCCCTCGAGCCCTAGCCGCCCCACCCATTCCTTCCCTATCGCGACCTCTCCTCTCCCCTCTCCCTCAGGAACCCATCCCTCGAGCCCTAGCCCCTCACCCCCTCCTTCCCTCCCGCGACGTCTCCTCCATCCTCTCCCTCGGGAACCCATCCCTCGAGCCCTAGCCCCTCACCCCCCCTTCCCGATTCCTCTCCCTCAAGCCCTAACCCTCACCCCCTCCTTCCTGATTCCTCTCCGTCGAGCCCTAACCCCCACACCTTCCTTCCCTCACCTCGAGCTCGAGACCCACCCCTTCCTTCCCTCCCATCAAACCAGGGCCCTTGATACGAAATACTAATTGTTTCTCGTTGTTGGGTTTGTTGATACTTTTGATTGCCAGCTCTTTTCCTTGCTGTTTTTGTACAATCATTTCCATTTCCATTATTTTGTTTGCTTTTTATTTATTCCATGGATGAATGTTGAACAACCATGTTTGTCCTTGTAGTTGTAGATTTTATATGAATCTATTATGAATTTTGTTTTTAAGAGCCCAATAAATTATTTTATATGGATAGAATAGATGGTTCTAACAATCTCGAAAGGATTTCCCTCTTTTGGTGTTAGTTGTTGAACATAAATTTCGTTGTTTTTTTGAGCTTTTCTGGTCCATGGATGTGGGTTTTCTACATGCTTTGTTCACTTGCTTCCAAAACGCAGGTGCAAAGTCATTTATTTGTATATGATATATCAATCATTATCTGTTTGTGCAAGTGAGATAAATTGTTGTAGTCTGAGTCATTAATTATCTGAGAAATGTGTTAGTAAGGTGAGCTTGCGATCTCATGCATTGGATATTTGTTTGTAGCCACTGAGAGGTTGGTGTACAATGGTTTAAGACTGCATTCCAACCATTTGGCCTGATTTTTGTGAAAGGTCTTAGAACTTGTCAATCTATTTTGAGTGTGAATCTTCTTCTGAAATCTGTTTAAATCACTCATTGTATGTTAATTTACTTTTAACACTCTTTCAATTAGTAAGGTACTTATTATATAGCAGAAGGATAGTTGTTTGGTCATGTTATTTGAATTTTATGTACTAATTAAGGTAACTTGTGCTTTGTGCATTATGATATGTTCTTTGAGTATGATTCTTCTTCTGAAATATGTTATGATAAGTTTTTTTGCCTCTGAATCTTCTTCTGAAATCTGTTTAAATCATTCATTCTGTGTTAATTTACTTTTAACACTCTTTCAACTAGCAAGGTACTTATTATATAGCAGAAGGACAATTGTTTGGTTATGTTCTTTGAATTTTTTGTACTAATTAAGGTAACTTGTGTTTTTTGCATTATGATATGTACTTTGAGTATGACTCTTCTTCTGAAATCTATTATGATAAGTTTTTTTGCCTCTGAATCTTCTTCTGAAATCTGTTTAAATCATTCATTCTGTGTTAATTTACTTTTAACACTCTTTCAATTAGCAAGGTACTTATTATATAGCTAAAGGACAGTTGTTTGGTCATGTTCTTTGAATTTTCTGTACTAATTAAGGTAACTTGTCATCATCTCTTTGATATGTTCTTTGAGTATGATATGTATTAATTTGCTTAAGTAGTTGCTTGAGTCTTAGAATCTGACCAGTTCCTCAGTGCCGTTCCTTCACTGGATTTATTACTTTGCTTGCAGTAGTTGCTAAATATCTTAGAATATGTTCCTCAAAATCGATCTGTACAACCTTTTATTAATTTGCTTGTAGTAGTTGCTTGCTTTCTTAATTAGAATCTGCCTTGTTCCTCAAAATCGAAATTCATTGCTTTCTTAATTTGCTTGCAGTAGTTGCAATACTTGAGCTTTACTTGGGCTCCTAGTGATCCCGAATTGACAGAAAATGAAATACGATGACAGTAGTGCCAGTGAGAGTAGTGCCTGTTTCGACAGTCCATTTTGCTACTGTGGGATTCTATCCAAGCTTAGGATTTCAGGCAAGGCTACTAGTTTTGGCAGGCGGTTTTACAACTGTCTAAATTATAAGATCAACAAGTAATGTGGATTTTTTCAATGGATCGATCTTGAAATGGAACTAAACACATGTTGCAAGATGACGTTGGAGCTAGCTCAAAAAAGGAACATCATAATAATGAAAGAACGTGTAATGATTGAAGAAGCCAAATTTACCGCTATGGAGAAGAAGTATAAGGGAACCTTAAAAGCTTTATATTTGTCATGGTCTTGTTTTGTTCTGATTTTGGGTATAATCATTTTGTATCTCATCAACAATTATGTACCTCGGCCTCTTGTTTCAACCAATGGGCACGCCGGCTGTTTGTGAATTTGACATTGTAATCTTGTACTTATTTTGGAAATGTAATGATACTTAGCTTGTAATGTTGAACTTATTTTGGAAATTTAATGATACTTAGCTTGTAATGTTGAACTTTTTTCCGAAATGTAATTATAGTTAGCTTGTAATGTTGAACTTATTTTGGAAATGTAATGATGTACTTCTGAAAATACATGATGTTTCTTAATCTAAATTTCTGAATTTGAAAATGTTTCTTATATCTGAATGTCTGAATCTAGAAATCATTTCCATTATAGATGATGAACATAGCCCGAGTCTGATTTTATTTCCATGACAAAATCCACTTATATTTCAGCATGTATTCCAGGACCTGAATCTGAATCTGAAACAATTGAACCGCACCATGCTGAAAATACAATTGTCTAAATCTAAAAATTTACATGCTGAAAGTGGATGATGAACATACATGCTACAATGCAACAATCAATTCCATTTCAATCCAACAATCATTTCCATTACAATCCAACAATCATTCCCATTTCAATCCAAAAATCATTTCCAAGTGCATCCTCACCGCAATCCTCCAACTTCATCCTCTAAGGCAACCAAGTGCTTCTTCACTCTTATTAACTGTAATAGTAAAAAAAATTAAATAAATAAATAAATAAATATTTAGAATTACTCTTTTTTTAAAAACCATCCCATCACCTTCAATCCTTGAAATAATTTAAAACACCAACTTGCACACCAACCTCATATTTGAACTGACGAGTCCAAGCTTTGTAATATGTTACCAGTTGTATTTCTAATATCCCTACATAAATGATAATAAACCATAAAAAAATTATTGATTTACTAATTAAAAATTTACAACACAAATTTTCAAACTCTCTTACAACCTCATTGAAAGACAGTTGTTCTTAGCATGACCCTCAGTCTTGCAAATGCTACAAAGCCTTTTCTTGGTGGCTTGAGTCTCTTTCGGGTTTTTTACTTTCAACGATTTTGGTCGGCCTTTAGTTGTCACCCGTGGAGGATCTTGTAAAGCTTGTGAAAAATTTGATACAACTTGTGATTTGAACATTTGTGAATTATTCATTGACATGTTTCCATCTTCAAATTTTTTTTCTCCTTCAAGTTGTTCCATCAACAGTAACTCCTTGTGGACCTTGTCTAAGGCAAGAGAGAGGTGTTGACATTTTTTGATTGATTGTGAGCCAAGTTTGACAATATGATAGAATTGCATCATCAATTTACTTTTTCTTAACATTGGATCATCCTGTGTCATTACATGCCCATCAGAATTTGGTATGTTAAGAATAGTCCAGCTCTTAGCATTGATGGTTCATCTCTCTAGAATATAATGATGTGGCAACAAATCTAATTTCGATTTCTTCCCATGGACACTTAAGATATCCTGACAAAGAATTCCCAAAAACTCAAACATATTACATGTACATATTGCCTTCACTTCTCCACTCTCCAAGGTCACTTGATAAATAGGTTTTTCTTTGTCATTCCATGTGACTCCGTATATCTTACTTTCACCATCTTTTCCAACTTTGGTTGGAGTGTACCGTTGGCTATTGAATAGCTCATCCTGGAAGATCGTGAAAGACTTTCTTGTATAGATTGAGGGCCCATCTTTTTCAATTTTCCATAACGTTTTCATAATCGCCCGTGTCGATTTTGTTCGTACGTCCTTCTCTTTCTCCTTGAAATAACGTGCATCTAAGACTTTCTCATATTGATGTACAAAATCACTCACCATTGTGCTCGAATGAATATAATCTTTAAAAAATTTATTCATGCTCTTACTCCTTTGAGTTGTTGACATACCGGCACAAAACGTGGTTCGCAAGTAAGCTGGAATCCACTTATCCCGTCGGTTGTAAAGTGTTTCCAGCCAATCATTATCCATTAGACCATACTTCGCTAGTATTGAACTCTATTCCTGCTCAAACTCATCAACAGTTATTGTCTCATGGATACAATGACGTAACTCTTTTTGAAAGTCTGTAAAATTGTTATACACGTGCCAAATGTTCTGGAAATTTTTGTAAAATATGCCACATGCACAACCCATGGGTTGTATTTGGGAGGACCTCACTAATGGCCTTCGCCATCGCCTTGTCATCATCAGTAATTATGGTTGAAGGGGCACACCCAAGCATTACATCTTGCCAAGTTCTCAATAGCCAAATTTAGGATTCAGCTGTTTCATTAACTAACAAAGCACAACCGAATATTATAGTTTGGTGATGATGATTCACCCCTGAAAATGGCACAAACGGCATCTTATAAATATTTGTTAAGTACGTCGCATTAAACGTGACAATATCTCCAAAATATTGATATGCAGCCCTTGATCTTGCATTTGCCCAAAAATAACTTCCCATACACCCATTCTCATCGACTTGCATGGAACACACAAATCCAGATTCTTTACACTGCCTATCAAGAAAGTAGGCATACAATCTTTGTGCATCTCCCTCTCCAAACAATTTCCTTCTTTTATTTTCCAAATAATTTTCGACGTCCTTACCAATGCATCCAACATTAAAATCACCACCTGATTCTTTGTTCAACACCGACATTATCTTTCTTGTTGGTACACCAAACTCATTCAAAGTGAAAATGAGTTTTTTTTGGATATGTGTTACGCCTCTATGTCCACAAAGCAAACTAGTGCTTCTCGATGTAAGTAGTTCATGGTTGTGTTTGCGGATGAACTTGCATACTGTCCACTTTTGACAATTCTTTTTTATACACATCGTTACTTTATACCCAATCTTTGTTATAACAGTAATCTTTTTTACAAAAATTTAACAATTCTTGTAAAAAAGATTACTGTTATAAATATAGAAGCATAACAATTCTTATAATAAAAATTTCTGTTGTAAAAAAAAACATAGAAGCATAACAGTTATTGAATTTGATGTGCATATATGCATCAGTTCCTCTTTCTATTATGACTAACGCCATGTTAGATTCCAACCTCCCCAACCATATGCCAAAATAAATTTTCAAGAAGATAAAAATTCCAAAAATCTTGTTTTACATGTCTTAGATGGCTGACTCATTTTTTTTTTAACAGCGATATATAGCTTAAGTGGATTTAGCAGTGATTCATAACTAAAATGGGATGTTTTCTATCGATCAAATCTGTCACCTATAACAGAGTGTATGACTCCAATAGCATGAACAATATTCACAACATAAATATGAACAAACACACCGGCCCAAATATTATTTGGGAGTTTATTTAGAATCATCCACACTGAAACAAAATCGAGTTTACATCCAATAAATCTGTCAAGAGTATGGCATCAGTACAATACGACTTCAAAGATTCAAGATTACAATAAAAACTTAAGATGGCTTTGCAGATCGACTGAATGTGATATGAAATAAAACCCAAAACTTAATAGATCTGAAAACAAGATGTTCACAATCTGGAAACAAGAATTTATTAGATGGTAAAACAATCATATGCGACCAGCTGAGGGGCTGAAGTGTGTGACAGGTTTTTTGGGGCGGAAGTGAATGCTACGACAGGCTGAAGTGGAGGTTGCAACAGGCTGAACTGGAGGCTGTGACGGCCTGAACTGGAGGCTGTGATGGCCTGAACTGCGAAGGATGAAGTGAAGGCTGTGACGTTGAGAGAACCACTGGAACGATTTTCCCTCTGTTTTTACAATTCTTATTTTTCTATCTCCCTAGTGTGCTTCATGGAATTAGGATGAGGACCTCTGACATTTCGAACTGTTATTGGTTGTCATTTAAGTGTTGAGAATGACATGACCGCTCAGAAGAGGGACTGAAGTAAAATAGGTATTCGAACTGATCTGTCCCAGTTCGTAGAGAAATAAATTCTGGAAGCTGATCCTTATTCATCCATTCCTCATGCTAAGCAATAAAGGCTTTCGAGCTGGGATTAGGCTAGACATGAGATTAACCGCACGAAGTGCGAGTATGTAGCTCGTCTTGGTGGGATAAGAGGGAGATAGGCTCAACAGCATAACGTGCGAGCGAAGTATGGCCGGACAGTCAAGCAACCTACTCGCCTATTCAAGTGCTTGGGAGATCGGGCGATCCCTAACCTTTCCAGAACAGGGTGCGAGTGTGGAGCTCGGCTATGCGGAAGATAGGCTCTACTGCAAAACGTGCTCGCGAAGGATGACCGAGCAGTTAAGGGACCTACCTTCCTATTTGGGTGCATGGGAGATTGGGTAGTCCCTAACCTTTCCCGCCTATTGACTTCTTCAAGAGTGGCTAAGCAGCATGATTGGGCTGAACTTGCTCTGAGTCTTCAGAGGAGGTCGAATTGCAAATGAAGGCTGGGCTCACACAGAATCTTTGGCAGAGGTCTAGCGACACGTAAGCCAGGTGAGGGGGGGCCAAGAGGTATGTATGATCTGCCTAGCCTTAATACTCAGACGGAGGTCGAGCGGCAGATAAGCCTAGCTCGCCTCATTGACACTTGCACTTGGAGAGAGAGGGTCGAGCAGTATGTATGACTGGGTTCACTTCGTTGACCCTCGCGGTCGACAAGAGGGGGCTAATTGTCGATGTCGTAAAAGTTAAACTAATTAGTATAAATAATCACTGAAGTTTGCAAATCTGAGTTGTCTGGCAGATGTACAATGAAGATGCTTGTCTGTTTGAGCTACCTGGCTGAAGTAATATCTGTTGTAAGAGATGTCGTCCTTTGAGTAGCATCAAGTAGTCGAAGGACTAGACCCGCACTCCACTAGGGGAAGGGTAAGGGCATCTCAAACCACACCCTCCCTTTTAGGCCCCCTAGGGGAAGTAATCAGTCGATGGCTTCGAAGATGGACTACTCTTCACCACGGTGGGATGGGTTAATCTATTCGGGTAGCCTTCAAGTTGGTCCTGCTCTCCTCCCCACATGAGGTAGGGCTAGCCCGGGGCTAGTCTTGCTTATTGGCCCTCACGTGGAGACAGTCTGTTTGGGCAGTATGTCTGACTAGACCCTCTCCCATCCGTTGATACCGCAGTGAAGGTAAGTAAGGGTTGGGCTAGTGCTGTACTCACTCTTCGTCATGGTGGCACAGGGTATGTTCGGGCAATCTCAAGGTTGGACCTATTCTCCTCTGGAAAGGTTGAGATGGACTTTGGCTCATATAGCCCTTTGGTGCCTCGAAGGGAGGTAATCTATTTGGGCAGTCCCATACTGGAATAACTCTCATTAGTCGATGCCCACAAGGAAGGTAATGTGTGTCGGGTTGTTAAGGACAGACTTGCACTTTGCTGCGAGAGGGATTAAGCAACCATTTGGCATTACACCCATCCCTTTGGTACCCCATGGGGGAGGTAAGGATCATAGGGCTGAGGGGCTATCGCTCTTCACCACGATAGGGACAGGGTAATGTTCGAGCAACCTCAGGGCTAGACTCGCTCTCCCTCACGGGGGAGGTCAGGCTAGCCTAGGGCCAGACCAGCCTCCTGGCCCACACATGAAGGTAGTTTGTTAGGACAGTTTGCTACTATACCGGCTCCCGCGTGTTGACATCATAGGGAAGGTAAGTGAGGATTGAGTTAGTGTCATGTCCACTATTCGTCGTGTTGAGACGAGATATGTTCAAACAACATCAAGGCTAGACCCGCTCTCCCCCGCGAGAGGGTCGAGATAGTCTCTGGCTTATCTTGCCCTTTGGTGCCCCTAGGGGAGGTAATCTGTTCAGGTAGTCCCTGATTGGACCTGCTTCCATCGATCGATGCCCAAGACGAAGGTAAGTCGATGTGCAATTGGGGCTTACCCACTTCTCGCCACGGGAGGGATAAAACAATTCTCTAGCATTACATCCATCCCCTTGATACCCCGCAAGGAGGTAAGTGTCGGAAGGCTGAGGGGTCATCTGCTTCTTCATCTTGACGAGGACGGGGTAATGTTCAAATAGTCTCAGGGCTGGACTAGCTCTCCCCGGTGGAGGAGTTCGGGCTAGCCCAGGGCTAGTCCCGCCTGTTAACCCGCACGTAGAGGTAGTTTGTTTGGGCAATTTGCAACTATACCCGCTTTTACCTATTAACATCACCGGGAAGGTAAGTTGGTGGAGATTTCATTAGTGGAGTCTGAATAAGGCTGCATAGCTAGTGTTTTGTGCCACAAGAAGTAATTATGTTAGCAAAAATAGAATTCACACAAGTTTTGAGAAAGATAGACCGGAGTATTTTAGCTACTATAACCAATTTTTGCTTAACTAAAATTGCCCGTTACTGGATGTTATTTCTTCTCTTTCTTGTTTTGTTTCACTTTTCTATTTACCTCTCTCTCTCTCTCTCTCTCTCTCTCTCTCTCTCTCTCTCTCTCTCTCTCTCTCTCTCTCTCTCTCTCTCTCTCTCTCTCTCTCTCTCTCTCTCTCTCTCTCTCTCTCTCTCTCTCTCTCTCTCTCTCTCTCTCTCTCTCTCTCTTTTATATCCTCTGAAATGCATGCTTGTCCTTAGTATGAGTATGGCGACTGATGTTGGTTGCCTGCTTACACCTAGTAGGGACTAATCTCATGGTAGAGGAATGTTTTGATCGACGAGTCCTTCACGATGGTGCTGCTTGTGCTGCCCGCGAGCGTTTAAGGTGGTCCCGCTCATGCTACCCGCGAGTTTTCTCGGATGTTCTTTACAACACAAAACCTAGTTGAAATTAAAACAATTCCCAAGCTACCCTTATGTGGCCGGCATCCCCTCTTGTAATTGCATACAATAATGTTTCTCTTCAAACCCCAATTTAACAAAATAAAATATATGTGGGCTGAACATCCTCAAGCTTAATTATTCTAGACTAATTCATATAACTAATAAAATAAGTCATTTTAATGAATTGAATAAGTTCAAAGCCTTCAATAACAATAGGATCAAGTCATATCTTCCATACCTTGTATCATGTGGATCAAAACAGAGTCTTATCTTCTCAAGCTCATCTTGAATGTTGAGCTCTTGCTAGACTCATCCTAAGTGGATTGCACTAATTCTTGTATTGTTTCCTTGATCTTCTTAGCTCTTGACTTTATAATTGGCCTATCTAGAACTTTTAAACGATCTTTAAGACTCAGTCCACTTTGAGGCTCATCATTCCCTCTTTTCCTCAAAAGGATTCGACCTTAAGTTTTCACCTACATCAAAGAGAAAAATATCAAAAAGATTGAAAGTAGCAGAAACATGATACTCACATAGAAGATCCATTTTATATACATTTTCATTAATTTTCTCAACTTGTAACTCTGCATTCTTTTGTCCATCTAAGCTACTCCTTTCATCAACAGGTAAATGCATTAAATCTAAAATAATATATAGATTAAAGCCATAAATAATTTCAAAAGGTGAAAATTTGGTAGTAGAATGAATACTCCAATTATTTGCAAACTCAATAAATGGCAAATGATACACCCAAAAGTGCTCATGTAACATGTCTAAAATCTTCCTTACACCAAAGTTACCTAACAAACTACCTCTATTTCTATCACGTACAAGCAACTCACGTATAAAACTAGTAGGTACACAAAATCTATTCTCTCTAGATAAATACCAATTTAGTTTATAGAACTTATCAAATGATGCTTTCTCACATGTTCCATACACACTAGCAAAGTCATCATTATTAGCATATAATTTCTTATAATATTCAAATTTCAATAACTTCGTATTTAAAATAAAGATAAGAACATACATTCTATTTAACTCACATTGTCCTTTCAAGTACTTTAAGTGTGACGCCCCTAAATCCCCACGCCCGAACACGGGGAAATCGAGACGTCCGGATGGTGACAACCCGGGTCACCATCCTATCGACGGGTGCCGAGTGTGTGCAAAAGCAACAAATGTGCACGGAATAACATGCAGCGGATAACGAAAGTCATAACTAAGTACCAGAATTTTCTTGACGTAATACAAGCTGTTTAAAACATACATAAATAAAATACTACAAAACACGCATATAATAAAATATCAAATACAAGGCATGACATCAACAACCCGGCGGAGCCGCATCCTCGGGCTCAGCCTCCTCCTCCTCCTCCTCCTCGAACTCTGCACCAAAAGCTACGGAACCAAAAATGGTACCGCAGGTAAGTAAAACCCAAACACTACCAGATAAAAACACATATAGAACTCAAACAATATGCATGAACCATGCCCAATGCACAAAACCCAAAGACACAGTTTTCCACACACGCCAAAATCACATTTTTTATCCGTATGCACCATGACCTCCCCTAGGGGTCATCCGCACACCCTGGCTCCAGTGCCACACCGCAGAGTACCACCACGCATGTGACACCTAACGAGCGATGCCCAGTTCTGTGCCCCGCACGTTCGTAGCCAAGCATCCTCTAGCCCTCACCAGCGAAGGGCCACGGAGTCGGTGCGTAGAGCGATGCTCGGTTCCGCGCCCGGCGCGTTTGTAGCCAAGCAACCCCTGGCCCCCGCTCCCGTCGTCTAGCGACAACTCAAGGGACATCACTCAGTTTATTCCGCTCCCGAGTGACCAGAGGAGCTCCACCGGGATAATACCCCATCCCGGCTTGGGGTCGTGATACACACGCACCCGTAAGACCACTTACGCCAATACACAGGCTTTTCACACATAAACAAAAACACACGTGCATGCACCATGTCATGCCATATCAATGCATAATAAGATAACCAACCAACATAAATCAATAAAACAAGTATCTCCATCCTCCATCCATCCGACCCCCGAACTCCTCGGACTCAGTCCGGAATCAGCCAACCAACAAATAAAATAATTGAATGAGCAATATATTTTTAAATCTGAAAATAGGGTTTGGAAAATACTCACAGTGCTATACGGTAATTTTAGAAAACAAGCGGCGTTGCAAACGGCGGCGGAAAAGCAACGTCACAGTGAAAATTCACTGCGGCCGTGGGTTTGAAAAACCCACTTTTGAACGGGGACAAACTAGGACACGAAATTGATAGGGAATGGTCTAGGGATGGTTGTGAAGCTATTGGAAGTGATGAACGGCCGTGGGTGGCGGCGGAATCGCCGGAAATGGCCGGAAAACGCAAATCGGAAACTAAGCTCGTAGGAGCTGTTCCGGTGGTCGTTGGAGGCCGAAAATGGGTGGGTTAGGACGGCAAGGGACCGGTGATGAAGTGGTGAAGAAATGGTGGCCGGAGGTGGAGCGACGGCGGCGGATCGGAGCAAAATCCGTGCAGCCTTTGGAGAGCTTTTCCGGCCAAACGGCCGGCCGGTTGGGGGTGGGCTTTGGAGGGGTGGTGCGTCGGAAGGAGGGGAAAAGTTTGGGACCGATGGTGGGCCACACGGTGGCCGGACGGCACTGGGTTGGGCTGAAGAGACGTTCGGCGTGAGGGAGAGGGAGGAGAGAGAGAGAGAGAGAGAGAGCTCGGGAGGGGGGGACGACGCGAGAGAGAGAAAGAAAAAAAAAAAGAAAAAAAAGAAAAAAAAGAAAAATAAAGGAAAAAGAAAAGAAGAAGAAAAAAGAAAAAGGAAAAAGAAAAAGAAAAAAGAAAAAGAGATGTAGGGAAAAGAGGAGATCTAATCCTCATTCCGGGAAACAAAACTAAACCGCCAAAAGAGATTAAAAACCACAAAAACAACTAAAAGAAATAAAACACAACATCAAATAAATTAAATTAAATTAAAAACTAATTTTAAAACGCAAATAAATTAAAATAAATAACTGATATATTAATTAAAATAAAAACAATTATTTCAGCGAAAATACACTCAAAAGCGGGTCATCACATCCTCCCCTCCTTAAAAACAATTTCGTCCTCGAAATTGCAAATCAACCACCAACTTAAAGCAAGCCACAAGAAAGCACATAAACCAATTGTGATCAAGATTAAGACACATACCTTCCTTATTCGAACAAATACGGGTACTGCTCCCTCATGTCCGCTGCTCGCTAGAAGTCTTGAGCTAACGGATCTCCCCAAGCCACTTTAACTAAAGGTATCGTCTTGGACCTCAACTGTTGCTCCTTCCAATCCAAAATCTGCGACGGAACAACTTCGTAAGTGAGATCCGGTTGCAACTGAATACCTGCTGGGTCGACGAAACGTGGCTCTTGCTGTCCAAAGCTCTTCTTCAGGGATGATACGTGTAAGACATCATGAACATCCCCAAAATAATCTGGCAAAGCAACTCTATAGGCGACGGACCCTACTCTCTCCAGAATCTGAAAAGGGCCGACGTACCTCGGATCTAGTTTCCTTTTCTTACCAAAAAGCTTAACACCTCTCATGGGAGAGACTTTAAGATAAATCCAATCACCAACTTCAAACGACAACTCTCTCCTCCTGGTATCAGCGTAACTCTTCTGGCGACTCTGAGCTGCCGCCATTTTATCTCTGATGATCCGGACTTGGCTTTGCATCTCTTGAATTATTTCGGGTCCAATTACCCTACTCTCCCCAACTTCATCCCAACACAAGGGCAACCTACACTTCCTCCCATAAAGAGCTTCATAGGGAGCCATCTGAATGGTCGCATGGAAGCTGTTATTGTGTGCAAACTCGATGAGCGGCAAATGGTTTTCCCAACTTCCTTGGAATTCCAGGACACATGCTCGTAACATGTCTTCCAGGGTCTGAATGGTGCGCTCTGACTGGCCGTCTGTCTGCGGGTGATAAGCAGTACTGAACTTCAACTTAGTACCCAAAGCTGCCTGCAAACTCTTCCAGAACTGCGATGTGAACCTCGGGTCTCGATCCGACACTATACTCTTTGGTACGCCGTGTAGTCGCACTATCTCTTTGACATACAAACGAGTCAACTTACCCAAAGAGTCGGTATTATTAACAGGCAAAAAATGAGCACTCTTCGTTAACCGGTCCACAATCACCCAAACAGAATTCTTCCCACTAGGCGTTCTCGGTAAACCCACCACGAAGTCCATCGTGATATCATCCCATTTCCACTCAGGAATAGGGAGGGGTTGGAGCATACCTGCAGGTCTCTGATGCTCGGCCTTCACCTGACGGCATGTGTGGCATTTCTCCACATATAAGGCAACATCCTTCTTCATTCCATCCCACCAGTAATTTTTCTTCAAGTCCCGATACATCTTTGTACTGCCGGGATGAACTGAATAAGGGGCCGCATGAGCTTTCGCCATGATCCGCTCTTTGAATTCAGAGTCCTTGGGGACCACTCTGCGATCTCGGAACCGAAGTATCCCATCATTATCCATGCTATAATGCAACGGCCCTCGAGATTTTCGGACTCTTTTCCTGATGTTCAGCAGCTTCGGATCCTTTCTTTGGAGAGCTTTCAATTCTTCAAAATCAGTTACCCGAATATCAAGAACTGAAGACAAAATCTCTACTTGCTGCGAACTCTCTATAAGGAGCCTTCTCATCCCACAAAGCAACGATTCCAATTCTGACGGCTCGGCTTCATCTTCCAAGTGTGACTTCCGGCTCAAAGCATCAGCAACTATATTAGCCTTCCCCGGATGGTACTTGATCTCACACTGATAGTCACTGATTAGCTCCAGCCATCGCCTCTGCCTCATATTCAGATTTTTCTGGGAAAACAAATGCTTCAAGCTCTTATGATCAGTAAATACCTCGCAAACTTCCCCATACAAGAAGTGCCGCCAGATCTTAAGGGCAAAAACAATCGCAGCCAATTCTAGATCGTGCGTCGGATAATTCTTCTCATGGTCCTTTAGCTGACGAGATGCATAGGCTACAACCCGTCCTTCCTGCATAAGGACACAACCCAAACCAAACTTAGACGCATCACTGAAGACTACGAATGGCTTATGCGGTTCTGGGAGCGCTAACACTGGTGCCGTTGTCAACCTGTTCTTCAATTCCTGGAAGCTTCTCTCACATTTCTCTGACTAAACAAATTCTATATTCTTCCGAGTCAAAGTTGTGAGAGGTCCGGATAGGCGAGCAAAACCCTCTACAAATCTTCGGTAGTAACCGGCGAGCCCCAAGAAACTCCTGATCTCACGTACTGTAGTCGGGCGCTGCCATGACAAAATGGCTTCTACCTTACTAGGATCAACTGCCACTCCGCCCCGGGAAATTACATGCCCAAGAAATTTAATTTCTTCCAACCAGAATTCACACTTACTGAGCTTGGCGTATAGCTGGTGTTCTCTCAATCTCTCAAGTACCAGACTAAGATGATACACATGCTCTTCAACATCTCGGGAAAAAATCAGTATATCATCAATGAACACCACCACAAAGGAATCCAGATAAGGTCGAAACACTCGATTCATTAAATCCATGAACGCTGCAGGGGCATTAGCTAACCCAAACGGCATCACCTTGAATTCATAATGCCCATACCTCGACCTGAAAGCAGTTTTAGGCACATCCTGGTCTCTGATTCTCAGCTAGTAGTATCCCGACCTCAGATCAATCTTAGAGAACACGGCTGCTCCTTGAAGCTGGTCAAACAAATCATCAATCCGTGGGAGAGGGTATTTATTTTTTATGGTCACCTTGTTCAATTCCCGATAGTCAATGCACATACGGAGGGTTCCATCTTTCTTTTTAACACATAAAACTGGTGCTCCCCATGGCGACGTACTAGGCTGAATAAATCCCTTCTCTACCAACTCTTGCAACTGAGTCTTCAACTCTTTTAATTCAGCCGGTGCCATGCGATAAGGAGCTTTATGCACAGGAGCCGCTCCAGGTTCCAAGTCTATGACAAACTCCATCTCCCGAACAGGGGGTAGTCCGGGCAAGTCATCCACAAACACATCGGGGAATTCTTCCACAACTGGAATGTCTGCCAAAGATTTCTTCTCAGACGGCGTGGACACCATCTGCACCAAGAATGCATCCGCTCCCCATGCAATCTCTCGTCTTGCCTGAATCGCCGATATAATTCTCGGTTTTTCTTTTAATCTACTCCCCGCAAATTCCAGACAATCACCATCTGGAAGCTGAAAGCTAATTATCCGACTTCTGCAATTAATACTCGCAGAATATCGGTATAGCCAATCCATCCCGAGGATGATATCAAAACCCAACAGCTTGAACACCACCAAATCAGCATCCATGAATCTTCCCTCAAAATTTAACGGGCATCCTAAAGCAACCTTGGAACACCACACCATCTCACCATCGGGTAGAGCCACTACCATAGACTTCGGTAACTGTTCCGTGACCAAATTACACACCCGAGCAAACGTGGAAGACACAAACGATCGTGAAGCACCGGAATCAAACAAAGTACAAGCATAAAACTCATACAAACGAACTCTTCCTGAACCAAACACATCAACCCATGAAATCCAAAAAGCAAAGAATAAACCACAAACACAAAAAATTAAATCCAACTTAAGATTAAATTAAACCATACCTGTAATTACTCCAGCATCATGGGTCGCTGGTGCCTCATCATCCACCTCTCCGGGTGTGACAGCATAAACCCGGGCTTGTACTGCTTGTCTCGGGTTGGTCCTTCCACCGTGTCTACCTCCACGGCTTTCTTGAACTCTGATGGAGCAATCTCGAGCGATATGTCCCACTTGGCCGCACCGGTAACACTGGGGTCCGCTACTCATCCGACACTCGCCCTCATGAGCTCTATTACATGCTCCACAAATAGGCACCCGTCCTCCCATGCGAACACCTGAGGACGTAAGAGGTCGAGTTCCGGTCCGTTGAACAAACTTCTGGGGCGAACCCGAGCTGCTTCCTTCACCAGAAAAACTCCGCCTCTTATGCCCTGGAGGGGAACCCACACTCAGATTATTTTCCCGCTCCACAAGGGTAGCCACATCCACTAATTCCTGAAAAGTGGATATCCGATGGCTGACCACCATACGGCGTATGTCATGACGCAGCCCCTCCTGGAAACGATCTGCTCGCATCTCCTCAGTGGCGACAAGGTGAGGAGCAAACCGCTCAAGTTCTATGAACCTCCGGGCGTACAGCTCCACTGTCGCGCCCCCTTGGACCAGATTGGAGAACTCTCTTGCCTTTTGCTTCCTTACCGATGCAGGAAAGAAGCGGTCATTGAACTCCTTCTTGAAACGCTGCCAGGTCACCGCAGCGAAAGATCCCAGTTCAGTTTCCAACAGCACCCTCTTGGTATCCCACCAATCAGAAGCGGTACCATGCAAGAGATAGCTGGCGTAGAGTACTTGCTGTGCCTCAGTGCATCCACACACCTCAAAAGTTTTCTCCAGATCTTTGATCCATTTTCCCGCCTGCAGTGGATCCTCATTTCCAGTGAAGTGTGGAGTCCTATGCGCCAGGAAGCGCTCATAGGTGCATCCAGCTTGCACCATGCTACTGGACCCTCCTGGATACATCCAAGGCCCTCCCTGATATGGCCAAGGACCTCCTGGTTGTGGCCAAAACCCTCCTTGTTCCGGACAAGGCTCTCCTGACGGTGGATAAGGTCCTCCTGAAGGTGGCCAAGGACCCCCTTGTTGTGGCCAAGGTCCTTGTTGTGGCCAAGGCCCTGCCTGTTGAGACCTCGCACTCTGCTGCATAAATTCTGTCATCTGCCGTATTGCTTCGGCTAGGGAGTCATCCCTGGAGGTATTGTCCTGTGGCTCCTGAGTATTTTTCCTTGGTCTTCCCATTTTCCTGTCACAACACCACTCTTGACCCTCCTTTAAGAAAACAAATAAAACCATCATAAAACCAACAAAACAAAACCGACACCACACAGCAAGAAACAAAAGAACCAGCTTGCAAAAACATAACCAAATAAATAAAACAAACAAACAAGCTCAAACAAATAAAACAAATAAAACAACTATACTTAACATAAATTTTAAAACACAACTTTAAAAAGCATTCTGGTACTGCCTACGGGACATGTGGTTTTACCCAGAGCCAAACCGCTCTGATACCACCTGTGACGCCCCTAAATCCCCACGCCCGAACACGGGAAAATCGAGACGTCCGGATGGTGACAACCCGGGTCACCATCCTATCGACGGGTGCCGAGTGTGTGCAAAAGCAACAAATGTGCACGGAAGAACACGCAGCGGATAACGAAAGTCATAACTAAGTACCAGAATTTTCTTAACGTAATACAAGCTGTTTAAAACATACATAAATAAAATACTACAAAACACGCATATAATAAAATATCAAATACAAGGCATGACATCAGCAACCCGGCAGAGCCGCATCCTCGGGCTCAGCCTCCTCCTCCTCCTCCTCGAACTCTGCACCAAAAGCTACGGAACCAAAAATGATACCGCAGGTAAGTAAAACCCAAACACTACCAGATAAAAACACATATAGAACTCAAACAATATGCATGAACCATGCCCAATGCACAAAACCCAAAGACACAGTTTTCCACACACGCCAAAATCACATTTTTTATCCGTATGCACCATGACCTCCCCTAGGGGTCATCCGCACACCCTGGCTCCAGTGCCACACCGCACAGTGCCACACCGCAGAGTACCACCACGCATGTGACACCTAACGAGCGATGCCCAGTTCCGTGCCCCGCACGTTCGTAGCCAAGCATCCTCTAGCCCTCACCAGCGAAGGGCCACGGAGTCGGTGCGTAGAGCGATGCTCGGTTCCGCGCCCGGCGCGTTCGTAGCCAAGCAACCCCTAGCCCCCGCTCCCATCGTCTAGCGACAACTCAGGGGACATCACTCAGTTTATTCCGCTCCCGAGTGACTAGAGGAGCTCCACCGGGATAATACCCCATCCCGGCTTGGGGTCGTGATACGCATGCACCCGTAAGACCACTTACGCCAATACACAGGCTTTTCACACATAAACAAAAATACACGTGCATGCACCATGTAATGCCATATCAATGCATAATAAGATAACCAACCAACATAAATCAATAAAACAAGTATCTCCATCCTCCATCCATCCGATCCCCGAACTCCTCGGACTCAGTCCGGAATCAGCCAACCAACAAATAAAATAATTGAATGAGCAATATATTTTTAAATCTGAAAATAGGGTTTGGAAAATACTCACAGCGCTATACGGTAATTTTAGAAAACAAGCGGCGTTGCAAACGGCGGCGGAAAAGCAACATCACAGTGAAAATTCACTGCGGCCGTGGGTTTGAAAAACCCACTTTTGAACGGGGACAAACTAGGACACGAAATTGATAGGGAATGGTCTAGGGATGGTTGTGAAGCTATTGGAAGTGATGAACGGCCGTGGGTGGCGGCGGAATCGCCGGAAATGGCCGGAAAACGCAAATCGGAAACTAAGCTCGTAGGAGCTGTTCCGGTGGTCGTTGGAGGCCGGAAATGGGTGGGTTAGGACGGCAAGGGACCGGTGATGAAGTGGTGAAGAAATGGTGGCCGGAGGTGGAGTGATGGCGGCGGATCGGAGCAAAATTCGTGTAGCCTTTGGAGAGCTTTTCCGGCCAAACGGCCGGCCGGTTGGGGGTGGGCTTTGGAGGGGTGGTGCGCCGGAGGGAGGGGAAAAGTTTGGGACCGATGGTGGGCCACACGGTGGCTGGACGGCACTGGGTTGGGCTGAAGAGACGTTCGGCGTGAGGGAGAGGGAGGAGAGAGAGAGAGAGAGCTAGGGAGGGGGGACGACGCGGGAGAGAGAAAGAAAAAAAAGAAAAAGAAGAAAAAAAAAGAAAAAGAAAGGAAAAAGAAAAGAAGAAGAAAAAAGAAAAAGGAAAAAGAAAAAGGAAAAAGAAAAAGAGATGTAGGGAAAAGAGGAGATCTAATCCTCATTCCGGGAAACAAAACTAAACCGCCAAAAGAGATTAAAAACCACAAAAACAACTAAAAGAAATAAAACACAACATCAAATAAATTAAATTAAATTAAAAACTAATTTTAAAACGCAAATAAATTAAAATAAATAACTGATATATTAATTAAAATAAAAACAATTATTTCAGCGAAAATACACTCAAAAGCGGGTCATCACATTAAGGACTCATGTTCGGTAGGTATGACAAATTCTTTTGGCCAAAGGTAATGTTGCCAAATCTCCAATGCCGTCACAAAATCAATTTGATGCTTTATTTCTCTAATAAGTGACAATCCACTAAGCACATCTCTAGGCAACATGACACCATATCCCTGCAACAAAAAGACAACAACATTAGGCAAATATTCGTCAAATTCGTTAGTATTAAAACTCACCTTAGCATAAAAAATCAATTTTCTCTTTGTTTCTCTCATGTTCTTCACTCTCTCTTTTTCTTTTCACTTTCCTTTTTCTTTTAATTCTCTTTTTTTCTTGAGATTTCAACCTCAGCCTCATTTCTTTTTTCATTTCTCTCTCTCTCTCTCTCTCTCTCTCTCTCTCTCTCTCTCTCTCTCACATTTTTAGCCTCACTATTTCTTTTTTCTTAATCTCAATTGCACTCTTTCTTTTTTACCCAATCTCATTTTCACTCTTTCTTTTTTTATCACTCTCACTTTCACTCTTTCTTCTTTGATCAACCTCACTTTTCAATTTTAGTTAGTCCTCATGGACCTATTTTGGGGTTAAAGGAGCAAGTTTGATTATTTTACCCTCATTTACAAAGTTGTACATGTTCTTGACCCATCATGGATCACCATTCTCTCATACTGTCACGGTCTGCCCAACAAAATATGGCCAGTATACATAGACACTACATCATAAAACACCTCATCCTTGTACTTTTCAATTAAAAAAGAAATTTGCATTTGCTTATTTACTCTAACCTCCCCATAATCATTCAATTTTTCAACTAAAGTAATACTAGCTATATTAGTACCACTCCACCTATCAATGATCATACTACATACCTTATTGTTGATGTGTCATTTAATATGGAAAATGTTCTCTCTCTGCTACTCCGTATCATCTACCTTGATTTGTGTATTGAGAATATGCCTGACAACAAGATATTCACTTGTCACGGGGTATTCCACTTCATCATCATCACTAGCATCAACCGGGTCATGCGTCTCATCACTATCACCCTCACACTCAGTCATCACCTCCTCATTTTCACCCATAATCATCACCTGCTTGTTTGGACATTGAGATGCGATGTGCCCTAAACCCAAATACTTAATATTTTATATCTATATTCCTTGAAAGTTGGAATTCTACCTTGGGTTTATATTTACTAGTCTCCTCATCTTTTTCTTTAGGTGGTTCGGTTTTTTCCTTAGCTACAACTTGATCATTTTTATCTTATTTTGGTTTCTAATGAGTGCTAGAAACCAAGATGTACCTTGCTGTCCCCTTTCTTTTTAACTGTCTCTTCAACTTCATAGCCATGTGCACAATGTCCTCTATCTCCACATAATACTGCAACTCAACTACATTAGCTATCTTCCTATTCAAACCACACAAAAATCTAGCCATAGTGGCCTCCCAATCCACCTTTACATTAGCCCGAATCATAGGCACCTCCATTTCCTTATGGTAATCCTTTACACTCCTAGACCCTTGTGTAAGGTTTTTTAATTTTTAGTAGAGGTCTCTATAGTAGTGGCTAAATACAAATCTCTACCTCATAATAGCTTTCAACTCACCCCAAGTTTCTACAGGTCTTTTATGATTCCTTTTCCTATTGGTCACTAACTTATCCCACCAAATAATCAAACATCAACTCTATTTTTTCCTCTCACTCTAAATATGTTTCAGGGTCATTTTCATTTTAGAAATATGATATTTTCATTTTGATGCTCCCAAAATCCTTATCTACCCTATCTCGCCCCCTTGGGTTTCCCCTAAGTCCTATTCCACTCCTAACTCTTCTATGTTTGCCTGTTACATCCATCCCAAATTCAGATGTTAAGTCTTCTTCATCCTCACTATTTTTTTATTATCATACTCATTTTCAATACTAGACTCACGTTTCCTCCTATTTCTCCCACTATGCAGATTTCTAATAACTTCATCTTGTTGATTCATCGTATCCCTCACTTCTCCCAACACCAAATTTAACATTTTAAATTGTTGTTGCATGGCCTGCAACACAAAGAATGAATTATTTGCCAACATCTTTGGTGATGAGTCACTCTTATGAGACATCATAATGTGTTGTACAAAAAGAATATTAGTGATAAAGAATTTCACACACTCCCTTACGTGTTTATACTCAAATAATGACACTTCACTCATGTTTCATTCTTAAATTGACTTTTTTTTTTCTATACTAGTCTCACACTCTTTTGCCTTTTACCTTAAGAGTTTTTTGGCCCAAATTCTTTAAGAACTAGTTAAACTAAATCAAGACAACAACTTTGTATTATTCAAACTAGAAATATAGATTCAAGAAACAAGATCAAGAAATAACAAAAGAATAAAATGACACGAGACTCAAGGAATTTATACAAGGGAAAGAGTAATTACGAGATAAGATACCAACTGGAATGATGCAACAAGAGCAATTCAGCCCCTTTGAAAAGAAAGGCTTAATCAACAAATTTCTTTCTTTCTTTCTTTTTTAATTTTTTTCTTTTCTTTTCATTAACTGATTTGATCACAAATAGTAACAAGAACTGATCAAACAATCGTGAAAATTAAACAAAAACTGAATAACACGTACGGGTATTCAATTGTGAAAATCAAACAATTGAATTCAAATGTACAAAAATTGACAATGAAGTATAAAGGAATTAATGAAACAACACTCCAAGTAATTGACAAACTTAGAGATGCAAGAAGCCCTAAATGGAATTCGGTCACCCTAACAAACTCTAATGACAAAACAATTTCGGCAGCCTAAGGATGAAACACAACAGCCCTAAAACAATGAGAAATTTTCACAGCCCCTTTTATATTTGTTTTTTGTTTTTGCAACCCTAGAATAGTGAAGCCCTAGAATTAAAGATGCAATGATTAAAAGATAAAATCAGATCTAATTGGAAATCGAGCTCTAAATACCAAATGATATAAACTTATGTAAATGAAATCCCTTGAACCCATAATCAATTTGAAAGCCAATGAAAAATCTAGACCTATTGAAGAACTTGTTTCAAGAGCCTAGATTACAAGGAAGTATGCTACAAAGGTTGTAATTTACTTTTGATAAATTCAAAAGTTCATTAAAAAACAAGATGAGATAAACTTAACTCACAAATGAAAATTTATTCAAAAAATAAGCTAAAACCTAAAGTGGATGGCCACAAGGGATTAAATAATCCTCCCCAATTATAAACCCCTAGACTATAATAAAACCCTTTCCAAAAATACCCTTGGTTGAAAATTACAAGGCCTTCCTAACACAAGCCATAGTTGAAATTAAAACAATTCCCAAGCTACCATTATGTGTCCGGCGCTCCCTTTTGTGATTGCATACTATAATTTTTATCTTAAAACCTTAATTCAACAAAATAAAACATATGTGGGCTGAACATCCTCAAATCCTATTATTTTAAACTAATTTCCATAATTAATAAAATAAGTCATTTTAATGAATTGAACAAGTTCAAAGCATTCAATAACAATAGACCCTAGTCATGTCTTTAACAACTTGTATCACTTGAATCAAAATTGGGTCTCATTCTCTCAAGCCCATATTGAATATTGGACTCTTGCTAGACTCATCCCAAGTGGATTCACTAATTTTTACATTACTTCATTAATCTTCTTAACTCTTGACCTTGTGATTGACCCATTTGAAATTTATAAAAGATTTTCAAGACTCGATGGCAAGTTCATTGTGCTACTCCTGAGATCTACTCATGGGCCCATTAGGCTATCCGTGAGCTTCTCTTGTGCTGTCTTCATGTCATTTGTGAGCTGCCACCTGCGGTGGTCGAAGACCATTCTTTGTTCGTGAGCTGCCATCCGTGAGCTTATTCACGGTAGCAGTTCTTCCCTTGAGTTCTTCCATGAGCTTTTTAACATAAGCTTTCTCACGCCCATTATTGTGCTGTTGTCCGTAAGTTCTTCCCATGAGCTCTTAAGGGTGGTCAAGGACCACTTTTTAGTCTGGCAGGAGACACTAGTGGACTAGACAATGTCTCGTGGTGGTGAATAGAGGTCTCATGGTAGTTTCCATGAGCTTTCCACGTGGCATGTGCAAACAGTAGGGCAATATGGCCGTGAGGCAGCTTGCTCCCTCTTTGGTGGCCGAAGGTCGCACCAATGGAGGTAGACAAAGCTGAGGGCCACCTCATGGCTGCCAGCTCCCTTGCTACACCATGGCGGGGCTGGAGTGAGCACCCCACTCACTAGGACGGGCATGACCTCTGTGGACGGAGGTAATCTTGGTGTGGACAGAAAACACCGACCAACTACATGGTATCCACTGGTTCCTCCCGCTGGGCTCACGGCTGTGAAGCCGTGAGCTTACTAGGCTCCCACGTTGTGTAGTGCACCATGTGCACTGCCATGGGCCACTCTATGACTGTAGTGCAGTCAGTGACCCACCAGTGAAGATAAAAGACTCCGATAGACTAGATGGTGGTCGTTGGCTTCCTTCTTTGGCCGTGCTATGGGTGTGCATGGCTGCTGTTTTGCTTGGGAGCACGCTATGCCCGAGTTCCTACCGTTCACGACCAAGCCGCCTTGTGTGGCCTTACGGGAGGGAGACCATGAGGTGCTGGACAAAAGCCTTTGGCAGCCATTGGACCTCTCAGCGTGCTGTCGCGAGTCTCCTTAGGTGCACGGGTGACGTGCACTCGTTGTGAGCTATGCACAACACTATACTTGCCATGCACAGTTTTCACATGCAAGGGCACTTAAGTGCACTGTGCCAGGTGCACAATCATCGATTCTAGTGTTCAGTGTCCTTCACTTTTGATACGAGTGTTCAGCACACTTTTTATACACAGTTTAAGTTACTGGGGAGTGTGGGCTCCCAGTCTGCACACTACTCGCATAAAGAGTGCAATATGCTCAATTGACTAGGCAAGGTAAGGCCCATGCAATCCTTTTTTTGCTATAATATTTTTCATAAAAATAAAACTGAGGAAGCCGAGAATACTTATCTGGAGAGCATTCTCCATGATATGCACTCCCACTCCCCCTCCAGCTTGGTGAGATGAGTAATTGACAAAGACTTGCCGATGTTTCATGGGTTGTGTATACTCATCTATCCTTTGGAGACTATTGAGCGTACCGAGAAGTCGTCCTTCTTTCGCTTCCAATGTAAGAAGTAACTCAAATTCCACAGACAGCACCACTGTTAATGTGTATTTTTGGTCAATAGTCCAGAAGAGGAGAAGGATCTCTCTTCGGTGTGCTGAGGTGGCATTGGGCTCATATTGGTGTTGTGTAGGCCCCGATATGCTGGGCCTGGGTTAAGGCTGTGTGGGACACCAGCTGATCTGGTGCGGCTATATGGAGTTCGTGTGTATGCCCATGGTGGTGAACAGTAGATAAATGCAGAAAAAATAGAGAGATAGATACATAGATTTACATGGTTTGCCTACGTCCATGAAGGCTTGGGGATGAAATAATCCACTATAATAAGCTTGATTTATAGTCTATCACCCTCACTGTATAATAGATTTTAGAGATCCCTCTTCTCGATTTCCGCCTCATAGTAGGAACTCATATCTGGGGGTTGAAGAAGCCTTCCCAAGAAGCCTAACAAAAAGTCTGCCCGAAAAGTCCCCTTCAAGTTGTCCGTCTCACCCCTTTTATTTATTTCCTTCCATTGTTTATGTCACATCACTTTTCCTCATGTCTTTTCCTTCTGCCATCCTGAAATTTCTTCCCATCACCCCATCTTTCCACATTTTTCTCTTATTTTGTCCTCTAGTGAAGCCCCCCTTTGATGGGCTAGGACTTGAGAGTCCATTTGGGCCTTATGACAAAAATCCCACCAACAATGCTCACCAAATGTGCCCACTAATATATTTTTATTTATTTTTATTTTTTCTTAATGATTAAGGAAGTGATTATTAATGAATTTATATATATATATATATATATTTTATTTTTTCTTAATGGGTAAGGATGTTTAAAAAATGCTTAAAGAAAAACAAAATTAAAAAAAAAAAAAAACTCATTTAGACTAGTGTGCACGTTTGGTGGACACATTTGGTAGTCATCCCAGCATTATTCTCATTTCAATCATATTTGAAAACTATCAATAAAAGTTTATTTTCATATATAGAAAATGTAAAGAATTTGAAAAAAAATATTTTTATATGAGTAATACTATACACCACACTATCATCTCATTTTTATCTTATTATATAAGATGTGACATATTTATTACAATTAGATGATAAATGATTATCACATCTTATATAACGAGATGATAGTATGATGTATAGAATTTTTCTTTTTATTCAAAATAATTAAAATAAAAAATTCTATTCAGTAGCCTTAGAGCACTCTCAATGACTTTTATATTTGGACAAAAAATATATATGATCAGAATAAAAAAGAGTTCCATCAGATTATATAAAATGAAATGTAAAATACATTTAGCTAGAGTAACCCACTTGTAGTGGATACTGTTAATCCTTTAAACAGTTTTTTATAATTTATATTTCATTTACTTCTTCATTTTCTTTTACTTTGATTTTTACCATGTTAGTAAATTCTTTTTAGTGTTCATTATTTAAAACACATATATTTTATTTTCTTCTAAAAAATATCTTGAAAATATTTTTAAAAATATTTTTTAAAAATATCTAAAAATGTGCCCACTAATATATTTTTATTTTTTCTTAATAGTTAAGGAAGTGATTATTAATGAATTTATATATATATTTTTTTATTTTTTCTTAATGGGTAAGGATGTTTAAAAAATGCTTAAAGAAAAAAAAATTAAAAAAAAAAAAACTCACTTAGACTAGTGTGCAAATTTGGTGGACACATTTGGTAGGCATCCTAGCATTGTCCTCTTTCCAATTATATTTGAAAAATATCAATAAAAGTTTATTTTTATTTATAGAAAATGTAAAGAATTTGAAAAAAATATATTTTTATTTGAGTAATAGTATACATTATACTGTCATCTCATTTTCATCTTATTATATAATTTGTGACATATTTATTATAATTAGATAATAAATGATTATCACATTTTATATAATAAAATGATAGTGTGGTGTATAGAATTTTTATTTTTATTTAAATTAGTTAAAATAAAAAATTCTATTAAGTAGCCTTAAGGCACTCTCAATGGCTTTTATATTAGACAAAAAATATATATTATGTGAAGAATTGCTCTAAAAAAAAGTTAAATCCAATTATATAAAATGAAATGTAAAATACATTTAGCTACAGTAACCCAGTTGTAGTGGATACTGTTAATCCTTTAAATAGTTTTTTATAATTTATATTTTATTTACTTTTTCATTTTCTTTTACTTTGATTTTTACATGTTAGTAAATTCTTTTTTATTGTTCATTATTTAAAACACGTATATTTTATTTTCTTCTAAAAAATATCTTGGAAATATTTTTAAATCAATTTTTTCATATTTTGATTTTATTTTTAATTTTTATTTGGTTGATATATTTTTGTTTTATGACAATATGACTGAATTATTTTACATTGTATATTAAAACAAATTGTAAATATAAAAAAAAATATGGATATTCTAAATTTATTGGTAAAAAAGAAATATTTAAAAATAATAAAAAAGATTATTTAAACAAAATGAAAAAAATAGATAAATTAATGATAATGTATTGTAAAAGTTAATATATATAAATTTGTTTTTGATAAAATATTTAAAAAATAGGATGGAGAATACGTCACCGCCTTATAGTGTACACTAAAAACATGTTAGTGTGGTGTGGACTTCTGAATAGTCTAAAAAAAAAAAAAATGCCAATGCAAAATGGCAAAAGAAGTTGCCACAAAACTCCGTTTCATTGCTCCTCCCCGCACTCTCTTTTGCTCCTGCTCCACGCTGTGTTTTCTTTAACCTTTTTCTTTTTTAAATTTTGCAATTTTTATTTTGCAGTCTTGCTTTCGTATCTTTAGACCCGCAATCTTCTAGGAGATTTGACCGTTAAAAAAAAGGAAGTTATTTCTTGATCCGTCCCTTTTTAGTTTATAGGGTTTTTGTTCTGTTGGTCTATACCTAGCCCCTAGGGTTTTGTGTTCTCTCAAACTTATTAGGTTCAAATTTTCTTCAAATTCAGGGCTTTTCGTGCTCCAAAACACATCATGTGCATACATTTTTTGTTGGGTTTTCCAGAAACACGGTCAAAGGCTTTATCTTTGGGAGGCTTTTGTTCTTATACTAATCTGGGGTGGTTTTTCTTGGTTTTTTTCCCTTTCGGTTCCAAAATTATAAACTAAGATACCCTTTTGTTGGTTTCTCTTGTTTTTTTTTTTTTTAATTATTGGACACTTAACGGGTTCTCCTCAAATTACTGAACAAAGTGCTTGCAAAGCTGCAATTTTCAAGAAGTATAGTGTACAAGTATTGGGTTTTGGGAGCGGGAACAAGATGATTGCCGAGAAACCTAGTTGGATTAGGCACGAGGGGATGCAGATTTTCTCCATTGATGTTCAACCCGGGGGGCTTAGGTTCGCCACTGGTGGGGGCGACCACAAGGTATGGCGCGTTATATCCTTTGTGCTCTGTTTGCTTTCTGATAAATTTCAAGAGAGGAGAATGTTTTGAACACTGAGTTTTAGGTTCTTCATTGTGTTAAATGAGCGCAAAATCGTATCCGGGGTTAAAAGTGTAGTCTTTCTCATTGTTTCCTGTTTCTTTGGCTGCCGAGAGAATTTCTCATAGCACGCTTTGAGTTATATATTTGTTATGAAAACATCTAGAACTGCGTGCAAGCAGCTCCTTTTTTTCCCTAGTCCTTTAATTTTGAAAGCAGAAAATCCAAAAACTCAGCTTCGATGTTGGTCATAGCGCAGGAGTTTAGTGTGATAGTGTTGGTAAAGAGTGCTTAAGCACAAAAAGCCTAGGTTGGAGCCCGTTGCTTGCCAAAAGCAAAGCACGTTTACAAAAGCGAGCATTAAGCAACCAAGTGTTTTTTTTGGTTTAAATCGAGAAATTCTTTTAGCTTTTTGCTTAAAAGGAAAAGTGAAATCAGTTGTAACTATTACTGTTTGCATTAGCCATTAATTTAGATGAAGTAGATGAGGAAGATGATGAGGTTTTCAAATCCTTTAATGACAATGAAGATGGTCCTATGCTTAATGGCGAGCATGATTAATACTTCAACACTATATTGCTAATGTTAGCATAGAAGTCAATGCCTACAATACTTGTGGTCATTGTCTTTTGGTATATTCTGATTCAACCTTGTACTTTATTTTGAATATTGGCTATCGGATGTCTTGGTTGTATATATTGTAAAGCGCAAGAGTATTGCATTGAATGTCATGTTTATATTTTATGTAATTAATCACTCACTTGATTTTCATGTTGCTTACTTCTCTAACAAATTGATTTAATAGGCCAAATATATTACTATATTGCTTTTGTAATTTTTTATTGCATTTTATGCATGTTTTGTTGGTATTCATTATTTTTAAAACTGTGTATTTACGTCAATTATATGCACACTTTGCACTTTGAACCTAAGCTCTTGGCTGCTTCTGCACTTAAATGTGCCTAATGCTTTCATTAACCATAATGCGACTTGTGTTTTTGCTCGTAATTGTCAAGCCTATTGTTGAGAGGCATACTTAAGTGCAAACGCTGTCTAGAGCCTAGGCGTGAAGCGCAAGTATGTGACTAATTGAAAGTAGGCGCATATATTAAAATTAATTTATAATAACAGAAAACCCATAAAATACACTAAAAAGGTTTAAAAAGCAAGATGGTAATATCTTTAGCCTATTAACTCAATTTGTTAGAGTAACGCAACATGAAAATCAATTAATCAACTAATTACATAGATTTAGGAAATTTTGGTCAAACATCCTTGTGCTATGGTGTACTTGGGTCTAAGAACCTGTAAATGTTTTTTGAGAATTAACCATGCGGAATGACTTGTGAGTTAATTTGAAAGAGGACCCTTTGTTAATTTCTTTCGCCCATCAACAGTAATAGAAAACACATGACAGCTTCAACAAATTGCCATGTGTCAACTTCAATTTTAATAAGCTTTTTATAAAAAAACATATTTTTATTTATATATCAAACATAGAAAAAAAAAAAAAGAAAAAAAGAAAAAAAGGGGAACGCCCATGTGGTGGGCAAGCATTACTTAAACATAACATTTCATATAATTCTCTGCTTAGCTTGATATACACATATGTGATGCTGATTGCTACTCATTAATTTTTTTTTTTTTGATAGTCATAATCAAATTAAAGTACATGTTTGAGTCAAAATATACCAAAGGGATATTGACTTCTATACTAACATGAGCAATCAAATATCATGGGGTAGCTTAAGCTTGCAGCCAGAATTTTTGAATGCCGCATAGTCTCAGTGTCTCACCTCCAAAAATGATCTCTCTAGTCAGGGAGTTTGAGCTGAAAATTTCCAAGAAGTAGTAGTTTGAGCTTCAAATTTCCAAAAAGTGGTTGATTGAGCTGCAAATTGGTCATTTGGGTAATTTGGGTGCAGATTGAAAAATGATGGTAGTTTGGGGAAGCAAAATGTACTTTTTGCAGATATATAGATATTTTATAATCACCTCACCCACTCTCTTCTGTAACTCTCTCCTTTTTTTCTCCTGTAACTGTCTCTCTCTCTCTCTAAACAATTTGCAATCTCTTTTCCCCTTGATTCAAGATAAAAAGTACTAATTTTCAATTATACAATTTATCATATAGTATGGATCCTGTTTAGAAAATAAAACATTATCATTAGCTCTTATCAAACCAGGAGGTGTAAGTTATCAAAAATGTTTTGCCTAAACTCAAATAAAGCAAATTTAAAACAGGTAATCACTTTTCAAAACAAAACAAAGCAAATTTGTACTATTGGTTTAGATCCAGTCAGCTACCATTCAAATTGAATACTATCTTGGGACATTCCAAATTGGAATAGATGGCTACCATTATGAGATAGGAGTACTGGCAGGCTGCAGCCTGGTGGTCAAATGGTGGGCTTGGGATGGCCATTAGACTCAAATATCTTGGGTTTTATTTTTCATTGGGAGTTTACTTTGATTACCTCATACACGGTTCTGGTGGGTGGGGTGGTGTGTCCTGGATTTTCTTCTTAAGATTGGTTCTGAAGGGTTCCCGCCCTGGTGATGTTCTATGCCATTAAAAAAAGTATTGATAGAGGGTGATGTTTCATAGCTACGACTTGTATTAGTAGTGATATCATATGCACCTGGAGATCTTGCATTGGATTCTTTCTGTTACAGGTTAATGATTTCTATTTATTCAGTAGTATGCAAGCGGTAACTATTATATTGGTCAATCTAAAAGCTTAGTTCCTTATGCCCTTCCCTTGAATGCAGGTTCGTATATGGAACATGAAATCTGTTAGCAGGGACTTGGGAAATGATGAATCTACGCATAGGCTTCTTGCAACCCTTCGTGATCACTTTGGTTCTGTCAACTGTGTCAGGTGGGCTAAACACGGTAGGTTTGTTGCATCAGGCTCTGATGATCAGGTGATTTTAATTCATGAGAGGAAGCCTGGTTCAGGAACCACTGAGTTTGGCAGTGGAGAGCCCCCGGATGTTGAGAACTGGAAGGTTGCAATGACTTTGAGAGGACACACTGCAGATGTGGTAATGTAATTGCTTTTAATAACGGAACACGATGCAAGCATACAAAAATAGAACATTTTCATTCTATTATTTTTGAATTATTTTGTCTGGCTGCATGTGAATGTCCTTTATTGCTTCTGCCGTCTCATATTGTTTGTACACTACACTTTTGGGTCATCCCAAAGTATTGTCCACTTGTTTTTTATTTTTTATTTATTTTTTAATATTTTACTTAAGTAAAATATATATGTGGACTTTAAGTGGACAAGTATGGTCCACTTTTAGAAGTCAATGGAAAAAACCTAATAACCTTCCTTACTTAAGACTTCAATAATTTTCACTTATAAAAAATATGTTTATTTAAAGTTTAAATTAAGAGGTGTGATTCTGGAAACTGATACTTTTTATTTCAAAAGAAACATAATAATTGGTCTAAAACAAAGGGATTTTCTAAGGTTGCAAACAATTTGGATGGGGAGGGAATATTAGTTTATATCTTTAAAAAATAATGTTTATTGTCATCTTGTTAATTACTACAAGTGACTAATGCTATCTTGTTATTACCAATCAAAAATATTTTTATGTGCAAGCAAATGCCGCCTATGTATGATAATACAGAAATGTGTTCTCATCGGGCTTCTTCTAACCTTGGAGGTTAATATTCCATGCTTGAAGTAGGTGGATCTTAATTGGTCACCAGATGACTCGACCCTGGCAACTGGGAGTTTGGACAATACTATCCATATATGGAATATGAGCAGTGGCATTTGCACTGCTGTTCTTAGGGGTCATTCTAGCCTGGTCAAAGGAGTTGCTTGGGATCCCATTGGCTCATTCATAGCTAGTCAGTCAGATGATAAGACTGTCATTATTTGGCGAACAAGTGATTGGAGTCTTGCTCATAGGACGGATGGTCACTGGGCTAAGTCGGTATGTTCATCAATTATAAATCTTTGTACTGTTTCAGTTTTAATTTCTATTTCCTAATGTGAGTACGTTCTTTTCAGCTTGGATCTACGTTTTTCAGGCGGCTTGGATGGTCCCCTTGTGGCCATTTTATTACTACCACTCATGGTTTCCAGAAGCCAAGGCATTCTGCACCTGTTCTAGAGAGAGGGGAATGGTCTGCCACGTTTGACTTCTTAGGACATAATGCCCCAGTTATTGTGGTGAAGTTTAATCATTCCATGTTCAGAAGGAATTCTACCAATGCTCAGGAAGTGAAATCTGCACCTGCTGGGTGGAGTAATGGGGCTTCAAAGACTGGAGGCAAAGAACCGCAGCCATATAATGTTATTGCAATTGGGAGTCAGGACCGCACTATAACTGTATGGACAACTGCAAGTCCTCGTCCTCTCTTTGTTGCCAAGCATTTCTTTGCTCAAAGTGTTGTGGATTTATCTTGGTATGATTTAAATCTCCAGGAAAAATGTAACCATTATGTTTGCATATGTGAATTTTGACAAACTATTTTTCTTTTGCATACTCTGAGTTTTTGACTTTCCAACTGTTCTTCTTAAATTTTTTTTACCTCTTTGATTCTTTATTCTTCTTCTGGTAACAGGAGTCCTGATGGATATTCACTGTTTGCCTGCTCTTTGGATGGGTCGGTGGCTACTTTCCATTTTGAGGTGAAAGAACTTGGTCACAGATTAAGTGATGCTGAACTGGATGAGTTAAAAAAGAATCGTTATGGTGACGTGAGAGGTCGACAAGCAAACTTAGCAGAAAGCCCAGCACAGTTATTGCTTGAAGCAGCTTCATCTAAACAAAACCCAAAGAAAAAAGTTGCTAATATTCATCAAAAGCAGACCCTCATAAAATCTTCACTTGATGCGGGGGTTGCAACAAAGAGTGAGCCTCAAGCTGATGAGGGGAAGAAGAGTAGTGGAACGGCTAGTGATGGGTTAAATAAAGTGACTTCTGGCCGAATTTCTAGTCCTGTAAAACAAAGAGAATATAGGCGCCCTGATGGCCGAAAGAGAATCATTCCTGAAGCAGTTGGTCTGCCTATTCAGCAGGAGAATATCTCTGGTGGGGCTCAGGCACAGGCACTCGACTTTCCTCTTATGTCATCTGATCATGGAAAGGATGATAATGGTGTGGTACACACTGGGGTGGGCTTTAAAGAAAGTTCTGTCAGGGGAACAGTAGGCAGAAGCTCGGATGTAAAGGAACGTTCTGGGGTCACTGCTAGGGCTTCAATTGCCGAGAGCCTAATTATTGAGAAAGTTCCAATCTCCACAGCCAGAGATGGAAGCATCAATGTGGAGGAGTCAGGGGCTGCCAAGGCTTCTACTTCTTTGCCTGGTTCTAGTAATTCTCTTTCTATCAGGGTGTTTGATAAGAAAGAAGGAGAAGATGCATTACCACTTTGCTTGGAAGCTCGGCCTAAAGAACATGCTGCGAATGATATTGTTGGGGTGGGCAATACATTAATGATGAGAGAAACAGAAATTGTATGCACAAGGGGGTCTCAAACACTTTGGTGTGATAGGATCGCAGGGAAGGTCAGTGTTTTGGTTGGAAATGCAAACTTCTGGGCAGTTGGATGTGAAGATGGATGCATACAGGTAAATTCTCAAAATTGAACATTATTATCTTTTTTTAGTTTTGAAATGTTCATGGGATTTGAGCGCACTGCATGATATAATTGCAGTATTATTCTCCATAATTTGCAATCCACATCTTTATCACAAACCCTTGACCATGATATTAGTCCTGATCGGCGACTGTTATAATCTCAAACCTTTAAATTCATTTTGTGTTGTTACTAATGCCTTTGCAGATGCAAAATTTCAATTGCCAACCCCTATAGTGATTATTTTATCTGTTTTTTACCCTATTTAAGGAATTCATTGATAAGCATTGATAGATTTTTCTAAACATCGCTGATAATTAGCTTTTAGCCCCTAGGCTTATGGTTGAATTTGGTACTATAATCAAGGACTAAAGGACAGAGAGTATCCTGTCAGAAAATCTCAGTTAAATATTATGCAACGACACACACAAGTGCACATGCACACATATTTGATAAGTGAAGATTCCAACATTGATCGTAAGAATACAAACATATGCTTATGTTTGTTTTCCCTTGGAAAAGGTGTACACAAAGTGTGGAAGACGAGCTATGCCGACCATGATGATGGGATCAGCAGCAACATTTATAGATTGTGATGAGTGCTGGAAGTTGTTGCTAGTCACGAGGAAAGGATTGTTGTATGTTTGGGATCTATACAACCGGAACTGTCTCCTTCATGACTCATTGGCATCTCTTGTTGCTTTGAACCCAAATGCGTCATCAAAAGATGCAGGTATCATGTCTCTCATCTTTTTTCGTAACAAGGTTTTTCTTGTTTATAAAATCACCAGGAATCCCTATGCTTTTGTCTGGGTGAATTTTGAAACTTTTTTCTTTGTTTCCTTGAGAACCGTGCACTGATAATTCAGTGTCTTTTTCTTATAATATTTCCCTCTAGGCACAATCAAAGTTATATCTGCAAAGCTATCAAGATCTGGTTCTCCTCTGGTGGTTCTGGCCACTCGCCATGCCTTCCTCTTTGATATGAGTCTCATGTGTTGGCTAAGGATTGTAGATGATTGCTTCCCAGCTTCAAACTTTGCTAGCTCTTGGAATTTGGGTTCAGTTCAGAGTGGCGAGCTGGCTGCATTGCAGGTTGATGTTAGGAAGTATATGGCAAGAAAGCCTGGTTGGAGCAGGTTTGTACTTCGATATGAATTCTTGATGTGTATTTTACTTAAGAAAAATGATATATACAAGCCTTGTGTAAGCCCTTTATAAAAAAGTGGACCCCACCCTAGAAAAGATTGAAAAACTCACTTTCTTAAAGGGAGACCCACATTTTTACAAAAGGCTTGTACCTTTGAGACTTGTACATAGCATTACTCCTTAAATCCCATGTGTCAAATGACAGGCCATAATTGAAGACTGAATTAGATGTAAAGCCAAAAAATCTTGGGAGTGAATGATTCTGTCCTTTTTTTTTTTTTCCCTCTCAAGTGGCGAAGTACTGAAGATTCTATGAGATTTTATTACCAGTAATAGAAGTGCACTTTATGTTGTGAATAATTACTAAGCATTTTTCAACTCAATTCCAGAATGATGACCATATTGGTGTTTTTATCTTTTTCCTCTGCGATTGGCTTTCAAACTTCCAGAATTCTTTTCTGAAATTCTCATGACATATTATTGAAAGTTTCAGGATTAATTCCTTTGTGCCTTTTAATTGAGTCTTATTAAAAAAGAAAAAAAGAAAAAAAAAGTTGCTGGATTGATTCCTCAGTTTCAAAGTACTCCTAATGGGTGTTTATATATTGGCACATCTTCAGCTCTTTTTCTTAGTAATTCAACCTTTAAGTTCACAATATAAATTAGTATGCCACTCCTAAGATTGACCAGTGGCAATTTATTATTTGTTGTTACAGAATGACTGATGATGGAGTGCAGACACGTGCTCATTTGGAAGCACAGTTGGAATCCGCTTTGGCTCTGAAGTCCCCTCATGAATATCGCCAGTGCCTCCTGTCATACATACGCATTCTTGCGAGGTCCACCGCCTTCCTTTCTATTTCTACTTTTTAATCCTTTCATTTTAGACCTATCAAAAAAAAAAAAAAAAATTCCATTTTAGTAATTGGCCTCCAATATAGGAGTGATGTTCTAGTTGTGTTTGGCTGATGCCTGAGAGCTTTCCCTTAATATTTTTTTGTTTTTGGTTCTTCATGATATGTTGCCTCTCGGGCTTGTTTTAGAAGATGCATGAATTGGGTTAAAATTTGGGGGAAAAAAAAAATATATGGGTGGCTATCTGACTGCTGCTTGGGGTGGCAGTCAGAGGCAGAGAGTGGTCAATGGATTTCCAGCTGCTGGCAGTCGGAGTCTGCTGGATCTCTGGCCTCTGCTGTCCAGAGAATTTAGAATTGCTGCTGGTCGGTGGCTGATGGCAGATGCCATCCCCGAGCTGCAGCCAGATTGATGGTTATTACTCCGGCCGTTTGTCAAGATGCTGAGTGACAGTTGAAGTGGTCGCTGGAGGAGGTCTTTGAAATAATTAGGACTAGGGATGTTACATCTTATTCTTTATATTATATAGTGTGGGTGTGCACATTTTATCATTCAACAGAAAGCTGATGTGTGATGGTGTGTTTACATTGATTAGTTGATTCGATGTATAACCTACCAACTGATGTGCACATGAACATGCATTTTTTATGGGGCTTCTCATTGGACTTTGTTTATTCTAGTGCTTTCATCTTTTGTCTTTCGTTTTTGTTTCTTAGAATCTCTCGGCTATAGTGGTAATGGCAGTGATGTATCATATATGTGAATGAGATATCTCAATTATGTTAAAAGGGGATGTCATTACCTAATATTTTATATATTTTCTTTTATATTCCTCCTCATTGGTACTTATTAAAAAAAATATTTCTCATTTGTAATTCAGTTTTTTAGTTAAATAAAGGTTTGTTAAGGATTGTTTCATAAAAGCTTGTGTAGGTGTAATATATCGCCCTCTTCCCGTAGGTAGGTATAGGAATGCTTCTAAAATGTCCTTACGCCAGGTAAGACATTCGCATAACAAGGAAAATGTTACCTCATTTTATTGAAATCATAAAAATTTGAAGTAAAACATATATTGTCCAGAAAAGTGAAATAAAATGGGTCTTGTAGCATGGAATTCTAAACTGATGCCATGCGTAGAAACACTTATCCACTATAGGTTTGGAAGTAAGATGAGATTCAAAATTCTCATCTCATTATTACAATTTTTTCAATTTTTCACACAATATATAATAAGCAAGTTAATTTTTTCAAATCCTAAAACAATAATAATATTAAAAAATAATATTTTATTTAACTTTCAACTTTCATCTCAAATTAAAAATTCTCATATCAACATCCAAACTTACCAGTCCTGGTCTTGAAATCCTGTAACACATTGCCTATGTGTGGCCTTCCTGCTCATCATTGTGATCCTCTTTACCTGAACCTTTAAAAGCATAAAATCATACAAAAGTGAGTCGAAATAAGTAAATAACACATCCTACAGTAAATATTTAAACGTAGGTTTTTCTTGGAAAACATTTATACTTACACAACAAGAGCATTCAACATGTTCTATGCAGGATTTATTTAACTTGTATTTCACTTGCATGATAGCCATCATACTTTTGTTTGTGCACCGGTTCCATTGCTTGTGACCGCAAGGAGAACTGCTTAACTTGCGCATAACTATTCATCTTTGGTCCCACTACCTGTGATCACAAGGGTGATTGCTTAATTGCTTATAACTTTGGTTAACTACACTTTTAAGTAGAGAGAGCCTCTAGGCCGGTCGGGTGTTTGTCTTCGTTTTACACTAGCAAATCACAAGCTACCACGTAAGAGATACAACAAATTACAATATACACTCATATACAGGTGAATAATTTTTTTTACAGCGGCTTGATCTTTTCCCCTCACCCTGAACCCATTCTCTGCACTCACTCTCTCTCTCTCTCTCTCTCTCTCGTTGATCTCCCTGCTCTCTTTCACTAAAATACTCTCTCACTAAAAAATAGAATATGATTAAGGACGGTCTTGATGGATAGGATATTGCCGAGAAAGTTGAGAGGAAAAAGTGAGAAAGACGCCACCAACAACTACAGGCAGAGATTTCTGCTCTTTAAGACCACTTTTTCTATTTCTTTTTGAATTCTCTCTCTCGCCCTCTGAAAGGAGAGCTGTACTTCTTATGTGACTATGGAGGAATAATTATCTTTAGATTATTGTGGTTTGCTTCTCCCTTTATTTCTTTTCTTTTATTTGATTTCTTTCTTCTTTCTGGTTCTATTTTAGCGTTTACAACTCCGAATTTGTAATTTGTGTTCTCCTGCTTAATTTTACTTTTTAATGGAGAATGCTATCTGAGTTTTCTAGATCATACCCAGATCTAAATTCTAATCAAATTTATGTTTGGATGCTGAGAAAATGTATTTTTGTTTGGATGCTAAGAAAATGTATTGCTGTTTGGATGGTGAGAAAATGTGGGATCTATTTCTGTTTGGCTGCTGAGAAAAGATCTTGAGTTTGATTTTTGTTTTCTTATTTTCACCAGCCCTTATATTCAACAACTGCCACTCTAATTTATCAACTGTCCAGAGATGCTGATGAGAAACTGGGTTCGAGAGAGGGCTTTGGGGGGAAGAGGAAAGAGAGAAAGGAGAAGGAAAAAGGGAGAGGAGAGAATGTATGTGCACCTAGCGTAACTTCAATAAGTCCACCATGTGTTGCAATTTTATTGCTTGGTGTAAAAGAGAAATGAACACCCAACCTGTTTTAAGTTTTTCTCTTTTAAGTAACCGTTCCATATTGCAACTTACACATCCACCCATAACATTGCATTGGTGCCATGCATCTCTTATGGCTATTATTTAAAGTTTTATTAGTGATTTACCTTTAATATTTCTTACTGTTATATGATAATAAGATGTGAAATAATTTAACATGAACATGGCATAACAATAATTTCATTGCTTATCTTATTATATAGTATCATGGCATTAATATCAAACATTAGCACAATATAAACTCCAACATGACATAATAAGCATTATATTCATCATATCATAACCTTCATCCTATTTGCAAAACATCATATCATGGCATCTTAATTACTTTCATCATAGTGTAGGTACATAAGGGCTTTCAATGAAGTGTCATACATAGCGTATAAAATCAAATACATTTTGTAAGCAAGGACAAAATGTTTACCACAGAGGTATTTTTTTTTTTTTGGGCACCAGGTGTCTAGGCCCTCGGCAAGAAGTTTCTCGCAAATGCACCTCGGGTAATTCAAGAAGAAAAACCCCCAGTTCGATGACCCCTAGAAATCGTTTGCACCCAAGGGGATTTGAACCTTAGACCTGGGGGGAGCATACCCTCAAGCCCAAGACCTTTACCACTTGAGCCAACCCCTAGTGATTTTTACCACACAGGTGTGATTAGGACTGAGCAAAAATCTGAAAATCTGACTTCGAATCCAATTTTGCTTTGGCTTCGCTCTAAAAAAAGGGAGTCGGATTCAGATTTTTTTTCTTTAATTTTTCAGTCAGAGTCGAAGCCTGATGTGTTGCTAGACCAACTCTGACTTTATGCTCCGACTTCAAATTCGACTCTGATATTGTACATATGCTATAAAAATATGTATTTATTTATATATTTATCATATATACTAGTATAGTTATGTAGTTATATAAATATAACTGGACTTATATAGTTAAATTCAATAATGTACTAGTATGAGCTAATTATTATAAAATAATATACTTATACTATAATATAAATAGACTGATGATAGTTTAGTATATGTAAATATCATAGTATTATTAACTTACATAATCAAGTATAGAAATAAGTTAAGACACTAGTATTTAAATAAGTCTAGTATAAGAAGTTAATAATGCATACAAATTTACTAAAGTATGATAACATGTAACTAGACACTAGAAAATCTAGTATATAATTAAGTTAGGAATAAGTTAGACATTAGTAATTTAGTATAATAACATGTAATACTTTTTTTTTTTTTATAAGAGAAAAATATTAGTTATCTGAAAGAAATAGGCATAGCCTGCGTACACAGGAAGTATACATAGCACACCTAAATACATTCTAAGAGCGATAAATTAAAGAGAGGAAATCATGAACGTTGTCCCCGTTTAGTACAATAGCAGAAAACCAAAGCATTAAAGTGTGTAGAAAAAAATTCTTTAACTCCTCAAAGCAGCGCACATTCCTTTCCAACCAAATACACCACATGATACACAACAGGATCATCTTCCATACAACTGCTACTTGATGACAACTTTGTATCTTCCTCCAACAACCCAACAAATCCACCACCCTCGCAGGCACGTAATTAGTATTACATACGTTAGTATTACAATGTCATTAATATTACTTACATGTCATTAGTATTACATTAGTATTTCAATGTCTTCCCATAAACCCCCCATAACACATCCAACCTGTAACATTTAAACATATCAACCTGTGAACCATAAAACATAACCCAGGGATAGAAAGCTCTGTTTCGGTAAGAGATTTCTATGCCAAAAGAGAGTTACCAAGAGAGAGAAGATGAAGGAAGAACAGAGCAAGATATGGCATGTAATGGTGCTGGTATCATGCATTGCTGGTGTGAGCTAGAGCTTGTAGTGGCACTGGGCAGTGTCCATTTGTGTATCGAGAAGAAGCCCGTGTGGTTTGGTCAGCAGAGTCAACAACCAGGTGTGATGGGGAGCAGGTGGCCGACTCAAAGGTTGTGTCTGATGATGGAGAACAGTTGGTTGGTGGTTACCATTTGAGCTAGAGGGCAACTAGGTTGGCATTCCACTGGTCTGGTTTTTGGCATTGAGCAGTGGGCAAGAGAAACCATGAGTTTCAGATCGAGGAAGATAAATAAAGGAAGAGAGAGAAACAACTTGGGTTTAAGAGATACGGCCAGAGAGAAAATCAAGAGAGGGTATGTGTGAGAGAGAGAGCTCACTTAGATGCACAAGCTTCAGTGCACCGACAGCAAGCTTGAATAGTAGTGGTTCTCGGCAGTGCACAGGATGAACTGGTTTTACATGGTGAAGATTGGTGATTTCCGCAATGCAGGGAGAGAGACATGGCTTTAGTTTTGAGAGAGAGACAATGGGCTTGCTTTTGGTGAAGCTGTGAAGGAGAGAACGAGGAGATAAGGTGTGGGGATGGAGAGTTCTGTGCGTGAGGATTGTCTTTACAAGGAATGGGTCTTCAGTTTAACAGTTGCCTTGGTTGTGAGAATTTCAAGAGAATTAGATTTTTAACCAAAGTGGTAGAGGGTAGCAGGTGGAGGTCTTGTGTTTGAGTTAGATTTTGATTGAGATTCAAATGCCCAGAGGACTATTCCTAAATGTTCTAGGAGCCTCAGTCAGAGCTAAGATTTCTAATGGGCCAGGTCCATGGTTTGTCACTTTCTTGGGTTAAAACCCAGTTTCCAGAACTCCAATTCATTGCCCAGTATCTCATGGCCATAATGGGCCAAACATATGGATCTTTTAGAAATTCATGGGCAGTAGCCAGTAGGTCCAACAAAATTATTCTCATCTCAGCCCTAAAAAAATTGGTCCCGGGTGCTACATGTAACCATATTATAAGTACAATGCTTCAGTATTACTCCGGTAAATTTTGGCATTCATAGTTTTTGTCTCTTGAGCATTCTTCGATGAAAAGAGCAGTTGCAACTCACCTTGTGCTTGCATTACTAGAAAACAACGTATGAGCCTCTTCCTGAGCATGAACCATAAGTTTTGTTGTAGAATGTTGGAGTGATGTACATATGGCTTTTGATTTATAGGAACCAAACAATTCTATCCCTTAATGCAGAATATATATTGAACAGTGAACATAGTTGGCATCTATCCATTTGCCAGTATAGGTAACGAATATCTTCATTTTCATAATTGCAGAGAAGCAGATGAGTCTCGTTTAAGAGAGGTCTGTGAGAGTTTTCTTGGACCTCCGACTGGGATGGCTGAAGCTTCATTTTCAGATTCAAAGAACCCGGCATGGGATCCTTGTGTACTTGTAAGACTTCTGTTACTCTTCATCAATATTTTTTCATAATTCAGTTGGTAGAATCTGTCTGTTTTGGCTAAACGTTTTAGCAAATTTTTTGTACTTGATAAATCTGATATGCTCTTTTTATATGTTGTTTTTTCCTTCTATTTTGTCTGTTTTGCATTTATATTGGCTCAAGTGTTAAGAGACTTGGTCTTGATGGTATGCTCCCTCTAGGTCTAAGGTTCGAAGTCTCAGGTACAAACAATTTCTAGATGCCGTGTCCCATTGGTGAATATCCAATGATTTTCCTGGCATGGTCTTAGAGATTCATCATCATCAAAAAGCTATTTTGATAATTCAGTTTTATTGGAAGTGTGCTAGTATGTAATTGCTTTTGGCCATTGTATATCTTCTCTCTCTAGGGAGGGGTGGGGGATCGACCCGTTTAAATATCTTCTGATGGATGAACCATCTAGATGAAATTTGCCGGTCATCTATATAATAATTTATAGTTTTTAGCTTTTGTTTTGCCACATTGGATATGCCTATATTATATTTATCTGTGAGACCATTCTCTATCTCCTCGAATTGAAGAGCTCAAAATTGTTCTACATTGCCTCTGTTAGTGCCTTAATTTTGATAGATGGCCCCAACGTATGCATCGTACGTTAGAGAATCAGAGGCTTTAGACTGATGTTGGTGAGTCTTCCGCTGCAGCTTCTCTTCAAGTGGTGCATAGTTCGAAGTGAACATAACAGCTACGTTGTACAGTACTTAGGCTGCTTTTTAGATTCTTACCTCTCTGATGAAAAAGTTTGTTGTGGGGTCTCTTTTGCAGGGTGAATACCAATTGCTTTAAGATACGAAAATACACATAAGAATAGGTCTTAGTTCTCACCCAACTCCAAAACAGAAAAAGTTTTGAGTCCTGAGGGGCTTGTGTAAGTTGAGGAGTTGTTTGAATAGTGAGATGAGATGAGATAGTTTTAGATGAAAGTTGAATATTATGATTGTTTTGAGATTTGAAAAAGTTAAATTGTTTATTATATTTTTTATGTGGGAATTTAGAAAATTTTAAATGATGAGATGAGATGAGATGAAATGACCCTAAGTCATATGGTTCTCTGCAGGGAATGAGAAAACACAAACTTTTAAAGGAAGATATTCTTCCAGCAATGGCGTCAAACAGAAAAGTCCAGAGATTGCTTAATGAGTTCATGGATCTCCTATCCGAATATGAGAGTACCGAAACTAATTTTGACCAAAAAAATCCCACTCCACCGACATCATCTCTGATGGCAACTGACCAAGGGGACTCTGCCGCACCAGCAGCAGATCAAATGGACTCCGCTCCCACAATGACGGACCATATGGATGCTGGCCCTGCAGCTGTAGATCAACAGGACTCGACCGAGCCGACAAAAGATCAAGCAAACTCTGCTCCCCCAGTAATAGATCAAGTTAATTCAGATCCGCCAGTGACAGATCAAGTTGATTTGCCCTCACAAGCTAAAGATTCAGGTTCTTGAATTCTGCATCTTCTAACCGTCAGGAGCTAATGTTTTGACATAGAAGGCATATCAAAATTTTGAGGGTTTCAGCTTCTTGCTTGAGAGATGCTATTTCAGTGTATAATCTCCTCCTGAATTAACTCTTTTGACCACCTCTCCGAAGCTGCACCTGGGTTTGAAACAAGATTTCTGACAAATGATGCACCAAAAAAATTCACATATTGCCTCTTCATCATCAGCTTTCTGTTAACAACTTGATTGATCTTTTTTGTTTTTTTATTTTTGTTTTTGTATAATATTACTCATAATGGTGAATTAACATCCTTCCGAAGCTCCATGTCTGATTTGATTAGGTAGAAGTAGGTGCTAAGTTGTTTTGTCCCAAGAAGTTTGATCAATCAGTGTACAATGTGTAAGTTTGTCTGTGAATTTGTATTTTGTTTTTCACTGCTCAATCAATCTTACAATTCAATGGTTTTTTTTGTGTACATGGGATATTTACCTTCGATGTCTAACTTTTGCATGCAGTATTGTTCTGAAAACAAGAAACCGAGGTCTCTTTTGGTTACGCAATACAATAAGATGATATATTTTATTAAAAGGTAAATAAAATATTATTATAATATAATTTTTTAGTATTAATTTTATTTTAGAATTTAAAAAAGTTAAATTATTTATTATATTTTATGTAAAAATTTGAAAAAATTATAATTATTATATGAGGTGAGATAAGATCATTTAGTTTTTGTTAACCAAAACAGCCCTAAGCATTGCAGATTGAAAGTCCTTAAAGCCAGCCTTATTGGAAACATTGAAGCTTTGCTAGATATTTTTATTATCACTAGTTAAGTGTATTTTTATACTTTTTTATATTCAAGTTAATTGTGACTTTTGGTCTAGGAGATAACTGATAGAGCCGTGCTAGCACGAGGATAGCTACCGACAAGTTATAATTTTCTTTTTTAATTTTTTATTCATTTTTTTTTCTATCCTTAAATATTCTTTATTTTTAAAAGAAAATTCACGGCATTATTTAAACAAATTTTTTTTTAATCACTAAATAAAAAAAATTAAAATGAAATCTCGTCGGAACCCATCCTCGGGATGGATCCTCGGTGAGTGTAGATTTATTCCGACTGAAATGGACATTTTCATTTAGGATATGAGTTGTAGGTTGTAAGTCAAAGTTGAAAGTAACAAGTGACAATGAAGAGAGGGTTTTGGGAAGGTGAATGAATACTTTAAGGAAGAAGCCATATGACAATTAAAAGATGTCAAATAACTATGTGCAACAGCTTCTTGTATAGTTGGTGAGTTATTAAAGATGAATTGATTGCATCCTAAGATTGTTATAGGTTTAAATTCATTGAGCCAAAGGGCTTGACTCTTATCTGTTTTCGATATTCAATTAATGTAAATATCTTTCAAATATGAATTCAAGGAAAAGAACTCTCAATTTCATTGTAAGAGTAATTCTATTTGAAAATTTTTACACCGCACATCATTTATATGGTATAATTTGATTTGACAGATAAATTTTAAAATTTGGATTGGATGGTGTATGATGTAAAAGTCTTATTTGGATAAATGCTTACCATATGAAAAGAGAAAAAAAATGGAGTTTTTGTCCTACATAGCTAGCTAGGTTATTTTTATTCCAATGCCAAAAATTGTAGAGAAAACCTTCAAGTAATAGTGAGCAAATTTTGGAGATGATTGGAAAGGAAAGAGAACTATAAATAAAGTTTATCAAACTCAAGACAATGATTTCAACTTTTACATAATTAAAGCCTATTTATTCTTATATATATATAAAAAAATGAATGTAGAGGGCTAACATTCTAAGGCTTTTAAATGAATTACAACCATATCATTATTTCTTTAAAAATTTTAAAGGATGGTTGGGGGTACCATGATCTCCAACAAAAAAAAAAAAAAAAACCAAATGATATTTATAATTTTAGGTTGTAAAAACTTTAGGTATTCATTGAAAAAAAAAAGTTAAATAAGGGACCACATAAAAAAATGATTTTTTAATAATAAATAAAAAAATATACAGAACTTACACAAATTAAAATTATATCTTTCGTTACTCAAAAGTGAGTCAAAGAGCAATAATAGAGGGGGATCTCTCCGAGACCTCTTTCTTGTGCATTTTTTTTTAAAGACTATAGTTCTGTTTTAAAATTATTTTTAATTTAGTTATTTTAATTATTTATAACATCTACGTGACATCCCAAGACGCAAAATATCAAAATATTTATTAATAAAAAAAAGAGTAATATTATACACTATATCATTATTTTATTTATATCTTATTATATATAATGTGATATATTTATTCTTATTTAATGATAAAAAAATATATAATAAATAATTATTTAATAATAATAAATATGTCATATCATATTTAATAAGATATAAAGAAGACGATAATATCTTTTACATAATTTTTCTAAAAAATAAAAAAAATGTAGTGATTCCTCCTTTTCATATTCAATTATTGATGGGGTCACAACTGCGGCCTTTAATAAGATAATGGAGATGTGGTCACACATCACACATGTAATGCAGTGGTAGGCTTAATTATTCTTGCCTCAGTTTATTGAGATTTTGAATTTTGATTCGACCATGTACTTTTGTAGTTAATCATGTCAATGGAAGAAAGACATGTGGCACAGACATGCCTAACTATCATAAATGCATGACACAGCTGATATCAACGTGATTACTTTGAAAGATACGTTTACTTTTAATATTTAAATATATCATAATTTTACATCTTTACACTATATACTACGTTTTTTTTTATATCTTTTTTTCTTTTTTTCTATAAATAAAATATAATTCAATTAATTTAATAAAAATAAATATATGGAAAGGATGAATCATAACCCTTAAATACAACAAGAGTTGCTAGTTTTAATTTTTTTAAATAATTTTTTTAATATAATCTAAAATTCATCAGATGGGTTATTATGTATGCATGTATGTATATGTGTATATGTATGTATGTATATATGTAGATAAAGATGGAGCTTGCTACACCCATAGATAAAGGCCACTGAACATGCAAAATGTTTTTTTGTTCCTTTTCTTTCATAGATTTAAAAATTTTAAATTCATAACATCATTTAAAAATATTTCTTTAATTATTAAATAAAAAAATGACATCAGTGGCCATCATGGGTGGCCTTTCTTTGTGGACAAAGCAGTATCCTATAAAGATGATAATGGAATTTCAAATTGATTTATGTATTCTTATTTTATGTGGAGTAAAACCATGTACATATTTAGAACTTTTTGGGAGTTACAAGAATTCTATGCTTGGCCACTGAAATTTTTCAGATGAGAATTTTGAGTTTTAAAATTAAATATTAAAATATTATATTTTAATATTATTATTATTTTGAGATTTGAAAATATAGAAAAAAAAGTTAAATTATTTATTATATTTTGTATGGGGATTTGAAAAAGTTGTAATGATGATATGAAAATTTTATATTTGAGATGAAAATTCTTTGTGACCAAACAGTACCTTACCAAAGTTTTTTAAAAAGAAATGCGCGCGTTAGTCATAAAGAGATTTCATAAAAATAAATTCACAAAATAATGTGAGTAAATATGATACGTTAAATTGTAAAATTATTTTTATCATAAAATAGATGTAATAGATTATATAAACTCATGCTATTTTATGAGTTTATTTTTATATAATATCTTTATATCCCCATTTGGTACATATAATTTCTTCAAAAAAAGTTACATTTAAACTTAAAATGGAACTTTATGCCATATTACCAAGTAAAAATGAAGAAACTCAGTAAAGTTGTTCTCGATATTGAGGGAGATCGAGATCTGACTTATCTCAGACATAAAATCAACAATACAATGAGGAAGCTCACCAGTCTAGTCGAGAAAAACGAAGCATTGTGCCCAGCTGCCCTGTAGTTTGTCAAGCCATCAACCAAACAATTATGAGAATAACTTAAAACCGGCTAATCCTATAACGCTTATTTATCGGAGGCCAATAGGTGATAGCCACGTCTCCCGTTTCAAGCAATTTCAAAATGCCGCGATGCAGGGAAACGAAACCTACAACTCAACCTTTCTCTTCACGTGTTTGGAAAATCAGATCTCTCTCTCTCCTCTGTTCTGTTCTCCTTCTCTCTTCCAAACCCAGTCTTTTCCTTCTCTATTTCGAACCATCTTCTACCTTGCAAAGCCATCCCCATCCAAGCAAACCCCCCACCCATGGGTAAAAGGACGTAAGGGCTGCACCTTCAAATTTGTTTGCCGCGACGCAGGAGAATTCATCCAACACGGAAAGGGCTACAGCCGCTACACCTTCTGTCGAGACCCTTTCCCACCCCCTCTCGATCTCTCTCTTCACGCAACAGCCCTCTCTCATCTCTGTCTCTCTTTTGAACCCATCCAAGCAAAACGAGAAAGCCATCCAAACAAATCTGTCTCACCTCTCTGTCTCTCCAAGAAACCCACCCATGCTCGTATCTCACTCTGGCCACTGAAACCGAAACCCCTCCATGAAACTGAAAGCTCAAGTTTCCATTAATTTTTTTTTTGGGGGGGGGGGGGGGATTTGAAGTTTGAAGCCTTTGTCGTGATTTATGGGTGTCTTCTCAGGAACAAAACGGCAAAAATTATGATGAAGTTTTTATTTATATGTGCGATTCTGTTAATGGATTTATAGTGGTGAAACGTGAATTTCTTTCTTGGGAGTTTTTTCTTCTTTGTTCTCTGTATGTTTGATTTGAAAATGACTTCTGGAAAATAGTAAAAAAATGAATAAAAATAAGTTTAGTTATGCAGATAGATGGTTTATTGCAAATTGTGGAGAAAATGTTTACACTTTACTGACTATGTTTATGCATTGGGTAATATCTTTTTATTAAGGAAATCTTGTGCTTCACTTTGGGAGTTTCGGTTTCATAGAGTTGCTTGAGAGAGAGAGAGAGAGAGAGAGAGAGAGAGAGAGAGAGAGAGAGACTGCACTTAGAGAATCGAACGCAAGAACTGCATCAGTGGCCAGAGAGAGATGACGCACAAAGACAGAGAGCGACCTCAAAACGCAGAGAATCAAACGCTTAGATGAATTTTGAATGAGAGACAGAGCAACATTAGGGGGTTCTCCGCGTTGAGAGAGAGAGAGAGAGAGAGAGAGAGAGAGAGAGAGAGAGAGAGAGAGAGGGCGACAAACTGGGGGTGTGCTCCATTGCCAATAACAGGATGTTTCCCTGCATTGCGGCACAACAGGTTAAAAATATAACGCTTACGTGGCACACACCAATTGGTTTCCGTTATTCTCTGCTTGTAGGAGTATCCGGTCTGAAGCGTTTCTCAACAATTATTACCTTCTCTAAAGGTGTGGCGGGACTCAAAAGGAAAGTGTGAGAAAAATGAAGTATGTCATCATGCCAAAGTTAGAAAAAGTGCTAAGGAGGTTATAACCACAACAAAGTTTCCAAACTTTAATTTTGTCCATGATAAATAGTCAAAGAAATCATGTAAAAAGAAAGAAAATATAGGAAGTAGAAATTAGAAATAACAACTAAGATCTTGATAACCTGATCATATGATCTAGTTCTCCAAATAGAAAATTTGGATTCAAAATCCACCACCCTTTATATATATATATATAAAGAAATTAGGACTAACGGAGTTGCACATGATCGAGGCCCATGTCCTCTTGGCTAATAGATTGCAATATAGTCCAAGAGTCGATGACCAACTGTGAAGATAGTCTTGTTGCCAATCCTTAAAATTAAAGATTTGTCTACAGTTGCCATAGATGGAGTTGTACTAGTTTTAGATGAATTCTTGTGGTTGAAGAAGGTCTTCTTGTCTTGTTGCACATATTTGGATAGGAGAATACACCAATTCTGAGTCTTAGGTAAAGCAGTACGTTCCTCTCTTACTCAGATTGTCACTTTTTTTAGATTAAGAGTAGTGAGTTTAAAGCACTAATAGTGGACTCAACAAAACTATGTTATTCATAAAATTTAACTAGGTTGTATAAAAATTCATCGTAGTGAACTCAATAAAACTATAATGATTTTAATTTTGATCATTTTCACTGGTCAAATCTGGCCAGCCCAAGTTACTGATTAAATATTATTTTGATAGAAAAAATTCTTGTAAGGTGTGCACACGTACTGAACTAAGGTCTAGCATTCATATGAATAAATATTCAAATTACAATTATAATTAAAATAAATGAAAATGTCAAAATCAATATTTTAATAAAATAGTGATAAATTTGAAGAGTTTGTTATTTGGTGTTATTAAAAAGTGGCTAGCTAAATTTGTAAAAGTGAATTTTTTAATCAAATTTAGCCAAACTTTGTTGAATCCACTCTTAATGCTCTTATAGAGATTGTATGGCTTAGAGAAAAATTCCACTCATATTAGCACCTTTTTTCGTCCCTAAAGCTATGTTTATGTGATAAAATAGGTGCCACATTTTTTTAGGTCCGCATACAACTCTCTTACATTTCTACAACTATTTTATAATTCTATATGAAATACAGACATGGTTGTTTTGTAAAACTAAGATTACTTAATGAACTCACATAATTACATTGATTGATTGGAAAATGATTTGTAAAAGAATTATAAATTTATCATTACTCTTATTGAAACTTCTTAATGAAATCCCTTTTATTATCACTTTCTGGAAATTGTGACATCAAATTATTGGCAAATAAATAAAACATGATGAATAGTTTTTAATTCGTTAATACATACCACATCATATAATAGTGAGAGAATAGTGGTAAATAGGATAATAAGTACTAGCATTACTCATTTATAACTTTTGGATATGTTTTTGGGTGATAAAATATGTGCTATATATAAGGAATACACTATAAGAAAAATGACTTTTTACGTCACTTAAATTAGATACGAAAAACATATATAAAATGGTTGCGAAAAAAAAATTGTCAACTATTTCATATTTTTTGTATCCAATTTAAGTGACGTAAAAAGCTATTTTTCTTATAGTGATATTTTCGTAATAGACTTGGATTCTTCATCTTTAGATTGTCCTTTTAAATTCAATTTGGGTTGTTTGTATCATTATTAATGTAATTTATACATGATGAGGAGGGACATTACAAATTTTAAAAGTTCTGAAGATATTAAAAGTTTATTGATAGTTAGAGAAAATAATGTACTTAATAAAAATGAATAAATACACAATAAAAAGAAAATACTTCGATAATAAGTTCACATTGAACATAACAAAAGCTATTCTAGATAGGAGTTTAGAGATGCAATTATTGAGAATGCTCATGTTGTATACATGATGACAGCACATGGAACTTTAGCAAATCCATCTTGGATACGAGTGAGACATCCAAAACGTACAAGTAACTTTTGCTTTAAACGTAAATTCTCCAATAACTTAACTTGTTGACAACAAAGAGGAATAAGGATTAGAAAAAGTAAAACCAAGAGCAAAACATTAATACGTCAATCTCTTTGAGGAAAAGAAACATGACCACGAGCAATTGAGCAATAGTTTTTAGGATATTTTTACAGAATGAACAAGAAGAACAATATTTAGGATTATAAAAAGAAAATGAGCAAGTATATTGGTCAATTTTTTCGGCGCCTAAATCAATACAACCGATTTTAGAATTATTATAAGAGTAATGTTAAATATAATTTTAGGGTGTGCAATTCTCTTACACTCTATTTGAAAAAAATGGAGTATACTATTAAAATAATAATTTTTTCATATGGGTATCAAATTTATCTATTTTTTTTAAAGGAGTGCGCTAAGTTTGTATATCCTAGAACTAAAAATATCATTTATCTTATTATAAATAGAAAATTCAACTTTTTTTTAATTTTTTTTTTAAATTTTTATCATAGTCTTGTTGGCAAGAAGAAAATAAGATGAAACGTGTACATACAAGAAGAAGAAGAACAAGACGACAAATGATAGACTTTATATATGCTTCTTGAGTTTTGGTTCCTTGAATTCCTTCACCTATAAAAACACAAATAATTCACTCGTTTTGCTAGAGATTATTAATTAAGTTGGTTAGTTGGGGGGTTAGGTTTTTATTGGTTGTATAACTTGGTGTCCAAAACCATGGTTGAATATATATATATATACATATACACATTATCTATGATTGACCTAGCTAGTACTTACGTAATTAAAGTAAAACAACCCTAACTTTGGTTTTAACTTCCGACAAAAGCAAGGTTGGTGGTACGGTGTACGTTGGCATGTTGACACGAAATTTTACAAATTCATGTTTCAAATGGATCTTTATAAAAGAACTCCGTGATGGGATTGCCAAAATCATGATCAGAAACGTCCCCGAACCACCATGATGTGGGACTTTTCCCTAGGGTCGATCGATACCTTTGGGGGATCGGAAGGCCCTTAACTCACACTGACAATAGTGTCGCGCGACCCCTCGAGCACTACGAGAGGAAGCCACACTTGATCCTCAAATACACCATGTAATGTTTGCATGTCCCTCCCAAACGAACTCATGGAACTCCATTTTGCATAAGGATATCATGCTAAATGGGTGAGCGTCATCTTGACTGTGCTTCCATCTGCTAGCTTGAGACATATTGTCCTAAATTTGGGGGGGAAAAAAAAAACACAAATAGAAAAAGAGATAAGATGATTATAGATTTAATATATTTAGATAGCGATTACATAAATAAAATACCGTTCCACTATACTATGCAAGTCTCCATCAAAGCAAGTCCAAGTAGGGTTATTGAGTTTAGGGGTGTGGGGCAGGTCACATGGACTTGCCCCACTTGCTAGTTTTCCCCCCCCCCCACATGCGGAGCTGGCGGATAGTTGTAAGTTTTTTTAATCCAAGCTTGCCCGTGTGGGATTCATATATATATATATACTTAAAAACTCTTCAATATCTTCTCTCTCCCCTCATTTTTCTTTTTGGCCACATGCGCCCCTTTTTCTCTTCTTCACCTCTTCCAGTGTTTTATTTAAATTCTATGTCCCACACACCCATATTTAATGGGTTTAGATTAGCTCAATCTTATCACATAATTTATTAAGTTACAATGAGACTAGAATACATTTATATCCAATCATAACGAGACATAAAGTTTTTAGATTTTATAATGGCCAGAAATCTATAAATAGCACAAATGACTTTCACCCACAATATTATTGTGTGTCTAACCATTAGGAGACACTTGAAGGCTAAGTTGTTAGGATGATCATTCCCTCATAGTCAGATTAATTTCTTCATCAATCAGATGGAGAAAAGTACGTATTTATTTATTATTGTGGATTAAAGAAAATTAAAGATCTGCTTATTAATGTTCATGTTAAAATATTTTACACCTCCTCATTCTCCTTTTGATCTCTATCGTGCATACTCACGATGTGATCATGTGTAGTGGTATGGACTCGCAAATTGGACTGGTTTGCATGTGCCTATCCATATTTACTTTTTCCAAGTTTGTGTATATCTTTTAGATTTATGAATTTGGGATTTGGTTTTGATATGTGTATCTGGTGTTTAGATAATTGCACAGGTCGAGTGGTGGGCTAGAAAATCCACCCCTCCGCCCATTTAGAGCTAGGGTAGGCGGTTACGAGGGTATTAGGGTATTACGAGGGTATTTTATTATTATTATTATTATTATTATTATTATTATTATTATTATTATTATTATTATTATTATTATTATTTATAAATCCTAACCTGGAAACTCTTCGAGTGGTGTTTTAGCAGCTAGTTGGAATGCTTCCTCGCTTTTGGAGGAGAGGGCATGATAGGCAACAAAGAGTATCGCAATAGTGGCCATTATGTTGATCTATGCCGTGTTGATACCCGGGGGACAGAATCTTTCAATGCATTCCCTTGCTTCTTTATCGTGAGTTAGATCCTTTAGGTTTATATCCCTTATCAATGACTAGGTACGCTGATGCGATCTATTCCTCCAATTTTGATGAACGGGCCGGAGAGTTACAGTTGTTGGTAGTTTGAAGGTATGAATGCCAAAATTGGTAGTTGTTGTGGATGAGTTTTGAATTTCGGATGGAGACCGGGTAGATTTTATAGTCATCAATGCAGTCAATGTAACATGGTACTATATCTTATATACAATTAGTGCCTTTTTACTTCATTATATATCTTATATATATATATGTAGTATATGATGTAGGATATATATATTATAAGTGTGTGTGTGCATATATAGTAAGTACAAGTGTGTCCAATTATATCTATTTAATTAGTTATGTATCAATGTCAATTCGAATGTGCTAACTTGGTTACTTGACGCGTTTGTTAGATAATGTTTTTGGTAAATCAATCTCAAATTAAAGGGCACCAACTACAAATTTAGAGTGCATAATTGAGCAAAGTTATAAAGAGGTGTCACATTGACACTTCATCAATAATGGGTTTGCTGATGTGGCAAAATTCAATGACATATTTTCTAAACATATTTTTAACCTCTATTCTCCTACATTTTCAAACCATTTAAGTGGTTGAATTTCGTACTTTACACACTGTTTGTCCATCGATCGTGTTTAGTTTTCCCAAATAATCAACTTTCTTTTCTTTACCAATACAATGGTTTGTCCATCAAAGTACTTTCATCTTTTCATTTACTAAGAGATAGATTTTGAGATCTGTTCAAGTACTGCTAGCTAGCTGGACAAGCCTAATTATGTTATATAAGGTTTGATCTACAACTTGGGTTTTCTTGATTTGAAATATGTCACTCCTTTCTCTGTAGGCCAGCCAAGGCTATTCAGTCTTGTTTTGAGTACTCCTTCCATTAATCTAGGGCCGAGATTAAAGGACAACACGTTCAAATTAACTTGCCCGCCAGTAATGCCTTATTCAAATTCATAAAGTTTCACAAATCTTACCAAATAATAATAACAACAACAGCAATATTAAAATACACGAACTAACTTAGCTTCAAGATCAAATATCAAATGCTTCTGTCATTATTGTAGTCATTCTTATTGCTGAGGAATAAATCTCACGTTGCCTATTGACAAGATATTGAACATGTTTATAACTAATAATCAATCATTTCTTGCTGAATTGTTTTTATAAGATGAGTTAAGTCCATGAATTCCTTCGCTTACCTCTTCGCTAGTAGAGAAGTATGTATAGGTAATCATACGGCTGATATATATATACACTGTTAATATAATTGTTGATTCATTTTTCCGTCAATGCCATATACCAACGGTACGGTTGAACGGCTCATCATGGTGGTGCTCGGATGGTTTTGCAATGTTTTAATGCTCAGCTGCCATGATTTGTATAGTAAATGAAGTACAACAAAGAAGAGACACTGGGATTTATATGATTAGGTACCACGTACGCCTACATCACCGAGATTTATGTCTTTTGATATCGAAATTCATTATGTTTATTACTTTTACAAGCTGCTCTTATAGCCCACTTTAGTACTCTGATCATCGGTTAAATATTGAAAATGTAGGAGAATAGAGGTTAAAAATGGTCTTCTGATTAATTGCTTCCAGCCATGCCCGGCCCCTACTTTTATCTTCCCTTTTTCTTGCTGCTTATCTTCCTCTTCTTTATGTCATTTCTCTGCTGGCCAGCTTTCTATTACCTCTAGCTTTAGCCTTTATATATGTCATGTCTCTTGGCATGCAGGTCATGTCTCTTGGCATGCAGGTCATGCCTTATTATTTCTTCTTCCTCTGCGCTAGCTAGTGGGATTCTATCATGCATGTTAAACATGGATGAATGGGTTTGATACTTTGCTACATGATTTTATCCCCAACAATAGTCAGTATATATATATTAATATAATATGATCAAGGCTTCAACTTCAAGTACTAGCAACTGCACGCATTATAGTACGATTTTCATCGTAGACAAGTTCCGTGCATGTCTTTATAAAAAAGTAAACCTTACTTTGAAAAAATGTAAAAATTAAAAACTATTCTTTTTTAATAGAATTCATGTTTTTACAAAAGATCTACGCGAGGCTTTTCTAGCTATTTAGAACTTGTAACTATCATTATAAATATATATATATATATATATATATTATAGAGAAAGTCAAAGATTTCAAAACCTAATTTACGCAACATTAATCCCATGCACCAGGACATCCCCCAAGATCTATCTACTTCGTACGTAGGTATGGATGAAGCTAGTATAAAGCTGAGTACTGCACCTACCCAATTAAGAAGGTAGCTAGTCATGATCGATCCTAATTTACCTCTTTTCATTCAAAATGCGTAAAAGATCGATAGAGAGATTTTCCATAACGATATTATACTGCTAAATTAATTCGTCTTTCGAATATTATAAGGTTGAATTAATAGTTAATAATCATGTATTAAAGTAGACGTTCATGATACCGCGGGTGCATCAAGATGTGTGAATGCTAGGAATCGTAAAATCATCAGAATGCATATATATATATATATATATATATATATGTATAGGCGGTGACCCATCATTTTCATCATTCATCCACCCAACTATAATGCATTAAATGATAATTAAAAAAAGTTACCAAAAAATAATTGAGGTAAAAAATTGATGGATTATTGTTCATATATATATGTATCATGTATCATGTGTGAAAACTTTAGAGACATTAATGGCTTCAACATATATGGAAGGTATGTGATGATCATGCCCAAAAAAAGAAAAGAAAAAAGAAAGAAAATAAGAACACATGAACGGGAAAGCTGTCGTACGTAAGATGCCAGGTGAAATATTTAAGAAGATCGAGTGACTACGTTTGAAATTCAGAAGCTAGCAAATATTTGTTAAAAAGGTTGTCTATATATATATATATATTTGCTTTTAATGTAGCTTGTAGAGGTGGGTGTCTGTACCGTGTCATTTAAGAGATAGCTGCCGGTTGCCTTTTGCTTGTAAACTCCGATTAACTTCTGAAATTGTATTGATTTCTTAAAGCTCGCTAGCAACATGAATGGACAATCTTTGAACACCCATTAATTCCTATATATATATATATACTAGCTATGGTACTGATCATCTTTCTAATATTATTTTTATAATTTTAAACTTTTGGGTTTTAAAATATATTTTTTAGTAATACCAATTGCAATATTAAAACCCATTCATATAATAAGGTTTGACTGCATATATAAACACCCTTGATAAACATTAATACTCATTTATAATTGAAAATAGATTTTATAGCAATTTAAAAATTTAAAAGAATAATTTTTTAAACTAAAAAATATGAAAATTTGATAACTCTATATTTAAAAACATACCTTTACTTTAAAAATAAAAATTATGACAAAGTTTTTTCACGTGTATTTTTAAAAATCTTAGGATTAATTTTGGTTTAATTTTTAAAATGGAGTATACTATTACTACTATAATTTTTTGGTAATTTAAGTAAGTCATGATTGCGAAAATTGATAGTTTAGGGAGTGATTACTAATTGAGTTATTTATTCTCAAATCAGTGGATAGTGTATATCATTCACATCACTTAAATGATAAGATTCAAGTTTTAAAATTTAACTTTTAAATTAAATTGTGTCATATAAGTACTTTATTAAATGTACTCTACACACCGACACGAAAATAGAACTTTTCTTACCAGCTAGTAGTACTTTGAAATATCCCAAGGCATGAAAGAAGGGAAGCTGGTGGAGGCTGTTATAAAGAGAAAATTAGGAAAGACAATATGAAAGGAAGGTATATGGAGGCTGTAAATAGAAAAGGATCCTTTCAAAAATCTGAATAAAGGTGATACAAAAGGCTAGGATAATTAATCATGGAAAATACATTAAAATGAGAGCGACCGGACGGCCAGGGAGTACTCTTGCGCAGAGAGAGAGAGAGAGAGAGAGAGAGAGAGGAGCATAATAATATGGGTTGGTATAACTGCACAGCGGAGTTGATTTAGGATATGTCATGTATACTTGATACGTATATCTAGGTAGGTTTGGCAACCTTCCTAATTTCAAGTCGGTCGTCTCAGTTCCCGGTTAAGTTTTTTCCCATCCTGCTTTTCTTCTCCTCAACTAAATTTTACAGGCCAATGAAAGCCCCTTAATCCAAGAACATGGACAAACTGCATGGAATAAGATAAAATTATCACGAGGAATGACAAGACATCCATGCACCCTTATATATATATATACACACACATACAAAAACTGCAAATACAATTATTTTATATTTTTTATATGTATTCTATTTATGTGTTTAGTTTTATTATTATTTTTAATATAAAATAATTAATTTGACTAATCATATTAATAAAATATATAAAAATAATCGTATAACTCATATATAAAAAAATGAGATTCACAAAATATATATATACGTAGATGCCAGATTTCTCCTACTTTAAAAAAAAAAAAAAAAAAAAAAAAAGTACGCGAGAGTCCGTGAATTATCCGTTGTAAGACTGTAAAAATAATTTTCATATATAGATATATATAGTACTCCCATGCATATTATGTAAAAGAAATAAAAATACATCTTGAATATGACACACAAAGTATAATGTGTGTGTATATATATATATGTAAGTGTAAGATATACATGCATGCATGCATACATACATACATAAATGTTGAATTAAATAATCTTATGTGTATAGATATCTTGGTCGACCTTGTATTTTATTTGTCATGTACTCGAAAATGTAGGAGAAGGAATTGGCAGCTTTTGGACCACTGGTATTTATATTTGGTCTGGGTAGGTGAACACCCAAAGGTTATACAATCAATCAGGGCTAAGCTGCCTAGTGGGGGCCGGCCGGAATGTGTACAAGTTAATAGGTATATGTGGTTGAAGAACCGGTAAAGTTGGGTTATTTCCTTTACATTTTTTTTTAATTTTTTTTATAGAGATAATTCTTATACTCCAAATGATTTGTCTATATTTAATTTTGGTTTTTACAATATATTATATATCAGTTTATTTATCTATTTTCTTTATATCATTTAATTAAAATTTTATCGATTTCAATTATTCTTTCTAACTACTTGATGATCCATTGGAGCTCATTTATAGAAAAATAATTGATGACTTCAGATATACATGTAAAATATATGATCTATTGGAGTGCTTTAAGTATCCCTCATTCTCCCATCCATCAGCAATTAACAATCACTGGTGCTTGCGTGCACTCCACCACATAACTACCCCATCCTGGCCTTCAGTATATATGAAATGGCTTGATCTCTTCTTCCCCTGATCACCATTGTCGTCTCTCCCACTTGATCTCTCTCTCTCTTTCTCTCTCTCTGTGATATTTTCTCCTCCATGGAGTTGGAAAGTATAGTACAGCTCCTTGAGAACAAGGCCATTTTAGTCACTGGTGCAACTGGGTTTCTGGCAAAAAGTACATATATTACAGTACTACTGATCTCTTTCTGTTTTGTGTCACGTATTTGCAGTTTGAATGTGCCTTAATTAAAGGTTGATTTTACTTGTAACTCTGATGCTAATTTGTATGGATGCAGTTTTTGTGGAGAAAGTACTGAGAGTTCAACCAAACGTGAAGAAGCTCTATCTTCTTCTAAGAGCTGCAGATGCCAAGTCTGCAACACAACGTTTTCATAATGAGGTATATATACACACACGTAGATGATCATCATCATCATGATATCTTGCTTCAAAATGGTACTCATCATGTGCACTTGTTTTCGTAAGGACGGGTTGGATCATTATATATTTATATGTTTGATGTTTCTTTTTATTTCTCAGTAGTTATAATTTTTGTGGCTTGCTTCTGCTGCAGATCTTGGGGAAGGACTTGTTCAGTTTGCTAAAGCAAAAATGGGGTACAAATCTGAATTCCCTTGTATCAGAGAAAGTAACTGTGGTAGCTGGGGATCTCTGTCTTGAGGATTTGGGCTTGCAGGACTCCCCCTCCATTTTGAGGGAGGAGATGTTGAACCAAATCGATTTCATTGTGAATTTAGCTGCAACCACCAATTTTGATGAAAGGTGAGATCGATCATGGATCATTATCAGTACGTACTGTTAAGCTTTTATTCAAATATCACTCTCTCTAATATTACATATCATGTCATCCAGATATGACGTTGCTTTGGCACTCAATACACTGGGAGCTGAGCATATTTTAAGATTTGCTAAAAAATGTGTTAGACTAAAGGTGCTTGTCCATGTATCCACGGGTTAGTTAAACTCCTAATTTCCATTAATTCTATTATTAATTTCTTCTTTACTATTATTACTATTTTTAAAAGTCTAAAGATTTGTAGAGACCGGATATATATATATATATATATATCTCTCTCTCTCTTTCATCCAACGGATCTGGTTAAATTCGTAAGTTAATTTAATTTAGTACTCAATTAATATTGACTTTTCGGAATGTAAAATTGTCTTTTTTTTTTGCTTTGTATTATTAGCATATGTATCAGGGGAAAAAGGAGGACTAATCCTGGAAAACCCTTATAAAATGGGTGAAACACTTAATGGGACCCCGGGATTAGACATGGAAGTAGAGAAGAAATTGGTGGAGGAAGAATTGAACTGCCTTCGAGCTGAGGGAGCTACAGAAGGAGAAATCACTTTGGCCATGAAGAATTTGGGTATTCAAAGGTTTGTCCTCTAATTACCCTATGTATGTATGTGTGTGTGTGTGTGTGTATGGTCCTTATAAAGTCTTAACATCCTTGATGATCAAATAGCTAGGAATTAGACCAAGTCTTAAATATTTGTCTTGCCTTCGTCATCATCATCATCAGCACGTGAATGTTTTATTTGTTTTGAAATATCAATTAAATCATCCAAGTCACATTTTTTATGGGTTTAAACTTTTTAGAATAAATAATGATTTAACTTTATATATATATATATATATTATAATAGTACAAATTTGGAACAATTATATCAATCGGTCCGACGCTTAAGGAAGAGTATTGGACCTATCAAACTGTAAAATTGGTAAAGGTCTTGTGTTTGAGGGTATGTTCCTCTAAATCTAAAATTTAAATTTCTTAAGTACAAATAATTTTTAGAGATTATCAGACTAAGAGATTTTTTATTTGAATTATCCGAGTTATATTTGTTGAAAACTCATTATCGAATGCTTGTGTAACTTTGAATTAGTTGAGATACTGTTCTTGAACATTCGGCACCAATTAAAAAAAAAAAAAACTGTACACAAGTGCATAAATTTCAGCCGATCTTTCTAAATATTGCAAATAATTTGAAAACATTTGCTTGATCTTTTCTAATTAGAGTGGGATGAAAAATGCTTAATTTTAGGATTAAATATATTAATGATGTTGATTAAGTGCATGACTTGTCGCGTGTATATATGTGTTCTCTGAGTGAACAGAAACAATGAGAAAATAGGACTGTTTGTTTGTCAACATTAAAAACATTGAGGATGAATTCATGACTCCCCACCAAACACGTCACAACAGTGCAGACACAAATTAATAACAGTTAATGAGAAGTCGACACCGTCGCCGTCCAATTACCCATCACATTGGGTATCCATGTAATGTACGACAGTTAGGTTAGGTCGACAGGGTTAATTAAATACACATACACGTCTAAAGCTGACAACAGAAAAACGACAATAAAAAATAAAATAAAAAATTGTCATCTTCTGTTGTTCCATCCATCCATTCATGAACAGTAAAATTACGACATGATCACTCAGGGTACTCAAGATTCTGAAATGCCAATGCATGGTGTAAGATGCAAAGGATTTTCCAGAGAAAGTGATATCACATTAAAAAATAAAAACAGATATTTAAACAGATCTGTGATGTCAAGGTTTCCCATTTATCCAGAATGTCTCTGCATGTCATAAGTGAAATGTTAACCTACAATGTAATTATGTATATCTTGTTTAAGGATGTGCATGCAGCCAAGATATTCAGCTTGATGAATTAATTAACCACTTTTAGTGACTAACCTAAATTTAATGTTGTACATGGTTGTCGAAGCATAGCCAGGCCAGGGTGTCTTGTCGAGTCAAGAATTTCAGATTATTTCCAGATCACTGCTCGCTCACATGCCCATGTCGACTGTCGAGACCCATATGAGTTTTTATTTTTCTTTTTTTAGGGGTTCTATATTCAAGCCTCCCATCCCCGTTAGGTCATCGCTTTCGGTGCATTCAATATTACGGCACATGAAGATAAGATTCTAATAAAGAGCTTCATAAATAATTTCTTATATATATATATAATAATATTTTGTATTTTCCAAACATTTTTAATATTTTAGAGTGATATTTTCCATTAAGTGTAGTGCGTATACCAATGATCGATATTTAATGATTGAATCCATGTCTCTTACCGATAAAGTTTAATATTATAAAACAATATTATAAAACACTCTCCTTGTTATGAAAATCGAACACTTTTATCAATTTTGAATTATTTTTTAATTTCTTTAAATAATTTCTTTAAAATTAAATATAAAAATAAATAGATAATATCACCTCATCATAATGATTAGTTTTATCGGTTTATAAATAGAATTTTTCATAAACCATAGAAACAACTTAGGGCTAATCGATATTTTACATCATTTAAAGCAAAACGAGATGTCCTCTCTCTCTCTCTCTCTCTCTCTCTCTCTCTCTCTCACCGGAATTCTTAATTAGTTTATCATATGCATATATACAAGTGTACATTGGCCTTAAGCTCTAAATTAACGAGGAAATGTTTATGTATATATATATGTCAGGGCAAGGATGTACGGATGGCCAAACACGTACGTATTTACAAAGGCAATGGGAGAGATGCTGCTTGGGCACTTGAAAGAAAATCTATCTGTGGTAATTGTTCGTCCTACCATAGTAACAAGTACTTTCAAAGAACCTTTTCCTGGTTGGGTTGAGGGTCTCAGGTAACCTCCTAATTATATCTATTAATTTCTTCACAAGAAACCCATCCATTTTCTTTAAAAATTGAAAAAAAAAAAAAAAAACTCTCTCATTTCTAATTTCTTCGTCCAAACATTATTTTCCTGGTTGGTTATCGAGAAAATCAGGGGGAATGTAGACATGAAACTTGCTTGTTTAATTGTTTTACAGGACTATCGACAGCCTAGCAGTTGGTTATGGCAAAGGAAAACTAACATGCTTCCTCGGAGATCTTATGGCGATTGTCGACTTGGTGAGTTGGTAATTGGTAATTAAGCTTGCATGATACACACACACGCACACATATACATACATACATACATACATACATATATATATATATATATATATTTATATGAAAGCTGCACATATATGAGAACTTTCCTACTTTGTTCGTAAAAGTGACTGATCACACACATATTATTGTCAGTAAAGTTCTCAAGATCGTGATCTCATTCCGTTATGATTAGGTCACATTATATATATGTATATATATATATATATTAGCGTTTACATTTTTCTTTTAAAACGATAAAGGGCAATATTCTATTTTACTTAGAGTAATGACACTATATACAAGCCTCAACTATACAAACTCGCGCAGAGACATAATAAAAAAGTAGACCCCATTGTAAAAGAGTGTGAAAAAACATTTTTTTTTAAAGTAGTGAAACTCACTTTCCTACAAAAGACTTTACGCAAGGTTTATGCATTTGGGACTTATCCCTGGCCAAACATTATAATTGGGTGGACTTATGATATGTACCATTACTGATCTGTTAGGAAGAAAGTTATCAAACAGGAAAAGAAATCTAAAGTACGAAATATTATATACAATGCTTAATGCAGATACCAGCTGACTTGGTGGTGAATGCAATGATAGTAGCGATGGTGGCTCATGCGAATCAACCTTGTGACATAATTTACCATGTTGGATCTTCAGTAAGAAATCCTGTAAGAAACAGTATACTTCAAGAGATGGGCTTCCGTTACTTCTCCCAAAAACCATGGATAGATAAGAATGGGAAACCTGTCAAGGTTAGCAAGGCTTTGGTGTTAGGTGATATGGATAGCTTCCACAGATACATGGCCATTCGTTATTTGCTTCTTTTGAAGGTTTGTTCTTAAACCACTTTTCTAATTTTCTTTTCCTTCAAACAGAACTTGATATACCTACTTTCCATTAATCAAGTAATAAATCCTTTACCCGAGGATCGATTTGGGTCCGATCTAGAGTTTAAAGTAGGAGAGAGATCAGACACGTAAAGTTGTGGATTTCACAAAATATGTAGCTGCCCAATTGAATTTCTTGAAGTTTAATAAATATGAAATGTTCTTCTCTTGCTAATCATGCATATATAAGAGATTGCGCGCTTTGTTCAACATCCCCCCTTGAGTACAAGTATTCATGTCGTCTTGATTGATCTTTTCTTTTGTCTTCTAGGGACTAGAACTGGCAAACAAAGCTCTTTGTCAATATTTCCAGGACAAATATCTTCGTCTTAGACAAAAGATCAACTTCGTGATGCGATTGGTGGAACTATACAAGCCTTATTTGTTCTTCAGGGGCGTGTATGTATGCTTCATTAATTTCAGTTAACTTCTTGCATTTTTTTGCAGAGTAAAGAAATCGCATATAAGTAAACTTACAAATTAATATGGTTTTATATGATACGTTAAAATTATTGTTATTGATTTATTTTACAATAAAAATAATTTTTTTACGTGCCTAAAACATTATCATACGTTAGTTTTTTACGTGAGTTTATTTTTTTAAAATTTCTTTGTGCCTAAAACATTTCTCTTTTAAGATTTATTAACATTATCATACGTATACGTTTTGCACACAGCTTTGATGACATGAACACGGAGAAGCTGCGCATGGCAGTAAGAGATCAGAGTGGTGCTGAGGCAGACATGTTTTACTTCGACCCAAAGTGCATCGATTGGGACGAGTACTTTCTGAATATCCATCTTCCTGGTGTCGTAAAACACGTTTTTAAGTGACTTTATATTATAAAATATATATAAGTATTAATGGGTTTCCAAAGTTATAAAAATATTTGTTTTTCTTTCTGAAATTCATGTGGTCTTATTTAATAAAAGCAGTATAATGTTACTGCATCCAGCTAGCTCATGTGTGTTGATCTATTATTAATTAACTTTTGTCATGTGTGCATATCGATCCTCATATATTATATACTGTCTAAGACTGTAAAGGATTAATTAATTAATGTGATATTGGATTTCTATTACGTCCAGTACAATGCAGATAAGTTCAAGAGCATTCACATTGGTTTAGGCATATGCATATGCAAAATCACATCTTTTGAAGATCCAATTTGCCATACAAGCAAAATTTTCACATTGGCTTATGCAAATTTGAGACAAAATAATAATAAAATATTATCATTTTATTTTTTTTTTTTTGCTTTTTTTTTAATAGGGTTTGATCTTCAAATATGTAAAATATTTAAGTAAAATATTTTTTGGGGAGTGAATGAGTAAAATATGTAGTAAAATATTTAAAGGTAAAATATGTAGAAAGAGAGTGGGAGGAGAGAAAAAGAATTAATAAAATATGTTTTGGAGAGTGAATAGTAGATCTTTAAACATGTAAAGGTACTGTTCATAACTATGCAAATATTTGAAGATGCATAATCCAATGTAGATGATTTTAAACTCATGTTATGCAAATATGACTTTGCATATGCATATGCATAGACTAATGTGAATGCTCTTAAAGAGAGAACACAAAAAAACCAAGCTTAGAGTATGAATATTAATTCACCGCGGGTGCAAATAGAGACTAACACGCGGCCTCTCCCAACAACAATTAATCATTAACCATATGTTCTTGTATTCCCTCGTCTCCTCTTATGTTTATCTATAAAAGATATCTTCTTTTTTGCCTATATGTGCAGAAGAGATCAATGCTACAAGAAAATCTAAATACACATGTTGATCATTAGATGAAGGTCAGGTGTGGTCATGTAAGACTTCCATATATAATTTTTCTATATTGAATGCCAAATCCGATGTCCCATGAGGAAAAAGTGACACTACCGTTACTACAATAAAATTGAGATTTAGGGATACTTTAGAATTAGTGACAGTCCCCAAACTGTCACAAAAAATCAATTTTTGTGACAGTTTATACAAACTGTCACTAAATCTAAATGAGAATTTGTCTGACGTTCGAATGTAGGCAAATTTATGTTCGAACGTTATATAAACGTTCAAACATTAAAGATTTTTACGTGCGAACATAATATTTTTTGGCGCCAACGTTCAAATGTTGGATAGAGTATTTGGTAAATATGACTATAATTTAAATTTTATGTAGTTTTTAAATAAAATAATTCTTCCTTTGTGAACAATTATTATAAATTTAAAGAGATTGAAATTTGAAATGCAATGATTTAATATTAAAATTGAATAAACTAACTGTAGTATATTATATACTATATATATAAATAGTATATAATATATAATACACTATATTATATACTAGTTAAGTATATAATATATATTATATATATATTCTAGTGCTATATACTATACTATATATAGTCTAGTATATATTATATAATATATATAATATATATACTCATTATATATTATATATATGGTCATTACATATAATATATAATATATAATATATTATATAGTTAATATATTAATATTATATAGTTAATATATATAGTATATATTATAGTGTATAGTTAATATTATATATAGTTAATATACTATATATATTATTATATATTATTTATAATAATAGAATACATTTCTTTCACATATGTTCAAACATTAAATTTTAACGTTCGAACGTTACTTTTTTCACGTTTGAACGTATATGCAAATATGTTCGAACGTTAAAAAATGCAGAAAATTTTTCACTTATTTTTAAATAACATTCTAACGTTAAATTTTAACGTTCAAATATTACTTTTGAAACATTCGAACGTAAACGTGAAAAAATGCAAGAAAATTTTCACTCATTTTTAAATAATGTTCGAACATTAAAATTTAACATTCGAACGTTATTTTTTAAAAGTTCAAACGTATATGCATATACGTTCGAATATTAAAAAATGCGAAAAAATTTTCACTCATTTTAAAGTAACGTTCGAACGTTAAAATTTAACATTTGAATGTTACTTATATTTTGTTGTGCTTTTGTTGTGGATAATGATGAATATTTTGATGTGTATAATGTGAGTTGATTGTGGATTTTGAAAGATTAGATATAGGTATAATATTGTGAGCTGAGTAGTGAATTTTGATTGTATATATTGTGAATATGTTGTAAATTGGATATTATTGATGAATTAGAAGGAATTGAATTGTTTATGTTGATGAATTAGAAGCAAATCTTTGTGATATCGATTATGTAATATGATAAATTAAAATGAAAAATTGTGTTATGTGTATGCTTATTCTTTTTTTTGAAGAGAATAATGCAACTTTATTCAACTTGATGAACCAATTGGATGAATACACGAGGGAATTTCCCCCAATGTTATGCTCTCCACTGAGAGTTTTATAGCACCCTTGGCTAAATCATGAGCCATAGTGTTACAGACTCGAGGGACATGAACTACAGACCACTTTTCAAAGGAACCTAGGAGAACCTTAGCATCAGACAAAATCATCCCAGCTGAAGACTCACTCTGGTTTAGGTTATTGAGTGTTGAGACAACTTGCTTAGAATCTCCCTCAAAGATCACTTGATGTAGTTCCAACTGTTTACAAAATAGAATAGCTTTCAGAGCACCATAAGATTCTGCTAAGTAGGGATCAGGGAAAAAAGCTTTTGGTGATCTTAATGATGCCACCACTCTGCCCTCCCAACTTCTTATCACAACACCAATGCCAATTTTGCTCTGAACTGTGTCAACAGCAGCATCCCAGTTGGCTTTAAAAACATTCACTGGAGGTACATTCCAGCTAGGAGCACTGAGAGTTGTTTGATCTTGAGGTGGAACAGCTTTTTTACAAGCCTCACTGTACTCAGAGACAACCCGAGTTGCAGCCTCTACTACCTTCCCTGGCTCCCAGAAGATGTTTTCAAAAATAGAGCTGTTCCTTCTCTTCCATATTTGGTGTACTGTGGCTGCAAATTCATCTTGCTCCTTTCTATCCAGAACATAGACCATTTGGCTCCAATGCTCCTTAAAAACAATATCACTCACCACACCTTTTTGTAACTTCCTGGAGCACATGCTCCAGACATCTTGGGCAGAAACACATGACCAAAGTGCATGCATGACTGATTCCTCTTCCAATTGACATATTGGGCATAAAGGCGAATCCACTATCCTTTTCTTATATAAATTGAGCTTTGTAGGCAATGAATCATGACAGGCCCTCCAGATCAACATCTTGATTGCATTAGGTACGCCCAACCTCCATATCAAAGACCAGCTCTTTTTTTGAGGAACTGCAGAAGAAGACTGCCCTTGATTGTAAGTCACCATTGCACCCAACAAGTGATAGGCACTCTTTACTGAGAAATAACCGTCCTTAGTACACCTCCATGTCAATTTATCATCAGCTTTTGTAATACTGATTGGGGTTCTGCAGATCAACTCAGATTCCTCAAGACTGAAAATTTCACGAATCAATCCTTCTTTCCACTCCCCACTCTGTTGGTCTATCAGGCTACACACCTTTGAATTCTCATCCAACACCCTTGCAGGAGATTGAACTCTAAAAGAGGTTGGCTTGGGAATCCATTTGTCCTTCCATATTCTAACTAAATGACCATTTCCAATACACCAAAACATCCCTTCCCTTAAGACCTCCCTTCCTGCAGTAAAACTCGTCCATAGAAAAGAAGGATTACTTCCCAATTTAGCCTGCATGAAATCTGATTTATAGAAGTACTTTGCTTGGAGAATTTTTGCTGCTAATGACTTAGGCTGCTTGAGAAGTCTCCAACCTTGCTTAGCTAAGAGAGCAACATTAAAGTTCTCAAAATCTCTATAACCAAGACCTCCCTCTTCCTTAGATGATCCGAGAGTCTTCCATGAAAGCCATCTAATCTTTGATCTGTCTCCTTTCAAACCCCACCAAAAATTCTGCATTAAAGAGTTAATGGCATTCAATATGGCTTTTGGAAGCTTGAAAATACTCATGCAATAAGTAGGAATAGCCTGTATAACAGACTTAAGCAGCACCTCCTTTCCTGCCTGAGATAAGAACTTAACAGACCAACTTTGCATCCGAGCCCTTATGCTGTCCAAGACAGGTTTGAAGGCATTTAACTTCTGTTTCCCCACATAAGCTGGCAACCCCAAGTACTTCTCATATGATTTGGCTTCTTCCAGGCCTGCTGCTGCTAGAATAACCTCCTTAGCCTCAACTCTTGTATTACAGCTAAAATAAACTGCTGTTTTTTCCATATTAAGCCTCTGACCAGAAGCATTTTCATACACTTTAAGGATGCCAAAGAGCCTACTCCACTCCAAAGCATTGGCCTTGCAGAAAAGCAGACTATCATCTGCAAAAAAGAGATGGTTAACCAATAAACTCCCTCTAGCAAAAGGGAAACCTGATATGTGGCCCTTTTGTTCAGCCTGATCCAACAAAAGACCAAGTGCCTCCGAGCATAAGATGAAGAGATAAGGGGACAATGGGTCCCCTTGTCTCAAACCTCTCCTTGGACAAAACTTGTGTTGTGGAGTGCCATTAATCAAAATGGAATAATTAACTGTGCTCACGCATGTCATAACCAAATCAGTCCACTCCTTGCTGAAACCCATCTTGATCAAGACAGCTTCCAAGAAAGACCATTCAATTCTGTCATATGCCTTACTCATGTCCAACTTCATAGCCATATAACCTTCCCTCTTACCTCTCATTCTATGTTTCATTGAATGCATTGTTTCATAAGCTACAATAATGTTATCAGAAATTAATCTCCCAGGAACAAAAGCACTTTGAGAAGGGGAAATAATGGATGGAAGAAAAAGCTTCAATCTATTGGCAAGAACCTTTGAAACCACCTTGTATATGACATTACATAAACTTATAGGTCTGTATTCCGAGACTAGAGTTGGATGTTTCTTCTTAGGAATCAAAGCAATATAAGTCTCATTAAGCTCAGCTATTCCTCTCCTGTTTTCCAGAATTTCCTGCACTGCAGCTGACACTTCCCCACCAACAATCTGCCAGTTGTCCTGATAGAAACCTGCAGAAAAGCCATCCGGGCCAGGAGATCCAAGTGGATTCATGTCAAACACTGCAGCCCTCACTTCCTCTATAGAGCATCTCTTCATCAACTGCTGATTCATATCATGAGTTATCAATTTATTCACTACCTGCAAGGCTTCCTCACATCCAGTAGGATTAGAAGAGGAAAACAAATTTTCATAATATGACTGGAAAGTTTTACCAACTTCAACTTGAGTAGTAGCCAAATTCCCCCTGTCATCGGAGACTCTTTTAATCAAATTAACTTTCCTGCGTTGAGATGCACATTTATGAAAAAATTTGGAATTTCTGTCTCCCCCCTTGTACCACTGTTGTTTAGCTCTCTGTCTCCATTTCAACTCCTCATCTTCCATTATGGCTTCCACTTCCTCTTGAAGGACTTTAATCTGGCCATTGAGCTCACCTGTATTCTGTTGTTGCAGTTGTTGTATTAAATCTGTCCTCTCTTTAACTCTAATCCTTTGATTACCTCTACTTCTTTTTGCCCATGTTTGCAACTGAACCATAGAACTTGCAAGTGCAGATTGTACAATCTTCAAACTACTGTATCTACCCCTTAATGAGACCCAGGTCCTTTTAATAATATCCTTGCAATCCTGTTTCTTTGACCAGAGAGCTTCATATCTGCTGACTCTTTTGTGTACTTGCTGTTCCTCCTGAGAATTAAAACAATGAACTAAAAGTGGTGCATGATCAGAGGCTATGACAGGTAACACATAGACAGAGGAGGTATCAAACATATTACACCAACTTGAATTCCCAAAAGCCCTATCTAGTCTTTCCTTGATAAAAGCCCTCCCCTCCCTTTTATTACTCTATGTGAACCTTGAGCCAATAAAACCCAAATCACTGAGCTCACATTCATCCAATGCCTCTCGGAACCTTTCCATTTGGAGAAAAGGTCTATCAACTGCCCCATACTTTTCCTCATTTGATAGCAGCTCATTAAAGTCACCCATGCACAGCCAAGGACAATTACTTTCTGGTCTCAATACTCTCAATAAATCCCAACAGGCTCTCCTTTTCTCCACTACAGAATCCCCATAGAAACCTGTTACATGACATTTACTGGCTCCCTCCTCAGATAAAAGCTCTAAGGAAATATGGTGCCTTGAATATGAGAACAAAGAGGCATTAGTATTCTCACTCCATAACATAGCCAGGCCCCCACTCTTCCCCCTACTATCAACTACAAAACTGTGAGTTAACCCCAATATGTTCCTGATCTTCTCTACTCTCTCTCGGTTACATTTAGTTTCAGAAATGAACACAACCTGTGGGACCTTTTCTTTCACCAAAAGGTGAAGCTCTCGAACTGTACGAGAGTTCCCAAGCCCTCTACAGTTCCAAGCTAAGAGTTTCATGGCTGTTGGCAGGGCTGCAAAGCAGCCTCTGCCATGTCATTATCATCCTCCAACTGCAGCACTCCTGACTGCTTAGCTTTCTTGACAACTGCAGCTTCGTCGCCTGAAACTAATTTCCTTTTGTGGGCATTAGTAACCTGCATGCAAGACTCTTCCTCGACCAGTTGAGGCCCAGAGCAAGATGGGCCTATACGGGCTCTTTTTTTCCAAGTTTTCAATTGTCTCCCACCTTTACCTCCCAACTTTCCTGACTTGTTGCTGCTGACTTCTCCACGTGGATCCTGGAATGTATCTTTGGGAGTAAAAGCTGTAGGGCCAGTTTCAACAGCTTTTAACTTGGAAAGTATTTCCTACGGGGACGAGGCAGCCCCCCCATTTTCCTCTTCTGTGTAGATTGCTCCTAATGTTTCAAATCTACGTGAGTTCACTTTCCATAAACTAGATACCCCATCATCCTTTCCAACTACATCATCCGAAATTTTCTCACCATCCTTATGTATATGCAGATCCTTATCTCTTGCCTTGATTTCTGCCTCGGTGGAAGCCTTGCCATTATTAGCTGACTGACAGTGAGACCCACCGGAATCTGCACGTCGGATCTTCTCCGATGAACCACTGGGAGATGACGGACCACTAACATTGACTGGAAGTGTTACTGAGTTCCTTGTGCTTGCCCTCAGCCAAGCACCATACTGCTGATCAAAGCCTGCACTAGAGACTTTCCCATGATCCAAATTATCACAACGCCCTTCTGAATGATTAAACCTACCACAAGAATAGCAAAAATTTGGAAGCCTTTCATATTTGAAAGAAATCCAATGCTTTTTATCACCTATCGTAAGGAATCGTCCTCTCGCAAGAGGTTTAGTTACATCTACCATTACTTTAATCCTTAAAAACTGACCCCAGCAGATCCCACTACTGTCTGTATCCACTTGAAGGACATCCCCCACTGATGATCCTATGTTTGAACCAGTGATTTGATTCATGCCTGCAAAAGGCAAGTCATAACACTGAATCCAAAAAGGTTCCTTAATAAACAATATCTCCTTTATGAAGTTGAAACCTTCGCAGTCTTGCATGCAAACAAGATTCTTATCAAAGGACCACGGACGCCCCTTCATAATCCTCCTCTTATCTGACACATTCTTGCACTCAAGTAAGAACTTGTTCCGCCCCACATCCTTGATAATTGCCTTACCTTCCACTTGCCACACTCGTAACAGTGTACTCTTGATTGCACCTCTGTTAACCTCTCTGTCCGACATCACACAGAACATGATACAATGCTTACTCTTATTGACAGAAGACAAAACCTCATCATTGCTGATCACCACCTCCTGTTGCTCGTCTTCTGTCAACTTCAGACCCTCACACAAGGATGACAACTCACACTCCATACCCAAACCTCCACAGACCGAGTCCAAGAGGGATGAAAACTCTAAGTTTACGAAGAAACTTAGAGAGAAAAACCCTCACCTCCTCTTGAGAAGGAAGGGAGAGTAGATTCCACCCATTTATGCTCCACTTTAATTAGGTAGAAAAGCTATGTGTATGCTTATTCTTAAAATGAAAATATAAATATTTGTGTACATTTATAGATTAAAATGAATTTTGTTTACAATTGTGTATGTGAATTTGAAGCATATGTTGTGATTATTTTTTTGTGACTATGTTTTGGTATTTGTGAATTAGTTATTATTGTGCATATGTATATGTGATTTGTGAATTAGTTTAGTCTATGGGAAATATGTTTATATATTGTGAATTTGTGTATTACAGTATTTATTAAAATTGTTGGGAATATGTAAAATATTGTAAATTTAGTTGTGAATATGTTTATATATTGTGGAAATATATGATATCATTTTGAATAAATTTGTGAACTTTTATTGAATATGTTGCGAATAATTTATTAAATTATGCAACATATCATTAATTTAATTTTTATTTATATTTCTTTTAAAACATTACTTATTTTGCAGCATTTTTTTTTTTTTTTATCAAATGAGTATATGAGGTCAAGACAGTAAGAGTTTGAGTATCTTTTAGAGCAACAATCTGATTTAGAGATGCGTTTATAGGAGCAACATAGAGACCAGGAGGAAAGACAATGAAGTTTAAGAATAAGTGCAGAGGGACATGAGAGTCCAGATAGGACGTGTTATGTCACTACAATAGAATCGCGGTGGGCGAGGAAAGAAGAAGAAATGAAATCAATTCAATTTTCTCATTGTATAGAACTTTTAATATCTAATTTTGCAACTATATAAAATATTGTTAGTTGTTAATTTGATGGTGTAATATGATGATATAATTTGTATATTTTTTAATTTTATAAAAATAGTATTTTTGATCTATACGTTTGAATGTATATAACAAACCCGAATGTTGGTTCACATTAGAACTAACGTTCGAATGTAAATACACAAAATTATGAAATAACGTTCGAATGTACGATCCAACGTTCAAACATATTCACTCTCAAAACGAACACAATGTTCGAATGTTTAAACGATTTACATTCAAACGTTTTGTTTGATGTTCCAACGTAAATATGATACGTTCGAACTATAACCAACGAACGTCAACTTTTCTCATTCGAATGTCAATTAGTCGGGTTAACGTTTGAACATTCTGTTGGACATTCGAACGTTACATTTTGTGACAGATTTTAACTGTCACAAAAAATCTCTCGTTCGAACATGACATCAAACGGAAGACCTCCAACCGTCACTAAAAATATTTTTTGTGACGGTTGAATAGTAAACTGTCACCAATTATTTTCTGTGATGCACATTAGGTGACGGTTTGGAACCGTCACCAAATGTCTTTAGTAACATTTTGGTCAATTTTTGTGATGTTTGCCTTTATCACAAAACACCAATTGTGTTGTAGTGCGTCTCATGGTGATTTTTTTTTTCTTTTGTTTCTTAAAACCTTACATGACTTCAGTCTTGTTTTCAAATTGGAAACAACTACTTTGCCCTCTACATTGACCGCTTTGCAATTTTTTTATTTATTTAACTTAATGATCAAAGAAGTGATTTTAAGTGTATTGGTATTTTTTTAATTTTTTTAAACTATTTAAATATATTAAAAATGAAAAAAAATTGAAAACTAACTAGCAGTAAGTTTGAGTGGAACTATGAGGCGGCAGAATAGCACCGATCTTTCAAATTTAAGCTTTTAGGATTTTCTCTAACATCTCTCTTGTATAGTAAACTTGACCATCCTTCGGTTATCATGTAATTTTATATTTATTAAAATGAAAGTTTCCTAGTACATACCATTTAAAACTCGAGCTTCATAATATTGTCTCTCTTTGATGAAATGTAATTTTTTTGGACTTGCCTTGTCCATTTTGCAGAGATCTTCATACTTCTTTCACATTAAACTTTGGGGTAGAGTTTAAAAAACATTCAGTTCCAATTTGTACCAAAGAGCTTTGTAACGTCATCACGAATGGATGACTGGATGAGTAACTAATTCTCAGTTTACAATCACCTTTTTTTGCTGGTCATGCTAATGAAAAAAGTGATGACATTACTTCTAATGCTTTATCTTCTTTCCTTTTATGTTTTTCAACAACATAATTGCATGGCTTTGGTAAAAGCTTATGAGATGAACCCATTGATTCATCTTCCGTTTGGGTGGCTACAAAGAATGGACTAGTTTTATTTTGGTCTGATTAAATCACATGGAAGATTGTTATTGATATGTAACTCATCTTGTAATTTTATATTTTGTAATGTAATGTAATTTATAGTGGATTGCATGCATTTAAGTTTTTCATTTTTATATATTTTATTATTCTGGACAATGGTAGTTTATATATTTCACAAAATATAGACTTTTATAAAATTAAAAAAATGATGATGATTTTCAACAGTTTTTTTTTTAAATTTCTATAATAAATATAGGCTTTTACATAAAAGAAAATTATGCTTATGTTGCTTATAAAAGAGAGAGAGAGAGAGAGAGAGAGAGAGAGAGAGAGAGAGAGAGAGAGAGAGAGAGAGAGAGAGAGAGAATTATGCTTATGCTTTTCAACATGGATTTTTATTAAAAAAATCTTTAAAATAATATAGGTTTTTGTTTATATTAAAAAAAAACCGGGTTGAACCCGGAACCCAAAATCTGGATTTTATAAAACCTAGGTTCATCCAGGTTTCGACTCGGATCTGACCTGGGATAACATGGACCGGGTTTCAACCTGGATTTGAAATCCCGGTTACGGTCCGGATATACCCGAGTTCCCGGGTTGGAACCCGAATGAACAGCCCTATGGACGAGTAACTTCTTAATTCACATATATATTTTATTTTTCTACTCCATTTTACCCCTAAAATGAGAATTTTTCTATACTATTTAAAGAATAACTAACCCCCTCCTAAAAATGTCTTTGAATTTCTTTAAGAGAAATGATATCTAGGGTGTGCAATTTTCGTATACTCCCATTAAAAAAAGTGGATAAATCTTAGACCTGCATGAATTTTTTTAATGGCAGATCATTTTTTTTTTTTTTTTCAAAAAGAATACGTGAGCCTTACACACTTTAGAACATGGAGTCTAGAGTTAGATTTGCAACTCACAAGGCTTAGGAATACTTTAGGAGAAATGATAATTGCAGTTGTGAGTGTACAAACGTCGCATAATTATTTTGAAAACAAATGAATAAATACAAGATTCATGAAAAGAAATTAATTTTTTAATAGAAAATTTTATTCTTTTTTAAAACGATTACACGGCGCTTGCATATTCTACAATTTGATGTAGTATTACTAGTATTTTAGACAATGGGGAAGGAAGACAAGGGAATATGCTTCGCATGGTCATGGACAACTACTAATTAAATTAGGCAAAGGGTGGGTGTACCATACATATATATATATATATATATATGGCTAAACCATTCAAAGCTTTGGCTGTCCAAACACATGATATTTGTTTGTTTTCCTTAAACCTGGAATGTCGACATTAATTGCTCGTACCCAACCTACTAAATTAGATATCAACATTTATAATTGCATCGATCCCACCTATACTGTATTGCTTTTTGCACTTTAAAAAAGGGAAGAAGTAGGTCAATATAGTTGTGTTTGTGCCTCTTTGTCGTCTTCATTATTTTAAGATCATGATCATATTTTATTTAAATTCATTCCATATATTAGATTATATTATTATTGAAGGATTACTTCACAAATCTAAATTACCTTTCGTGATTAAGGAAACAAAATAAGAATTATATAAGTTTTAAACGTTTACCAAATCAAGATTATTTTTATTTTTCTTACCATATAATTAAGATGTCTTTTTTAAAAATAAAAAATAAAAAAGTAACGTTATCATTGATCGTAAATTTATTGTTTCCAAATCACAAAGTTGATTAATGCATTTTAATCTAATTCAAATAGTAAATACTCAAATAAAAAAAATGAAATAATTTATACAGTCTTAAAATGTATGTTACGTGAAAATTTAGGATTCATGTAAAAAAGTCAACTTTTTGGTAGATTCCAATTTTTTTAAAAGAAATGTATGAATATTTTACAACTTATAACTGTATTTAGCATTAATTAAAATTAGATCACATCTGTCGAAATAATTGAGAAGAGTATGTAAAAATAATTACAAATAGAGTTTTTGATTTAGAAATCATAGAAACCATATAAATAGAGTGATACCCTTCTCATAAAATAGGAGAAAAAAAGAATGAGGGGGCCACCATTGGCATATTCTCGAAAAGGAGGTCCTTATAAGAAAATAAGAGCCATCTTTAAACAGCATTATCAAATTTTCATTTTATTCACTTTCTCATAAATGTGATGTCCTCTAAGAGTGATAATAGATCGACTTATATATGCAAAAGAGTAATTCTATATATAACTGTAAAGTGCTTATATATCACGTAATCGCTTCAAAAAAGAGTGGTTTGTATTTCATATTTTTTTCAAGACAATTACGCGATAGTTGTACAATTTACGATTGTAAACATCTTTTTTCAGAACGGAAAAATTACCTCAAACCTAAAAGTTTGGCCAAATTAAACACCATGCCCTTAAAATAAAAAGCTTGCTAAAAACATATTTTCTTAAGTGTGTTTGAGACTTTGCTCTATGTATGTATCATAAGCTATGTGGAAACTCTACACGTTGGTTGATAAACTAGCTAGAGATGGATACTGCAGCAGAGGTTGAAGGGTGAGGATTACGTGTCAACTTTGGTTGGGAAATTGGGCTTTGGACTTTGGTGATTCATACGTTGTCCTGGGCCTAGTTGTTTGTTTGGAAACCTAGATCATTGAATGTTTGGGCTTTAGTGATATCATTTTTTAACAGGCTGCAGGAAAGAAGAATACTGAGAGATATCTACTTCAAATTTTCCCTGACCATTTTATTATCATTATAGGGCTTCCATCCTGTAACAACCATGGCATCCAACTGTAACCATGGAAATTTTCCGTCATAAGTTACGGTTATTAATCAAATTACATTATAAAAAAATAGATTTTTGTGATCAATTTATTGTAACAAAAAGACTATTTACAATAAAAATTCATTACAAATAATCTTTTCGTTACAATAAATTGATCACAAAAATCTATTTTTCTTGTAATGTTATGGGATATTATCTTTTTAAGAAAAGAAAATCGTAAGATTGATATAAAGAAGCTTTTACTGTTCGACTCTCCTCCCCCAATGTATTAAAAATATATTTTTTTAAGATAAATAATGATTTCATATTATATCAAAATAGATGCCTTACATTTGAATCCTAACTCGTTTTACGCGTTAAGATAAATTTAAAGTATTAAATCTTCCTTTTTAATCTACCAATTCAAACTTCTAAAATAAGTGGAGCATAGTCACATGGCAAGATGAATGGTGGTGCCATATATACCATTAGATATTTCATGATTAGTTCCGCAATTTTGAGCCAACAAAATGTGACAGCTTTTGAATACTTTTAACACCAACACATGTATATTCAACCGTCATGCATGATGACTTTTACGAACATGTTTTGACGAATATAGGTGTTCGTACTAAATGTTCATATAGACTTGTAGGGATGGATTGGAGTTTGTGGAAAACATGGAAAACGTGTGTTAATTAAAAATATAAAATGAAGTTCAACTGTCAAAGATATTGTTGTCACAAACACATCGTCACGGCGCACATCGTCACGGCGCAGTATATAAAGCCACTTTAGAAACCAATATCGACCAACTCATATGCTGTTTAATCTTTCTATTTTCAAATTTAGACAACATAGCTTTCTGCTTTTCAACCGTCTGAAGATCTTGTCGCATTCCCTATGTTTATATATATATAGTCCCCATGAAGATTAGGGCGGCAAAAATAAAAAAAAAAAAAAAATCGAAAAATCGGTGAACTGGACAGAATAGGCCGTTCAAATTGGTGGGGTTCAGTCCGGTATTGAACGGGTTCAGATCTGTATCGGTTTCTTTTTAGTTAAAACCAGTTCGGTCCCAATTTTAATTTTTAGAGCACTGGTTCGAGAACGGGACCGGTCTGTATATATTATTTTGAATTTCTTATATTATATATAAAATATTTTTTATATGATTTTTTATATTATGTTATATATATTATATGCCAAATTGTTAATTAAAATCTTATTATTTATATCTATTAATCTTATATCATAAAATTAATACAACATTTGATATAATATAAAATTACTCTTATAAAGATTAATAGAACATTTGATTATGATATAATATAAATTAATTAAATCTTATGATCAGTTTTAATACAACATTTAAATTTTGATGTAACATATAAATTTTAACTTTTTAACATAAAATGAGGGATATGAGTCAATCACTTGCTAAAGTTTTATTAGAGCATGATGTTGTTTATCCGAATAATTGGAAAAAAAACAAGATCAGATCGAGAAAATTCTGATATCAGTAGTGAATCAGTTTAGTATCAATTTTTAAGATTCTAAAATTGGTATATACCGATGCGGTTATTAAAAATGTCTAAAATCGAACTGAACTGACCAGTTACACTCCTAACTAATAAATATAAAATAAAATAAAAATTTATACAAATCTAAATTAGACAAGCCTCATTTAGGTCATATAAAAATGTAGTGCCACCTAGAATAAATATATTGGTTGCCAGAAACTAACTAAATTTAGGTAGGTAGGTACTCTCCAGTCAATGCAGATAGAGACCTCATTCATTTTCAAGACAAAAAAAAGTAAAAAATTAAAATTAAAGAAAAAAAGAGTTTCATAATGAAGTTTTGATGACTCAAGATACTGTACCAGTAAGAGCATGGGCAATGGCCTAGCTATTGCCAAATCCATAATTTAGCTAAAATGTCAACAAATCTATTCAAAATAGCTTTTTAGATAGATTAGTCCACATTGGACTAGCTATCTTGAAATCTAAATAATAATAAAATATTATATATTTTAATAATATAATTTTTTTTTATATTTTACAAATACACTTAATATATTAATTAATAACTTTATTAAATAAATTATTATTGAACTATTTAACTTCAAATTATTATGAATATACTATTTTTATAATTGACTTAATTATTCAATAAATATATTTTACCAACCATAGACCCAACAATCATATATATAAACATACCAATATTTATTCTACCCAACTTTTATATTTAGAATTGTGGTTGAAGCCAACAAACATGCCAACAACTTTCTATAACAACCAATAACCATCTACAATTCTTGAATGAACTAATTTTTGCCAACAACTTTCTATAACAACCAATCACCATCTACAATTCTTGAATGAACTAATTTTTGCAAACAACTTTCTATAACAACCAATCATCATCTACAATTCTTGAATGAACTAATTTTTGCCAACCATTCTTCTTTTACCAACTATTTTAGTTGTAACTAATAGTTGATGATCAAATTCTATAAATAGACTCATCCTCTACTCATCAAGAGCCAACAGTTGGGAAAATTTTTCTATGGATATCTTACATAGAAGAGATTCAGTCATTGACATGGTGCATCCAACATGGCTCAAAATTATAAACATGAAAGCTCACTACATTTTGTCAGTTAAAGCTCGGTCCTACCAAACTCTTTCCTTCTTAAATCAAAATAATCTAAACTACATAAACCTTTAATCAAACGTTATCTCCACTAATTCAAGCCTTGAGCTTTGAAGATTAACAAACATTTTCTTATAAGTAAGTCAACTTGTAATATACCTTAAAAGTGGTAAAACATCCTCAAGGCTTGATTCTACCTAGCAACTAGAATTTACACTAATTAGACAAAAGAAGCAAACTGAGAAGAGGATTGGAGAGTTGAAACTGCAAATTAATTCAAGAGAGTTGTAAAAAATAGATTCATTTACTCGTGCATGTCAACAATTTTTCACTGCCATTTCAGGACTGTTAGGTCTACCAGCACGAGTTCTTGCCAACAACTACAGACTTTCAAATTTTCCAACACATTGAAGAAAAATAAAAGAGCCAAACAACAGAACATCTTCAACATTATCAAGCAAAAACCCCAAACAACATGATCAAGCAACGTCAAACACATCTCAGAAGACACCAAGCACTTCCAGATTACACTATGCCACCAATTTCTCGCCCAAACGCAGGAAAAAATACAAGCAATGTGGACTACCGTATACGATTTCATCTTCAAAACAGAAAAAAAAAAAAAATATGACGATTACCCAAACAGGGGCGACGGTAGTGTCGGATTCGTGGGTCTTCGAACCGCCGGCGTGAATGGTGGAGCGAACCGATGCCTTCCAATCGTGGGGTATTTTGCTGATGTTCGGTCAAGTGATTTGATAATGGCTGGCCAAAATAGAGTAGGAAAAAATGATCAGTAAATCGGAGAAGAGGGAGAGAAGAGCGAGGAAGAGAGAGGAAGAGAGAAGAAGAGAAACTTACCGTCGACAGCTCGGAGACGACGGCGTCTGCTGGAGAAGGCAACCGGTGGATTTGATTCGAGTGAGCTGGACGAAGAGAAGAAGGCCGAATGGGGGGAGAGCTTCGTTCGAGGGAAGCTGCAGAGAAAAGAAATGATTTTGGGGGAAAACGGTAAACCGGGGGAAGAAGAGAAACCGGTACACGAAAAATAATATAAATTATACAATAGACTCAGTACAGTGCCTCTTCAAGTCTGGCGAGGACTTAAGATTTACTGTAGCCTTTATGTCAAACTTTTAAAGTTTGACTAGGCCATTGCAGATGAAAAATACTTAAAATCCTGGCTATTTACAACTTGAAGAAGGCTTTGGCGAGACTGATGCGGATGCTCTAAGTCATGTAATGAATGGTCTTGATGCTAACCAATATATATGGTTAAGACATTTTTTCGATGCATCCGTCGAAATGGTCTTGATGCTAACCAATATATATGGTTAAGACATTTTTTCGATGCATCCGTCGAGAGTAGTAGATCGGTAAGGGTGAAAAAAAAAATATGTATGATTAGATTTTTCTTTTTCTTTTTGTTTAAAATTTTAGAATAAATGATAATTTTAGATAGTATCCGAACATAAATTTGAACTCAATGCTTGAATCTATATTTAATTTTATTTAATTAAATATTTTATTTATTGGAGCCTACTAATCGAATGTGATCAGTATCTAAACATAAATTTGAACTCGATGCTTGAATCTATATTCAATTTCATTTAATTAAATATTCTATTTATTGGAGCCTACTAATCGAATGTGATTTTGGACCACACATGAGCATCTTTCTATATTTAAGTCCTATTAGGCTTAATTATATTTACCAATTTCCATCAGCTTAAAACTTTAGACAAGTAATGTGTTACCCATATGACTAACAAAAGAGGGGGGATGAATTGAGTTGTATTAAAAAAAATAATAATTATAAATCAAATATACAATATAAAATATAAACAAAATACGAAATAGTAATAAATATAAAGAGTAAGGGTAAGAGAGAAGCAAACTCAGTATGTTAACGAGGTTCAGCCCCACTGCCTACGTCCTCGCCTCAAGCTACCCCTTGAGGATTCCCAAATTCACTATTCAAGCTCTTTCAGGTGGAAATAGAAACCTATTATACCTTTGAACAACACCGCTACAAAGGATCCGTGTAGAATACCCTTAACACTTGCAATCACCTTACACACGGTGATTTAACTATTCCCTGTGTAGAACACTTTCTACACGCACAGGGGTTATACACACCCTTTTACTAATACAAGAACTGATAGTGGGTAATTTATCAGAAAATACTCCTCAATGAGTGAAATAAGAACAATACAACGCAAACTATATCTTTCAAAATGAATAAGGATTAAGACTCAATACTTAGAGAAGAGAGAATGAAAGTTTTGAATGAATATTGTATGCTCTGGATGTTATGAATGTGAAACTCTCAAATGATCTATTTATAGGCATATGAGATTTCATATTCAAATTTAAAAAGATTCACATGTCAAAGACAATATCATTCACTTTTTTAAAAAATTCAAATAAAATGTTCTTCTTTTTCAATTATAAAAAACAACATCATTCATTTTTCAAAAATTTCAAACCTAATATTTTACTTTTGGCATATGACAAAAGGAGCACACTTTACTTTTCAAATATTTCAAACCTAATATTTTACTTTTTGCATATGACAAAAGGAGCACACTTTACTTTTCAAATATTTCAAACAAAAATATCTACCTTTTGCATAAATCAAAAAAAGAATCAATCACTTTTGAAAATATCCAAATAAAACATGCACATGTGAAAGATGACAATCAATCATCTTTAATATTTTCAAAGATCAAACATTTAATCAAGGCATGCACATGTGAAAGATAACAATCAATCATCTTTCAAAATTTTCAAATTTAATTTTCAAAAAATTCATGCACATGTGGAAAATGTATTTTAATGTTTTATGATAAAATATTAATTTTGAGTCTTAATCATAATTTCAAATTTTTAAGAGATTTACAACATTACTCTATGACTTTAATGTGAACTTGTTCCCTTCTTTCTCATGCTTGTTTCCTTGATATGCTTGACTTTATTGTGTAGACAGCTAGAGTTTGAGACTCCTTTATTCTTTAAATTCATTTGTTATCATCAAAATCTATGTGTAGATATATAATTACACAAAACTTAATTGAAATTTTAGATTCAACATAATGATTTAAAAAAAACGAGTAATGCTAAGTACGCGTTCTAAATATACAATAATTTTGTAAAAATGTGGACCACATCAAGAAAAATTAAGCTTTTCACACTTTTCTGTAGTAGAATCTATTTTTTTTATAAATGATTTATATGAGACTTGTGCATTTGGATCTTATATATATTGTTTTTCATCGTAAACTAATCTTGGCTCCCTAGCTATATTCAATTATGGTTTATGTATTCCCTTTTGCATTATTAAATATGAAGAAATACATTATTATAGGCATAAAATTATTATTACGATATAAGATCGGCCCCCAAAGGTAAAATACTAGCCCTCTTCCACTTCCTCTAGTCATAAAAATTCTCATCATAGGTAAATTTATATATATAATTTATATATATATATATATATATATATTCATTCTGCATTCACGACCATTGGCATTTGCGATTAAAATGATTTTTTCACGATAAAAAATCCATTTCAATAAAAAAGTTTCTGTCGTAGTGATATTATTATATATTATATACAATAATCCCAGTTTGTAAAAGTTAGGCCAAACAAATCCCGGCCCTCATGTTTTAGCACTCTTTTTCTACACAGAGAGAGAGAGAGAGAGAGAGAGAGAGAGAGAGAGAGAGGATGCCTTCATTTATAGTTTGTGAGCCTGAAATTTGACTTTGATTTTTCATGATATTCTTTTACTTTGCCAAGGTTGACCGATCCACCGAAAACCTCAACTTTAATTTAGTCGTTGAGCCACCCATGCATTATAATTTTCTGGTCCAACATTATTTTAAAAGATAGTACCGAAGCAATGAACGTCCATAAATCATGATTATCAGTGTTTGGCAAAAACTAAAAAATCTTTGTTGAAAACTCCTCCCATGCATGTTTACTTGTCCCGTAAAAAGCGAAGACTGAACTGCATCTCTCTCTCTCTCTCTCTCTCTCTCTCTCTCTCTCTCTCTCTCTCTCTCTCTCTCTCTCTATATATATATATATTGTTTTTCATATTTAACACGAGGCAATATTTGTCATATTGGTTGATCCCTATTTTGACACGTTGCTGCTAAGAGCCTAAGACCTCAAATTGTCACCAACTTCAACAAAATTCAAATTAAACATGCAAATTAAACTCTCTCTCTCTCTCTCTCTCTCTTTAAGTACAGATTGGGTTTGGTGTGATTTGATGTAGAGGATATGATTGATTAACAACATTAACAAATTAAGCCACCTTCTAGTCCTTTTCGCCATGCCAGTTACAAGCTAGCGGCAGTAAAACATCTAGTTGCCGGCATCTTAATTGGTTAGGGAGGGCGGACCAAGATATTAAACATAAAAATGAATAAAAGGAATGTTAAAAATATATAAATTTAATCATTTAATTATGTTCTAAAGATAAATAAATATTATATATATGACCAAGCTCTTAAAATGAATTATGAGAATTTTGAGATTTTATAACTAACAACCTCAATTAATAATCATATCAACCATTCAAAATTTTATCGAAATTTCGATATTGGCCTCAAGTATCAAAGAGATATGAGGGGAGCGTTACAACATTTATTTCTCATGAGATAGAGATATATGAGAGACGATGAGCCTTTTAAATTCTTTTACCTAACGTTGTCCATAATATCTATACGAGTTATAAGAGTTTTACGGGATCTTAGTTCAAATTCAAATTCAAATTCAAATTTGAGGGTCTCAAGTTTTTCTTGGAATTTAACGCTAGCCTTTAGTAAAAGAGGTTGTAAAACATTAATATCCGTATTATAATATTTATTATTATTTTTATAAATACCATTAAATAAGTATTAATTAAATGTTTTAGTATACAAATCATGCGACGTTTCTTTTCAAATTTAGACAAAAACTCGGAAGAAAAAGTGAAAAAGAAGAATGGTACTACGTCAATTGATAAAATATTCAACTGGCCATCCAAGGGGCTAGGTTTACCAAGCAAATTAGACAACATATAATTGACTGTTATTACGTACATAATTTCCCAATCAGCTCGCTAGCTAGCTAGCTAGAGTCGATGTCAATGTCATGGCGGCCGCTTTCAAACAAACAACTCACGAACTTTGGGCGGATATGGAGTACTTTATATGTTTATGCCGACTGTCAAGTTTGTGTATGTGTTCATCCAAAACAGAAAATAAAAACAGTTGTCCATGTGTACGATATATAAATAATATATATATATATATACCGACACCTAAACGTGTGTAAATGTATCCAGTGGTGAAACCGTACATGCATCTAGGGGGCCAAACTTTTTAAAAAAATTAAAATATACCTTAATTTTTATTCATAATCTTATTAATATAAAAAATGATCCCTCAAAAAAATTTATAATCCCTATATAACTCTATAAAATTTTAATATACTTAAGAGATTTCTTTTCAATTTTTTTCCTATAGTTTCAAATTTTTGTATAATTTTTATATATTATTTATTTTCAAAAGTATAATCTCACCAAAATTAAATCAAAACTAAATTTTGAATAAATAATAAACTTATTAATATGAATCCCAAAAATTATTTTTATACAATATTAGGCGACCTCTTAATTTAGAATCCAAAGTAAAAATATAATAAAAATCATTCAAGGTTGATGTTCTATATAGAAAGTAGTTGAGAGATTTTATCTTTTAAACTTCATTAAGTAAAAAAAATCTTATTTAATGTCTCTATTATAATATTACATACTTTTAATGTGACACAAAAATATCTAGAATTTATATAAAATTTAATAAATTAGCTTACATATATACTATAATGAAAGATGACATCCTAAAAAATCACTTTATAGTTTATACGAAATAAATAAATTATAAATATTTCATTATAAAAATAATAATAGATGAATATTATTTCACGAAACATTATTGTTAAAAACCTGAAACATATATGAAGATGTTTCATTTTTAGAATTTTATTCTAATTACGTGTATATTACAAATTATCGAGACCTAATTTTATATATATTTATATTTTTATGATTTTTAAATTAATTTATTTTGATTATAAATAATTTATCATAAATATCCTTTTTTTTTTTAATAATGACTAATGCGAAATTCACATCTCAATATTTCATTACATTTCTTAAAAAAGAGCAATAGTACCCGATAATTATTCCATACATTCTATAATTTCTTCTTGAAGTCCCAAAACGTGGAATTATTCCGATCATGACTCTCTCCCTCATCATCCGTTTAAAATCTCTGTACATCTGCGGCAAATAAATCATTTATTTTCTTTACTTATTGTTTTGAATAATTTTAGGGTGTCTACTAAATATGTACATTAAATGTACGTGTACATTAGTATAAATAAATTTTTTATTGATTTCTTCTTTAAGAATGGAAAATCAAGTTTCTTCTAACGTAAAAAACTGTAATCATCACTATAAGAAAATTATTTATTTATGATCCGATATTTCCCTTTAAATAACTATTTCTTAGTAAAATAAGTTTATTCTCATTACTGATAATCATTATTGTCGTAAATAACTCGTCATAACTACTTAAGTATTGCCAGGTCTCTCCATTGGATATCTTTGAATGCTTTCCCAAGGAAGTTGGCTCAAACTCATTGAGACCGATAAGAAATCAAGTGAAGGTAGTTTTGGTCTATTTGTAAAGATGATAGGGAGTTTCTATGGGTGAAGAGAAACTGTTTTGGGCCTAGTAATCATACAATTAGTGGAATGAGGTTTGGGATTGTAAGGGTGATAATGAAATCGAGGAATGTTGATTGTAATAAATAAATCTTAAAGTTACTGCCAAGTTGTGATTAAGGCAAGTTGATTAGAACTGCAAATTGCATGGAAGGATCAGAAGACCGAATTATTGAAGCAGTTGACCCTGCCAAGCCTCAGCCACCCATTATGCAGCAATCAGCTCCTATGAATGAGGCCCATCATGAGCAAGCAGGTTCTCATGTAGCATAGTATTTTCCACGTAAACTATGCTTGATCTTCTTGCCATATATAAATATATATATAAATACTTCATTAGTGAAAATATTAACATAATATGTGACCATGATTGTATCTCTCTCAAATCCCATTAATTATGGTGCACTTATATGTAAATGTATAAAAAAGCATATAAATAAGATCACTACAAGAAAAATGGCCTTTTGCGACGAATTTATAGCAACGAAAAGACTATTAACAACCAATTTTGGAAGCCAACTGTGTAGTACTCTTGCATACTACGATATATTGCACTTGAGTCTGTGGCTTGCACGCCCATCCTGAAACTGCATTGGGGTTATATATCTAAATAATGATCTGATTAACTATTATAAGTTATCTTACACTTGATCTTATAAAAACTTACGTATCTTATGTAACATGAAATACATGAGATGCATAATACATACATAATTATAATACTAGGTGGGAGTAACGTGCAAAGCACGTTTGTCTAATTTTATGAAATAATTATTTGTAAAAAATAATATATATTTTATAAAAATTATTGATGTCACTTAATAATTTAAGACATATTGAAGAAAATAAAAAAATTAGTTCAAAATATCATATAATCCAATACATGTTTATAACATCTATAATTTTAGCAAAAATGTATATGAAAAATTTAATAAAAGTCTAACACAAACGGTAGTTCAAAATATGTGTCGTTTGATGTTTGTATTATATTTCATCAATTTATGTCATCCTGTAGACAATCAATAGAGACAACATTGAAATTCTTATTTTGTTGTTGGTTGAGTCGATCAGGGACAACATAAAGTTAAAACATAATCTTTTTATAAAATTTGTGGTATAATATTTTCTATATATAGCATATATATAAATCATAAAATATATTTTGAAATTGTTGGCCGAATTTACTCTTTCTTGATTAGCTCAAGGATCACGGCCTTTGTCACGTGCCTATCATAGCAAGCCCACGTATGGAATATGACTTAGCGGAAGCTATGCCCTACTACCATGGGAAAAAAAAACACTTTGATTAAACACACTTATATTATATATTATATGAGATTTTTAAATTTGAAATACTCAATAATTTGAGTTAATGAAACGTATAATATACGTATATTATATTTAGGGATTCACGTCTTATGCACCTAATACACGTGTATATGTTAAGGAGAAAGAGAAAAATATAATAACTAATCTTTAATTACTTATTATTATATAAACTATTAATATTATAATTATTGAGATTAATAAATCATATAACAACATTAAATGCTATCTCTCTCAACATTTATGTCTTCATTTTATGTATCAAACCGTTAAAACAAACGGTGTTAACTTTAACGGAAAAACAAGATTTTCCGTTTCATACACACTTTTTATATATAGAAGATATATATTAGGGCTATATATATATAATTTAATTTCGAAGACCACTTGCATATATTAAAAGTTAGGAAAAATATAGTTGTAAACATAATTGTGCACTAATCTGTGTATCAATGTGATGTGATTGGTCAAAAAGTAGATTTTATTAAAAACAATATTAATTTAAATTTTAAGTATGAATAAATCAGTATTGGTACACAGATTAATGCGCGACTATGCTTGTATGTAGTAATATTACTTTAATTTGCTGGCATGCATTTAAGTTATGAGTACTGTTATATATAATTATTTTTATATATTTTTTATACATTTCAATAATATAATTGATTAAAATAATTATTTTATATTGAAAAAAGATGCAAATAATTATATTAATGGTACGCAAAAAAAAAAAATACATAAAAATTATTGCAAATAAAAAATTTTATTAACCTAATCCTAAAAAGTTACCATCGGGACTTCAACAACAATATTCAACAATTAATGTCTAATTTCTTTTGGTAGAGTTTCAAATTTTGAGAGAGAAAATTAAACAATAAAAATTTGATTCAATATCATTAATAATAGCCCACATGTATAACTAATCACTGTATCCATTATTAATAAACCTGTTATGCAATTCGTAAACCTCTTATGCAATTTATAATAATAATCAGCTAGCAGCTTTATGTAGCACGATCTTGGCTTTAATTTTTTTAAAGGAATTAATTTTGATATTGATATCGGGACAAGTTATTTAAAAGAATAATTTTATTTAAAAGTTTTTACATCGCTCACTATATATTTATTAGGTGGGAGTAACGTGCAAAGCACGTTTATCTAATTTTATGAAATGATTATTTGTAAAAAATAATATATATTTTATAAAAATTATTGATGTCACTTAATAATTAAAGGCATATTGGAGAAAATAAAAAAATTAGTTCAAAATATCATATAATCCAAAACATGTTTATAACATCTATAATTTTAGCAAAGATGTATGCGAAAAATTTAATAAAAGTCTAACACAAACGGTAGTTTAAAATATGTGTCGTTTAATGTTTGTATTATAATTCATCAATTTATGTCATCTTGTAGACAATCAATAGAGACAATATTGAAATTCTTATTTTGCTGTTGGTTGAGTCAATCAGGGACAACACAAAGTTAAAACATAATCTTTTTATAAAATTTATGGTATAATATTTTCTATATATAGCATATATATAAATCATAAAATATATTTTGAAATTGTTGGCCGAATTTACTCTTTCTTGATTAGCTCAAGAATCACGGCCTTTGTCACGTGCCTATCATAGCAAGCCTACGTATGGAATATGACTTAGCGGAAGCTACGTCCTACTACCATGGAAAAAAAAAAAACACTTGATTAAACACACTTATATTATATATTATATGAGATTTTTAAATTTGGAATACTCAATAATCTGAGTTAATTAAACGTATAATATATGTATATTATACTTAGGGATTCACATCTTATGCACCTAATACGTGTATATGTTAAGGAGAAAGAGAAAAATATAATAACTAATCTTTAATTACTTATTATTATATAAACTATTAAGTATTATAATTATTGATATTAATAAATCATATAACAATATTGAATGCTATCTCTCTCAACATTTATTTCTTCATTTTATGTGCCAAACCGTTAAAACAAACGGTGTTAACTTTAACGGAAAAACAAGAAAAACCGTTAAAATAAGATTTTCCGTTTCATACACACTTTTTATATATAGAAGATATAGAATGAAAAATGATAGATGACATGATTACAAATATCATGACATACGTGGTATGTAAACACTAACTTCCAAAGAAAATATATATAACTAGCTAACGTATACTAATCCTAATTTATGATCAAGCTACTTACCTCAAAATACTGATCCAATATTTTTGGGACTTGACTGATTACCTATAAAATACATGTAACTCACGTAAATTTTTAATTTATCATGTATTTTGTAATTAACTTAAAATATTTAAATAATCTATATCTTCCTAAAGCCTAAAATTCTCGGAACTCTAAAATTTCTTTATTCCTCAAATATTCTGATCTTCACATAATTTATCTAATTAATCATGTGATTGACCTCCAAAATATTACCAAGCCCAAACCTAACATATATACATCCTACTATGACTTGCAAACGAGGGCATAATCGTAAGTAGCGCTTAAAAAATATCCAAGGTTTTACGGAAATCTAAGGTAATGGAACCTAGGTGTTTTTATAATAACAAGAAGCAAGCAAGGGCTTTATGGGAAAATTGAGTCAAAATAACAATTATAATAGTGACCTAGGGGTGGCAAATATGTTTTTAGGTGTGTTCGTATCGTGTTAAGTTTTGAACATTTGACTATATAGGTCAATTCGAACCCAATTTGGTAAGGTAAATGTGTCAAACTTCCAAAATCTAACCCAACCCATTTAGATTTTAGGAAAACTTGGCGTACGTTGATTCTAAATATTATTCAAATATGTATTCAATGGAGGATGATCTTTTCCCTTAAATTTACCTCGAGATTATTAACCTACAGATAATTTAGACAAGGCCTTTTACAAGGAGTCGGTGAAAATTCATTAAAGCATAAAATGTTAGTTTGGAGGTTCTTGATACCTGTGAATTGTGATCCCATGGGTACACTCTTGTTGATATAGAGAAGTTGGTGATAAAATATGGCCCTAATAAGCATCAGATCCTATAATTCATATAATTGTAATTTTGTAATTTTTGTGTTTTATAATGTAATATATAAATACAACATAATGTAATATGTAGTGAATATTTTGTGTTGCATGCATTTTATATGATGAATACTATATGAGAAATGATAGTTGCAATCGTGAGTGCACAAGCGCCATGCAATCACTTTAAAAAAATGATTAATATGGAACTCACATGAAAATAAATAAAATTTTAATAATAGACCCTACTATTTTTCAAAACGATTGCATCACGCTTACGCATTTCACGACTATACATAACATTATTTAAATTTGATTTTCTATTTTGATACACTTTTATTATTATGGACAATGTTTAATGAATTAGTATTATATTTTTTAACATGATTTCTTGAAATATAGGCTTTTAGACTTTTTTTTTTTTTCTTTAAAAGACAATATACTTTTCAACGTTACCCTTTTTTCTTACAAAAACTTAATAACATATAGGTTTTTATACAAAATAAAAGAAAAATCCGGCAGGATTGGAACCTAGATTTCTAGATTTTTAAAAATTTGAATTCATCTAAATTTTGACTCGGATCATAATCAAGACCGGATTTGAAATTCGAATTCCTGGATATACCGTATCCGAAATCCGGATGTATGGTCTTAAATATTTTTAGCAACTGCTATAGTCCCACCCGAATAGATGGCCATTTAATCTCGTAGCTATCAATCATTATTGTAACAATTATGGAAAATCTTATCAAAAGATAAGACCCAAAATACGGCTTTTATGGTGGTCGATTTATCTGTTCACTTACCAGTCTAAAAGGGCACGTGAGAAAAGAGCCTCTTTGTAGCCACATTCTCTTTCTTAATGATACAGTTGTTCTGACATATATATACAACTGTATTATATTACAACTGTACTATATCAAGGATCGAATATTCCCTTTCGCAACAGTACTCGCTTTCATTAGCCTTTATTTATTTATTTATTTTATTTTTATAAACTTCTTAATATAATATAAGAAATCTTAACAGTTAGCACAAAAATTGACTTATTTCTTGAAACACGAAACCACTTGCTATATATATATATATATTTCTTTAAAATACAGAACAGAGTCAGTATAACCCGATATAGAATAGATAGTACATCACCAAATCTACCGACAAGTAAAAAGTTATGAGTTGTGTTATATATATTTATTTTTAAATGTTATTTATGTATTTTATTAATATAATTAGTTAAAGTATTTATTTTATATTAGAAAAAAATAATTTTACATATAATTATAAAGTACGTAAATGCCACCTAATGACTTTAAAAAAGAGTAAAATCTATTATTAAAAAATTAATTTTTTTTCTTATAAATTTCATATTTTGTTTATTATTTTAAAGAGATTACATGGTAGTTATTCAATTTATAGTTGTAAATATTTTTTCTCTTAAGAAAAAATGACGTAACTAGTTACATTAATAAAGTGTACAAATAAATACATAAAAATGACCGCATATAAAATTTTTAAAAAATTATTATTATACAAGTAATACTACTTTTGTTTTTCTTTTTTACCATGAACGGTAGTATTAAATAATTAAAAATTATTCATTATATTTTACTTATAAATTAATTATTATCTGTCATGTAAAAAAAAGGTGAAAGAAATCATAATAAAAATGATAAATAGAATTTTTTTTATAATACTAGTAATAAAGGAAAGTATTTCTCTTGTGAGAAATAATACTTCTAGTCTTGAGTAGGTAAGTGTTGCGTAATTATTTTAAAAAAAGTAAATGAATACTAGACCTACATGAAAAAAGAATTAATTTTTTAATCATAGACCCTATTCTTTTTTAAAATGATTGTACGATATTTATACATTTCACAACTATACGTAGCATTATGCATTTCTTATTATATATATTTTGAAAAATACTTTGAATAAGATACTAGAATTATATTGGGGTGTAAAAAAAAAGGAGAAACCGGTAAACTAGATTGGACTGGACAGAACCGATAGATTTGGTTTGGTACTGATTTTGGTTTGGTCTAGTACCGATTTTATTTTTCTAAAAACTACTCAAAATTGGTTTGGTTCTTATTCTTTTTTTCTAAAATCGGACCGAATTGGTTCATATATATATTTTAATTTTTTATATTATATATAATTTATATATATAATATATAATTTTATATTATATGATAAATTACTAATTAATATAATATTAAATTTTAAAATGTCATATCACTATGTTTGTTTTTTGTATTAATATTTATATTAATATTATATAATACATATTAATAGTTATACCAACATTATATCACTATATATTATAATATATTATATTATATAATATTATATATAATATTATAGTTATTAAAATTAAAAAATGAGACCGAACTATACTAAAAATTGATAAAATTAGAATACTAACTTAGGAAAATAATTGATGAATAACTGATTTTGAAAAATACAAAATTAATATATGTCGATTATATCTAAAATTTTATCCAAAATCGAACAGCATAATGCCCCTAGGATTATGAGTGAGAAAATTCTTCTTGTCATCCTCACACTTTATATACTACACTTATTTTAATTTTTTTTTATTTTTTTATAATAAATATATAGTGTGTGGATGATAAATAAAATAATTCAATTAATTTAATAAAAATAAAATAAAATAAAAAATAAAAAAATAAAAAATAATATTTTAATATATAAAATATATAATATAAGATGATAGGTAGCATTGCTGTTACGAGTGAGTCAGATAGTGCTGGCAAGTCGGAAGGGACATAGACAGAGAGAGAAATTAAAAAATAAGCACGTGGTTGGAAAAAGCTGTGGGCGTGGAAATTGTCCCAAACAAACAGGCATAGCCACGATGTCCCATTGTCCTTTTCGGGTGAAGACCCAATTGGTATTTTGCGCACGTGTTTCATATGCGCTTGATGTGTGTATCAAACAGCTACTTCCATCTCATTCGCACCCATCTTCACAACTCACTGAAAATCATGTCTCTACCCCACCCCTACCCTCCTTTTAATCCTCTCGATACTTTGCTGATCTATATATGTAAAGCTCAGTTCTTGCATATCTTCCTCATCTCCCTCTAAATTCTATCCTCAATTCCTTTCTCTCTCGTTCTATTCCAATTTAGAAACTAAAGTAAAAAATATGGGTTTTGAAATCAGCTGCTTTCTGCCTCTGCAATCCATATCCACCCCTTTCTGTGTTTTGTTCTTCTCTTTCACCGTTCTGTTCTCTTTGTTTTCTCTGTTGATCTTCATCTTGCGGCTTATTAAGCCCTACTGGTGTAATTGTGAGGTTTGCCGGTGTTTTTTGTCGGCCAGTTGGGTTAAGGATTTCGGTAATCTTTGCGATTGGTATACGCATCTTCTTGAGAAGTCGCCAACCGGGACAATCCATGTTCATGTGCTCGGTAATACCATCACTGCCAACCCGGAAAATGTCGAACACATGCTGAAGACCAGGTTCGACAACTACCCGAAAGGGAAACCGTTTTCGGTTATTCTTGGCGATCTTCTGGGTCGCGGAATTTTCAACGTTGATGGCGATTCGTGGAGGTTCCAGCGGAAAATGGCGAGCCTGGAACTCGGTAGTGTCTCGGTTCGGTCCTATGGTTTTGAAATTGTCGGCTCTGAGATCCAGTCCAGGCTAATTCCTCTCTTGTCATCCGTGGCTGGCAAAGAAGACGGAATTCTTGACTTGCAAGACGTGTTTCGCAGATTCTCCTTCGACAACATTTGCAGATTATCCTTCGGATTAGACCCAGGTTGTCTCCAACTATCGCTTCCCGTTTCTAATTTTGCTGTTGCCTTCGACCTCGCGTCCAAGTTATCCGCGGAGCGAGCCATGGCGGTCTCGCCCTTGGTCTGGAAGATGAAACGGCTGCTGAATTTGGGCTCAGAAAGGAAGCTAAAGGAAGCCATTAAAGTGTTGAATACACTAGCCGCCGAGATGAAAAATCAACGGCGCCAAATGGGCTTTTCAGACCAGAAAGATCTCCTATCAAGATTCATGGCTTCCGTCGACGACGACCAGTATCTCCGCGACATTGTCATAAGCTTCGTCTTGGCCGGCCGTGACACAGTCGCCTCCGCCTTGACTAGTTTCTTCTATTTGTTGTCGCAGCACCCGGACGTTGAGGCTGCCATTCGGGACGAGGTGGAACGGTTCATTGAGGGGACTGAGGCGGCTGCGTTGAGCTTCGAACAAATGCGCGAAATGCACTACTTGAACGCAGCAATCTACGAGAGCATGAGGCTTTATCCTCCAGTTCAATTCGACTCCAAGTGTTGCCAAGAGGATGATATATTGCCGGACGGTACCTTTGTACGGAAATCCACCAGGGTTACGTACCATCCCTATGCAATGGGTCGTATGGAGCGGATATGGGGTCCGGACTGTCTCGAATTCAAACCAGAGAGGTGGTTAAGGAACGGCGTTTTCAAGTCGGAGAACCCTTTCAAATTTCCAGTTTTTCAAGGTGGACTTAGGGTTTGTTTGGGGAAGGAAATGGCACTTGTGGAGATGAGAAGTGTTGTGCTTGCTCTAGTTCAACGCTTTGATATACGGGTTGCTGGTCCAAACCGGGCACCGAGGTTCGTCCCCGGCCTTACAGCCACCATGAGAGGTGGCCTGCCTGTTCTTGTTCGTCAAAGGGGGGCTTGATTATTAACCACAACACCATTAGAATTATTAGATCATGCATATATCAGGTATAATATTAGTCCCCAATTTCACTAACCAGCCCTGGCCATTGCGTAGATAGTTGAGAATCATGTTCAAGATGATTGATGTATAGCAGATGGGTATATGCTTCTTTACGATCTTTGATCAGCAAATGAACTTATCATCCATATTACTCATGTAAAACATGATTTGAGACGTCTGCTTTTTATTAATGGGGGTGTTAGTATTGGATACCCCTTACCCACGTTGTATTCACATGAGTTGGAAAAGTTATGAGCAGTCCAGTTAATTAACTCTCAACTAGTAGCACTAAACTTCATGAAGTTAATTAACGACTCTATTGAAAATTTTTTAAATAAGAGTTTTACGGATGTTAATTTTAAAAGTGTGAAAAGTAAACACACAAAAAACAAAAACTCTCTCCTCTTTTTATAATTTAATTTTTAGAGTAATTATCTTAATTAGCTTTTGATCTTGAAGCGTAAAATTATTTAGGAGACTTTAATAGCCTCCTAAATGTAAAACGAGTAAATATTGGACTCGGATAATTCCGCTCCGTTTAAAGTAATTTAAATTAAACTTATTTAATTGGGAGTTTTTAACTTTTTAGGCCGGTAGTAGTATACGGATAATGGTCTTTTTCCAAAGTAAATTATTTTATTATAATAATCCACATTACAATATATCTAAAATTTCAAACCTAGGTGTTAAAAGATTAAAGAATTATAAAAAATTATATATAAGGAATGAAAGTTGGGACTAATAGAATATATATAGTTGAGTTTCTATGTTCTATTGGTCAATAGATTCTAATATGGTTTAAGAGAAGATCAACAAATGAAGATGATTTTGTGGCCAGTGCTCAAACAGGTCTGCATAAGCTCACCATTACACCCATGAAAGATTAGTGTAGATGGGGGTCGTACTACTATTTCTAGACAAATTGTTGCATTCATCCGTGTCTGAGTTGACTCTTGAATTAATGGAGGATCAACTCGATCACAACCTTGCATGCGTCCGAGAAGCACGCAGAGTTGTTCAAGCACATAGAACCCATGTGCCAATTGTGGAGGGGCTTAGTTGATCAGATGTTGGATATCTAAAGACTTTTAAAAATCTAATAGATAAGACGTGTGTGGTGTTTATAGGTCCACCTATATTGGGCAGCACGACACTTCTATTAGAATATGAGGCTCATGTATCCACCGTTTTGCAAAGGCACTTTTAACACCTAATAATAAATCAGCAGACTGGGAAGCTGGTAGTGCAGATCAGCGTGTCGCTCGGAGTTGGATGAAAGGTGGTAAATATGGGTAATTTTATATCTTAAAGGAAAAAACCTTTACAATATCCATCATATTATCTAAGCCACAGGAGAGGAAGGGAGAGTACTCAGCTCCTCCTCGTTCGGATAAGTACTTTAATTTTGTAGCTTGGGAGTAGTGGATTTGGAGAGAGATCAATAGAAAAACCTATTTAATGAAGCATTAAAGCGGATGGCCGCTTGTATACGAACGTTTTATTTTTTTAATTTTTATAGTCAAATCATTCAAGTCTGTGTACGAATTTAATAGACTCGGACAAAAGATTGACAGTAAAATAAGTAATGTATCAGAAATTCTGGTGTGTATTTCCATTTAAGGGGGATTTTTCCCTCAATCCTCTACAAGATCATGTACCATACGTGGGTAATTGTCAGTCTAATTACTCAATATATACTGCTTTTATTCTGCCTTAGCTGTCCCATTTGACTAAAATGGCACTTCTTTTAAAACATCCAGTTATATGATTTGTTTTTCCCATGGCCGCGGACGAGAAACAGGGACAAAGAGATACGTACTAGTTCTGCGTTTCAAACTGTAGCTAGCCGCACACGTATTTATATATAGATAATTGATCACCCATTGTGAGTCATTATTAATTGATTAATCAATCAACTTGAGTTTGTGCATGATTTCAGGTGCAGAGCACTTGCTTTTCTCGATCGAGAGATTCACGTGTTCCCCAGCTTATGATCATCGCCGTGGGAGGCTGTATCTTGAAGCACGAGAAACAAAGAGCAAATACATCCCATATATCGTTCTTCCCATGCATTTTCTAATCAAAGGATAAGGTTGGCATGCAACTGCGCGCCCCCATGTTCTCCATTTTTATATCGTTTAAGAGACAAGGTAGCATGCCATGCCTGGTTTATTGTTGGCAGTTAAAGAGTCATATCATTGAAGTACTGGATATCGGAGATCGATATATATGATCAGATCAATTGCCAATAAAAAAAGAATTCATATTCTATTCGATCAGTGATCTCAATCGCATGCACGTGGTACCATTTGAATATTTTTCTTCTAATTATAATTTATAATATCTTTTAAATGCACTTTTATCCATCGTAAACCTTGTTGGATCGATGTTAACCACACCCATCTTTGAGGGTTGCATTTAATATTAATTTTAATAACTAATTTAGAGATACACAGCACACTTCAACGAAAATGGGGGAGTACTAAAGGGAGAATGAATGGAACGTCCCAATTAATGAGGTTGAAGTACATTTAGGACGACCATTCGTTGACTTTGAGGATATATGGACAGTTGGTTTAATAACTGTTTGTACATTAAATTCGTGTAAGAACATCGATCTGATCATCTTTGATGTTAGATCTCCAAAAGAATGGCAATCTGGCCTGTACATACATCCTGTATCATGATCAGCTCGATCGACGATTATATAACAAAAAAAATAAAATATATATAACAAAAAAAATTTATGTATAGTTACTTTTTTTTAATATAAAATAATTTTTTGACCAATCACATCAATAAAATAAAAAAAATAAAATAAAATAAAATAAAAAAAAAGAACTACTTTATAACATAATTAAAAGAGAGAATGGATTTGTAGGTTCGGTTTTCACATGCATGCATGGATGGTTGGTGGAAGTAGCCCTCACATGCCCAAATTCCAGGGGCGATGATTATCACTTTCCACGAGAAAACCGATAAAGCAATAATATTGCACTAGTAGATTTAATTAAAGATCAAGATTCACGCCTACCTCGCTCGCACGCACGCATGCAGGTTAGCAATTTTCTTTTCTTTTCTTGCAATATCTCTACTTTTACCTACCGCACACATGCAGCCACAACAAATGACAAATTAACGTCGTCCCATACACACATGCAGAGGCAAGCAGGGCTGTACTTTCTAGGAAAATCAGATATGCATGCGTACTAATTAATTAAGATTTCGTGCATGCTTAATGTAAACCCAATTATATAATTCATTGTTCATGGAAAACAAATTCTCAAAGAAAGATTGTGTTTGTTTTACCTTGGGATCGATAATGCTACTTCCTAGCTCAGGTCAAGTACTCCCATTTGCAATTGATCTTTAATGGATTTTCACTGATCTCATCCATGCTTTCATTGATCATGCACTAATTAATTAATGTACCCTATACTATTATTTTTTAGCCTAACCTTCGCATTTATTTTATTCTTTTGTAGGCTGCTCTTTGCATTAATCATGATCCTCACTAGCTATTTATGTATATATAATATGTTATGGGTGTTTGATTTATAATTCATTATTTTCTAAATATATAGTCTTTTTGAAAAGCGTGCATATTTGATACACATAAACATGTAAGATGTACTATACATAACTCTTTAAACTTGTTTCTCCCTTTTGTTAATGGCTAGTACACCTTAATTCCCTTGTGTAGGGTTGCTTGTTGCTACAAGCAGAATTGCCTAACTTATCATGACATATTATGATAGACTGTACTTAGTTTTGTGAGTTACACATCCACTCATAACTGCATTAGTACCGTGCATCTCTAATTGTCATTCTTAATCAAAGCTTTTATCTTAACTTGTCTTTTATGTTTCTTACCATGATGCATGTAGAATGCATAATATCGACATAGCTTATCATAACCATAAATGAAAGTATGTCATGATGCATGTAAAACATAGAATAACATAACATTGAAACTCACTTTCATCATATCATGGCTTGGGACGTAAAAATGAGCTTTCATAACATCATTTACCATACATACATACATAATAAAAAAAAAATCATTTACCATACACAGCACACTTCAATGAAAATGGGAATACTAAAGGAAGAATGAATAATGAACGTCCTAGGATGACCATTCATTGAGGTTATCTAGACAGTTGGTTTAATAACTGTTTGTACATTAAATTCATGTGAGAACATTGATCTGATATGTTAGAGACTAAATTGGCTAGGTTCATCCTATTGAAAACCTATCACCAATAATAAGGGAAGAGATAAAGTCAAGAGATAAGGTAGAAAAAAGATAAGATAAGGAAGAAATAAACTAAAAGATGCTAGCTCAGACTCTCAAAATAAAAAAACTTCACAAGACAAGTTAAACTCAATCACTTAAAGTAAAGGAAAAATATAGTTGCAAACATAATTGTGCACTAATCTGTGTACTAATGTGATGTGATTGGTCAAAAAGTAGATGTTATTGAAAACAATGTTAATTTAAATTTTAAGTATGAATAAATTAGTATTGGTACACAGATTAGTGCGCGACTCTACTTGTATGTAGCAAAACTCTAAAGTAAATAAACTTCTATAAAAAGAGGGGACTCTCCACAGATTCTAGACAACTTTTCTATGCCTAGACTAGATTTTTCAATTATATTGAGTAATATGTAAAGCCACGAGAGATTGTAAAATCATAATTGTAGTAGATTTTGCTCCCAAATAATCTGTAGATGGAAGATTTTATGCCGAACTATCTAAATCTCTATGTATATGTTTATTTATTTTTATTTAGTTATTTATTATTATTTTATGAATGAACGTGAATATCAACATCATATCAAAGCTGCTTGAATCAACATCGTGGGTTGGAATAATTCCTTCATTCCTTTTGGCTGGTTGTTGTTCAATTTTAGTCATTAACATGATCATTCATGCATGTTAGATCTCCAAAAGAATGGCATTCTGGTCTGTACATACATCATGTATCATGATCAGCTCGATCGACGACCTTCTTAGCTACTGGGCGGTTTTAATTCTCTTTTCTCTATTTAAGAGAAGTGTGCTAATAAAAAATAAAAAATAAAACAATATATATATATATATATTTATATAAAAGGACGTTTCCTGAGTTGCACCGAAAATTAGCTGGAGAATAATAGATATATAGAAGTTTCCGTTGGACGAAATTAAAAGGGAGAATATTGGTTTTGCAGGTTCGGTTTTCACATACATGCATGCATGCATGGCTGGTGAAAGGAGCTGTCACATGCCTTAATTTTGAGGGAATGGTTATCACTTTCCACGAGAAACCCGATAAATCAATATTGCATTAGTAGATATATGCCCCGCTTGGATCATGTTGACTTATATTGAAATGAGTTAAGTTTTTTATGAAATGAAGTGAGTTGAGATGGTAGAGTAAGTTTTGTGTGATTCATTTAAAATGAGTTTAATTTAGATGTATTTGGATGTTAAGATGAATTTAGATATATTTACGAAAATTTGAAAAAGGTTATGAGTTCCTTATAAAGAGGTGTTAAGTTGAAAAAGGTTGTGGATCCCATGTATAAAGAGATTTTGAGTTAAGATAAGTTTAGTAATTTAAGAGTTAGGTAATTAAATATTAAAATTAATTTAAAATTAGACTGAATTAATAAGTTGATCATAATTAAGTCTAAGTTCTAAATGGAACCTTAATGAAAGATATTCAAGATTCATGCCTACCTCGCACGCATGCATGCAGGTTAGCAACTTTCTTTTCTTTTCTTCCAATATCTCTACTTTTACCTACCGCACACATGAGCAACAACAAATGACAAATTAACGCCGTATCATGCACATACAAGGCTGGACTTTCTAGGAAAATCAGATATGTATACTAATTAAGGTATTTTGCATGCTTTATTTTTTATTTACTTTTTTAAGAAGATGATAATACCTCAATTTTATTAATTATCACTCACTTATGACAAATGAATATCTTATATAAAGGGGAGCAATAGAGTTATTGAAATCCCAAAATCAGGCTCATATAAAAACTATAATCTTTAATAAAAACTAGTTACAAATGAGAACGAAAGAAAAGAAAATTAATGACACAACATGGGTCATCCAACACAATCCAAAGAAAAGACACCAATCATGAGATACCAATCATGTACTTAGGTAATTCATAAATGAAGGAAAAAGTTACTGTATTACCCCGTTGTATCGAAGGAAGCATGGCTATAAGCTAAATGCATTAATGTCTTCTCTACATACATGGAATATATCAAATTGAAAAACACTTTTAAAATGAGGAATTTCATCCCAAATATTGAAATAGAGTCAAAGGGGCAACAAATTATTTTTGAACCAATTAACAATAAGAAGACTAGAGTCGGACTCCACAATAAGATCAGTAATACTTAGTTAATAACATAAAGTAAGACCAAACTTTAGAGTAGAAAGTTCAACATAAGTATTAGTACCGAGTCATCGATGCCCAAAAAGGAGGAAACGCCAATAATAAAGAAACCATTATGAGAACGTAGAACTTCCTCACAACAAGCACGACCAGACAACATGTTTAACTTAAAATTACCAAGGGGAGGACAAATTTATTTGACTAAAATATGTCTTCTGGATCTAATCATGAGAGTAGGGAGATGAAGGGTGTTCAAGGTTGTGATACTAGAGCTAGACACAATAACTTTCGGTTTGAGAAGAAAATTGAGATCTCTCAACGTTGCTTTAACCTTGTAGATAATAGAGAGACTGTTGATCTAGGTGCCATTAAACCTGGCTTTACTCCTGACAAGCCAAATCTCCCAAAAAATGAGATCAGTAATAAGAGAGGCAATAAAGTGAAGTTGACTATTGCCTCGAAAGTAATACCACCAATGAATGATACGACTTTTCCAGTTAGGAAAAGAAGTGGGAGTGTAGCCAAAAACATTGTAAAAGTAGCACCAAACAGTCTAGCTAAGAAAGGAGTCAAAAAATAAATGAGAAATAATTTTGGAAGAACCAACAACACAACAGTTTCATTTAGAAGCAATAGAGATACCACAATGCTGAATATTTTCATCAAGGGGAATATAATTGTGCTAAAGTTTCCAAAAAAAAATGGAGATTTTTAAAGGAATAACTTTGTTCCAAATGAAGGTGACAAAAGGAAATATGGGAGATGCATCCTTGAGGAAATTTCAAGTCGATTTGGTGGAGAATAGGCCATATATAGAATGTTTACAAATTTTAATGTCTAAGCGAGGCTTGAACGAGATGGAAAACTATCTAAGTTCATGTATGAGAGAATGGTCGCCCAAACTAAGAATTGCATCCTAGTTCCACGTCCCAGAAGGAGTATAGGCATCTTTGATTTGCAAATTGGGGGAAGAAATACAAAAACCTTTCTAAAAAAGAGAACCAGTGTCGGATTAGTTATCATACCAAAGCTTATAGTGCCCTCACAAATTCTCCAGGAAACTCTGTGTACAACCAAAATAATCTTCAAGCAACAAAACCATTAAGCCCCAAAACTTCCAACTTCAATCGACTAAAACCAAATCCACTCTGGAGTCTTTAGCTTATAAGCTATCACTACAAAAGAAGAAACTTTCTACAATTCTAAACAAGAAGTGAATTGAAGTGGTGAGCTGTCACATACTCAGTAGGTAGCAAATTAATGGAGGTGTGAAAGTTGGCAATTTTCTTGACTATAAGAGAGTGAATAAATTCCCAATAAAAAATGTGAGCGATATAATTCATCTCAAACATGTTTAGCCAAATATCATATTCTAGGCCACATGACAATAGGAAAATTACTATTATACCACAAAGATATCATGCCATGAAAAAATTATCTGTGAGGGGTATCAATATACCATGAATATATCATGCCAGGAAGACATCCAACCACGAGAGGCATAAAAAATGTCAAAAAGACATTCATATCATGAGCTCAAGAATCAATAGCACGCTCACATTTTACTTCCAAAATTTAATAAGTCACATAGAATTTCTCAAACATTGAAACTATTACAAAGTTTGCACAATTCCCATAAGCAGTGCCAAAATAGCATAAAAATATTTATGAATCCAAAGTTTACACAAAATATAATAAAAAGTGCACCATTCCAAATAAAACCAACTAGTTCTTTTAGCAAAAAACATTAAAAAGTCACTTACTTCGATTGCAAGTGAAAAGTAATCACACGATACTCTTTCGCCATTATAATACGTCAACTTCTACTCTAAAATTTCACTCAATCCTTAATAACATGAATTTAGACTTGTCCAAAAGTATTATCCTCACAATTGATAAATCCTAAATTTTTTTATTGTAAACATGTTGTTGGACATACATTCACCGGCCTCCATTCCCTTATTATCTCAACGTAAATAAGGTCTAAATTCAACCATATAATAGTGACATAAATTTGGATTAATTCTAGCTAATACCCACAATTAAGACATAATAATTTACCTTAAAGTACGTCTAAATGAAACCTAGAAGGATTTGAAAATATCCAGACACATTCAAGAAAATTGATCAAAGATTCAATCCAAAATTTCAAAAACCATGAACTGTACACAACCACGACTAACACTTCAATATTAAATTCATCTTCAACACTCCACAATAGTATAATTAACTTAGTATGTTCTCAACAATTCTAAACACCAAATTTTAGACTGTCTCTTATTTGAAATTCATTAAATATACTCCTTATGAGGTAGGAAATTTAGCTAATATTGCCATCGGTGGTGATAAAGCAGCGTGGAGCAGTGGTTGTGGGTGGAGAGATAGTGTTGCAAAAACACTAATCGAGAGGGAAACAGAGAAATAGAAATAAACACAGGCACACATAGAGAGAGAGAGAGAGAGAGAGAGAGAGAGAGAGAGAGAGAGAGAGAGAGAGAGAGAGAGAGAGAGAGAGAGAGAGAGAGAACAAAAACAAAGATACGAGAGACTGAGAGAAATATACCAAAGAGAAAAACTAGATAAGACAGAGAGACAAGGATATGGAAAGAGAGAGAGATGTGTGTGAAAGAGACCAGATGCCACCGCGGGGGGAGGGGGGTTGGCTAGTATGGAAAATTTTGTGGGTGGGAAAAAGAAAGGGGGATAGGGTTTTTACAATGGGTTGGGCTGGGCAGGGCTTGAGTTATTATAATCTTCCATCCTTCAAGAAATTTTGTCCTCCAAAATTTGATAGATTATCCATTATCCATAGAAAATAATTGTGTATATTTCACTTGAGTTTCATCTTTGCGTTCCCATGATGCTTCTCGTGTAGTTTGATTACTCTAAAGCTCTTTCACAAATTTTATTATTTTGGAGCGTAACATTCATTATTTGGAATCTACAATTTGAACTGGGGTCTCTTCATATGAAAAATCTTCTTGGATTTGCAATGGTTCATAATGCAATATGCGAAGGATCATATACATATTTTTGTAGCTTGGATGAAAAACATTATGTATTCTAAAAACTACAGGTAGTAATGCAACTTGATAAGCAACTAGATTGATTTTTTCCAAAATCTCAAAAGGTCCTACATAATGAGGACTCAAATTTCCATGCCTACCAGATCTCATAATACCCTTCATTGGTACGGCTCGTAGAAATACTTTATCTCCAATCTCAAGTTCGAACATTTTGCTTCGTCCTTCCACATCATGCTTTTATCTACTTTGAGCCGTTTGCAACCGGTTTCGAATTAATCCTTTCTTTTCACAAGTTTGTTCTACAATCTCAAACCCTAAAATTTTTCTTTCACTAAACTCATTCCAACAAAGAGGAGATCTACATTTCCTCCTAATAACTATTGTTATAAGCAAACTCTACTATAAGTAGATGCTCAGTCCAACTCCCTTTAAAATCTATCACACAAGCCGTTAACATATCCTCTAAGATTTGGATAGTTTTTTCTTATTGTCCCTCTGTATGTAGGTGTAATATTGTACTAAAAGTTAATTTTATACCTAAGGCTCGTTGCAATTTACTCCAAGATTGTGAGGTGAAATGTGGATCTCTACCTGAAACAATGGTTGCTAGCACACCATGTAACCTTACAATTTTTCCTATATAATTTTGGGCAAACTTGTCGAAAGGATAGTTCACATTAACTGGAAGAAAATGTGCTGATTTTGTCAATCTATCCACCCTACCCATATTGCATCTTGAACTTAATTTGACCTCGATAATCCTGCCACAAAATCTATAGTGATATGCTCCTACTTTGATTCTGGGGTAGGAAGTGGTTGTAATAAACTGGAAGGTCATTGGTGTTCTACTTTCATTTGTTGACATGTCAATCATTTCTATACAAATATGGTTATTTCTCATTTCTTGTTATTCAACCAATACGTACACTGAATACGTTGTACATTTTTGCAGTCTCTGTGTGTATGGTATAACGAGAACTATGAGCCTCTTCTAAAATCTGTCCTTTTATTTTTAGATCATTTGGCACACACAGTCTATCTCTAAATCTCAAAATATCATCATCTGACTTCTTTCCATTTTGTACTTCAACCAGGAGTTTTAGCAATTTATCATCATTGTCTTGGCTCTCTTTAAAATTTTCAATTAAAGAAGGGGTGAAAACTGACTTCTTCAGTAATGTCTGAAAAAATGAAGGGGCAACTGACCATAACCGATCAATGGGGAGGGGGAAAATCAGCCATCTCTTGACCACGGTGGTTCTCGGTCGGTGTTTAGTTCGTGTAGAGGCAAGATTCTTCAGAGAGAGAGAGAGAGAATTGTAGAAATTCAATCAGGGAAGAAAGGAAGAAGGTTTGGGCCCTAGGGAAGAAGATGACCTCAAAACGACGCCATTCCACTTAAATTTAAATGGAATGACATCGTTCCATGCATATTTTTTTTATACATTTTAAATAAAAAGACGTTTGATTTAATACCTAACGGCGTCGTTTCAATTATGTTTTGTAAACTTACAGAAGTAAAACGACGTCGTTCCACTTAAATATAAGTGGAACAACATTATTTTGAGTACGGTTTATAAAAAAAAAAAAATAGAATTATATCATCGGTTGGTTCAGCGGTCTGGTCCACCTTAAAACTGAGACCAAACTGCTGATTGTCGATTTTTCAAAAACCCACCGCACGCCGACAGGTTCTCAACTAGTTCCTGACACAGCCGGTTGGTTTCTGTCGGTGGCAGCCAATTTTGTCGGTTTGTGTACAACCCTAAATCAAAGTGGGTTGTACTCATCTAGCTAGGTAATATTGAGAATCCTCTACCGTAACCTCAATATCATACCTCTCTAAATCCAACATTATTTGCCTCTGAGTGGTCACTAAAGCAACTGTGGCATCAAAGGATTTCATGCTAAGTGTGTCTGCCACTACATATGCCTTTATACCATGGTGGTAGCTGAACGTACAATCACATTCCTTAATTAAATATAACAACTCCCGTTGCCTCATATATAATTCTTTTTTATTAAATAAATACTTGAGACTTTTGTAATCGGTGTAAATTTTGCACTTCTCACTATTTAAATTGCACCTCTAAATTTTTAATGCAAGTATTACAGTAGCCAACTCCAAAGTCATGAGTATAATAATTTAGTTCATAACCATTCAATTGGCAAGAGCATATATGATCATTTTTCCTTGTTGCATCAACATACAACCTAATCCTTCATATGAGGCATCACTATAAATGACAAAACTACCAAAATCGGATGGTATGGTTAACGCCGAGGCAGTAACTAACTTAAGTTTAAGCTCTTGGAAACTGCTCTCACATTCATCAGTCTACTTGAACTTCACATATTTCCTAGTTAGTTGAGTTAATGGCATTGCTATATGATAAAAGCTCACCAGAAACCTCCTATAATAACCCCCCCCCCCCCCCCAAGTCTTAAGAAACTGCAAACTTCACTCACATTAGTTGGCTTAGTCCATGTAGTCACAGCCTCAACCTTACCAGGGTCTAACATAATTCCATTTTTGGATACCACTTGTCCTAAGCAAGCAACTTGACCAAGCCAAGACTCTCATTTCTTTAATTAGACATATCATTTTCTTTCATTCAAAATTTTAGTACCAATCTTAAATGCCCTCCATGTTGCCTCTGACTCTTAGAATAGACCAAAATATCATCAATCAAGACAATTACAAATTGATCTAGACACTAAAAAAAACTTTGTTAATTAAATCCATGAAGGTAGCTAGTGTGATACCTCATATTTTAGTATATTTTTTATTGAATGAGTATCTTAATTGATTTGAAATTTGATTCTCTTATTTGAAATTATCAGAGTTTCATTAGATTTATTTTATGATTTTTAAGTTGTAAAAATTATTTTGATGTGCTTTCTTAATATTAATTATTGTTTTACATTTAAAATACTCCTAATTTTAAAGTAGTTTATTGTTGAATTTTATTATTTTATTTTATTAAAATATTATGTTTAAATTATTTTATTTAACTCGTCGTTTTAAAATTTATATTCATTGGATCTGTTTGAGACATTGAGTTGTAAAATACTAGACCTCATTTCTTTCCCCCTTTTTCTTTTCTTTTCTTTTTCTTTTCTCCTTTTTCTTTTTCTTTTTTTTTGTCCTTCCTTGTTTTTCCCCCAACCCCATGCGACATCCCTCTCTCCCTCTCCATGCCGTTTCCTTCATCTAACCCAGCTAGCCACCACTCGCCGACATGGCCCTCACCGCTCCTCCCACCTAGTTCCCCATCGGCTGGCGACCTTCCCCCTATGTTTTCAGCCCATCTCGCGCCACCCATCTCCTCCACGCACGGCTTCAAGCTGCAACTCCATTTTTTGCTACCAAGCCGCCGTGCCTCCATTATTTGTCGCCAACTCTTCACCACACCACTGGTGACCTCCCAGCATCCTTCACCATGAAGCCCAACCCACGACAACCATTCCTTCCCCTTAAAGTAACACAAACATAGCTCCTCTTCATGCACGGGTTCCTCCCCGTAGCACCGCCATGACCTACCAGACCACCTCACCACTATCACCATCGTCTTCTCCTCACAGTGGTGAGTCTTCCCTAGCCTCCCCAAGTCCAGCCGTGCCTCCACCTTCCCCCACTCTCTCTCACTCTCCCACAGCCTCTTTTCCTCAAAGTTGGCCAATCTCCTCTGTGCACCGCCACCCACGGCCACTAACCACCACCATCAACTCCATTGACCTCCATCCCCTAAATGGCCAACCCAAGCCTCCTGTAACTCCCCTTCAAAATTAATTACCACTTTGAGACCCAAGGCCACAGTACATTTTGCACTATGACATTGCCTTTTCGCCACCTTTTGTAGCTCATTGATCATCCGAAAATTATTTTATAGCGCTGTAAGTATTTTTCAAACTTTTTTTAAGATTTAAATATATTTTTACTTTAACAATACATCGTGGTTGGGTTGGTTGTATTAGACTAAGTCCGAAGAGTTGGGAGTAGGATGTATTTGAGGATAGAGTTATTTATGTTTGGATGATGTTTGGTTTATTGGATAATTTTTCTTGTCTTTTGCATTGCATGGTGCATGCATGTACATGTGTTGAAAAAGGAAAATTGTATTTTCGTGTAATTGCATGCATGTTCATGTGCATATTTAGAAATTGGGTTTTTTTATATGAGAAAGGATTTTAAATGTGTTTGAAATGAACTGTTTGATAGAGAGTCACTGTTGGGATGGTGGTAGAGTCTCGTCTACGTTGCATGCGTAGGAATGGTGGTAGAGTCTCTCCTGCGATTTTTGCCTACAGATGGAGTTGTAGGGATGGTGGTAAGCAAGGATGATGGTAGAGTCCCACCTATGATTTCTGCCTACAGTGCTCTGATATTTGGTTATTGGGCTATTTTCTGGAAAAATGGCAAGATTGAATTTTTGGGCCATTATAAGAAAATGTTTTGAAGGAAATATTGTGGGTCAAAAAAAGGATTTTTGGGGTCATTAGAAAATGATTATTTTTGGAAAATGTGGATTTTCGAATCTTATACATATGTTATCATGTTTATGCATATTGTTGTGGCTTTAATGTATTTTCATCTTTGGGTTCTTCAGATTATTACTTACCTGCGATACCATCTTTGGTACTTTAGATTTGGATGTAGATGATGAGGAGGTTGAACTTGAAGATGTGGCTCCGCCGGAGGAGTGATCGGGGAGTACTCTCTTTTGGGTTGTGACTTATTTCTCGATTTTAGTTATTACTTTTGATTTGTATTATATTTATACTAGTTAATTATAATATTTTTGGTATGCTTGTTCTAAGCGAGTTTGTATTTAAACAAAATTTTAGTACTTAGTTGAAAGATTTTTATTACTCGTTGCGTTATTCTTGTTGTACACGTATTGCATATACACATACTGGGCACTTGAAGATGGGATGTGTGACCCTTGTTGTCATCATTCAGACACCTTGATTTTCATGTGTCCGTACGTGGGAGTTGGAGGCCTCAGAGAGGCATTGATTAATCCAAATGACATAGCTAAAAATTTGTAGTATCCATATCTAGTCCTAAAAGCCATCTCTTAACTCCATTGGTGTCATTCTATAAGGTGTCCTAGAAATAAGTTGGTTCTAGGGGTAAGATTAATAAAAAAGACTATCTCTCGATCAGAGAGTAATCCAGGTAAATTCTCAGGAAACAATTCAAGGAACTCTCTAACTACAAGTATATCCATAAGTTTTAACTCTTCCTTTTGGATGCCTACTAAGCTAGCCAAGAACCCGTAACCTCCCTTCCTAAGTAATCAATTGGCCTTTAAAACTAATAATTCGTATTTGGGACTTGGTAGACAATCCTTTAAATCTAAACTCTGATTTGCCAAAAGGTTTAAACACTAATTTTGTTTTTCAAAACAATGAATATTAGCATGATATGCAACCAACCAAACCATTCCTAGAATAACATCAAAATCATGCTTATCTAAGACTATCAAGTCTACTAACAATTCCCTCTCCTCAGTAATAATCATGTATGACTTGAGTGCAAGATTTGTAATTAATGTACTTCCTGCAAGAGTTGAAACTACTAACTCATAATCAAGTAGTTTTGGTTCCTTATCACAATTTTTAGCAAATACCTCGGAAACAAATGAATGGGTCGAACCATAAACAAAAGGCATGTTGGCCTTTACAGAAAATAATTCGCGTATACTTGGGACCACCTCATCCTTAGCCTGGGCATCTTGCATTGTCATAGCATATACTCTCTCTTGAACTTGTTTTCCCATATTGCTATTATTTTTTTGAACTGGCTGTGGTTGTTTATTATTCGGGCATTCACGAGCAAAATGACCTAGTTGTTTACAACTTTTTGGTTTAGCACTAGGTTGCAAGTATCTCTACTTATATACATTAAAATCATCTCTCAATCTAAAATCTTCTTCTAATGCCATGACCCTCCTAACTGTTTCAGTATATGTGCTAATACCTAAAGCTAGTATGAGGTGACATATTCTATCACCAAACTTTTATGAAATTTTCAAACTCGTTTCCCTTTTTCTGAAATCAAGTGAGGAGCAAAATGGGAGAGTTTGATAAACTTGACAGTATGTCGCTCTATGGTCATGGGCCCTTGAGCTAAGTTGTAAACTCATTTACCTTTTGATCTTTTACCACTTTAGAATATTAGTTATCATGGACAGTTTCTTTGAATTTATCCTAGGTAATGGAGGTGCCTTCGCCAACTTCTTCCATTAATAGCAATTATGTACTATCCCACCATCTCCCAACAGCGTCCTTTAAGGTGAAAGTAGCATATTCAAACTTCTATGCGTCAGTGCGATTTAACACTATTAACAATTTCTCTATTCTCAATAACTTTTTTTCCGCTACAAAAGTATACATCTCCCTAGATGAGGAGAATGGTTTGTGTCATTTAGACTCTCTAAAAGAGTAAGTTTCTCTTAGATTTTCATGTCGCTTAGTACTCCAAGAAATTTTAGAATATATTCTCTATAAGCCACTTCATCAATTGCATATGTCTCAGCTACAATAGACATTTCTTCCTCTAAGTTACGTTCTAGGGCTGAGATTTCAACAATAGATTCTTCTTTTGCATTGGCAGCATTTTTAACTTATTTTATCACCAAAATGAGTTATATAAATAAAAGCACAATAATAGGTCTTCCAAAAAATATTATACCAAGATTTATCAAAAATCAATAAACTGTAGACTAACTTTAGACAATCAACAAAACTACCACTATTGATTCACATCCAAACCAAAACATAATGAGGATGAAGTCCTAATTCTACGATCTCTTTAACCTATGCTCCAACCATAATCACCATCATTTCCTAAATATCTACAAAATCATACCCCTATGCTGTGATACCACCTTTGTAAAGCTTTAGATCCAAAGCTATAAACGGACAAAGTTCCTATAATGTCCCCATTCTTGGAGGGATCAGAGAGTTACTACCGTCACCTGAAATCATCTCTTGATAGTACAATATAATATACACTCCCAAGGCTTGTTAAACAAATACTCATTTGTTCACACTAATTTGATATGTTCCTCTACAAGGATCTCAACATAATTAATCAACAATCCACAAGTCTTGATAAATTATCCACATCCTACTAACCAAATCAACCAAATAAATCAAATTAACTAAATACTAGTCTCCACTAATCTTAGTAATTATCCCCTACATTCGACAATCTTGTGCCTGCTTCTTATTCTTGATCATCAATTGAAACATTCACATCATCGGTTGAAACTTTCACATCATCTGAAAAATATTGTGGAGATAAGGGGTGAGTTATCAGCAACTTAGTAAGTAGAGAAAATATACTAGTATGTAAACATGAGCCATTTACAGAGCTGAGATTGCATAACAAAAGTTTTTTTAGTTTTAGAATGTAAAATAAAAACATATTATCGAAATATCAGAGCAACAGTTCAAAATACTCATATTAAAAAATCCTTAGGGACAACGTAACTGAACATCATCATATCATATCATATCACAGTATCATATTATAATAGAGGTCATTTTTAACCCCTGTGGTAGGGTTGTGCATGTATGCGGCTAACTAAGTAAAACCTATCACCATTCATCACTAAGGTGATGCACTCATAACAGATACCACTATTATATACCCTAGTGGGGTCAGAGGCCACAATTTTATCCCATGGCAAAATCGAAGGCCATTATTCTGTCCCGTGGTAAGGTCGGATGTCACTATTATGTCCCGTAGTAGGGCTATAGGTCAATATTATGTCCTGTAGCGGAGCTAGAGATCACTATTGTATCCCATGGTAGGGCAAGAGGCCATTATTATATCCCACGGCAGGGCCATAAATTAGAGTAAATTAGAAATGTTGCTGACCACACAATAACATAATTAGAATCATTGAATTAGAACTGGAAACATAATTAGACACAGTTAAAATATCATGCCAAAGGTTTTTGGATGTCAAATCATATCATAATAGATTTTGATAATTTTCACATATTCAAAGCAAATTCAAAGTATCTTCACATAACATGCACAAATTTTCAGATTTCATGTTTGTTCATTTTGTACAGTTCAAAAACAGAATGGCAAAATATTTTTATACATAACATGCAAAAATATGTTTATGTCTATAGAAAATACTTTTCTCGTTTATACAGATTTTATGAGTAATGCCGATCAAATAACCAAGGTTATTTCAAGTTTTTTCGCATAACAAAACATCCATATTTTTCATAAATCAACCTAGTCATTTTTTTTCATGCAAAGTCTAATGGAGGAACCTCACTTACCTAACTCTTTAACTTTTCTGGATATCCTTACAATAACATCAATCAAATTGGTCTTCACTTAAAACATATTTAATACATACTATAAGTTAATACAAGATAAATTGGTGCATCTAAAATAAGCATCACAACTAAACAACTCTATGAAAATAATTTCAATAGTTCTAATTCTTCTAATCTCGTTACTACTAAACCACAAAGTGACTTCCTGAACATCACCTATTTAAGGCATTCATACTTAAATTCTCCTTTTAGTCTAGCCCAACTGAAAATAATATAATAGTTTTTTAATTACAATAAAACTAAGCCCAACTTGTCTATTAAACACAACATCACACAATCACAACGTGTCCAATATAGACAACAACGAATATCAATCCAAATAACCAACATCCACCCAACAACAACATAAAACCCAAAACAATCCACCAACTCAACACATTGACCCTGGTCAACTACATAATTTAACCCACAACCATATATCAACACATCAAACAACTCCCGCTTACTTCTAACATGTCAATCAAACTCATGTAGTCAACACATCAACCTCGAGTATCCACACCACTCACAACATGTCCAACACAACCAACTCAAAACACATCATCCCAAAAACAACCATAAAGAACTCAAGATAGCTACATAACTCAATTCTAACTGGCCATAAATCAACTCAAACCGCCACATATCAATCCCCAACCAGCCACACATCAACCAATAGAAACGAAATAACACACCAACGGGTTCTTTCATACATCTTTCTTTAAAATTTCAGTAGCCACCAAAAATATTATCCACTTCACCATGTTCACCATATGGCTATCAAGTTTTCAGTGATACAACTATACATAGCACAAACTAAAATGGGCGAAAGGTGAGACAAACTCTCTGATTTCCATACGTAAAAATCGTGCGGTGGTTAGTCAAACTTAAGGGATCAATGAAGCTACCTAGGAACTTATGAGATGCCCTGTGACACAAAATTACAACATCTAAATTCAAACATTTTGTTAGGCCTTACTTCTAAGGCACTAACGTGACTTAATTTATTTGTGTTTTGTAGAAAAGCTAAGGAAATGTATCATAATATTTATTCTAAATCTGTGCTACATCTTTAAAATGTTAAAACAAGACAACTTGACCTTTGAAAATGACATAGTAGCCTGAGTGAGAGAGAGTCGTGTGATAGAACTTACTGGGAGAGAAGAATTACGTGATAGCAGTGGCTAAGGCGAACCCATGATGGTGCAATATCAATGTCTACACACGGGATTGGTACAACAGCATTGTCAACATAGCACAAACAATAGTGCTGGTTTATCAACCAAATATCAACACTCAAGTGTAGGGGAAAATAAATAGAGAGAGAGAGAGAGAGAGAGAGAGAGAGAGAGAGAGAGAGAGAGAGAGAGAGAGAGAGAGAGACACACACACACACACACAAGCAAAGAACCTTACCCATGTCAACATGTGGAATTGGGATGGTGGCATTGGCAATAGAGTCCACAAATAGAAGCAAAGGGGTATGGCTTGGATTGGTGAGGAACAACTAGAACCAGTGACAGCAGGGAGTGGTACAGAGGAACTGGTAAGGTGGAGTTTGGTTGGCGATATTCACAAAGAAAAAAAGAGAGAGGGGGTTTGACTAGGAGAAACAATTCTGAGAATGCTATTTAGCAGAGAGGTATGGGGAAACTTGGGGAGTAGCGTGAATGGGGATCTAAGGAGAAGTGAGAGATGAGAAGCAATAAGATTAGGGAGGAGAAAACCGTCAAGGTGGGTGGCGAAAGAAGAAAGAAACTTAAGAGGGAAGAAGAACTTACCAAACAATGCTATTTTGTCCCTCAATTACTAGACCTTTTGTGGGCCTGGCCTGGCCTCGGTCTGGGCTTGGATTTTAATGGGCCTAGGCCTTACTTGGCCTAGGTGTGACCCCCCCAGATTTCCGTTTGAGATTGAACGAACATCCGAAGCATCGGGACATGCAACATAAGGTTACCTACCCCCGTTCATGACATATAAGATGCAATGTTCCTAACATGCTTCTAACATTATGTAATATTCGCAATGAATAATTTTTTTTGAGTAATACTATGCACCAAATTTATAAAATCTCAAATAGTTAAATCGTAATTCAAGCATACTTAACAAAATAAACATCCACAAATTCAATACAAATCTTAGAAAGTTGTAATCTTAAAAACATAGGAGACCAGACTCCATATTTACATTACCAAAATACACTATTGAGGAAGTTCGTCGAGTAACTCGTATAACACGACTAACGAGGCCAGAATACTATCCAAAAACTAACTATGGAAGCTGTAAGCTCCGCGTCATGTCTCCAGCGTCTAGTCAATCTCCTTCAGTCTACCAACGTTCGTTCCCTGCTCTGATCCTGACACAGCGCCTACCATTCGGGAGAATGGTAGTTGAGACTACCATGATGAAATTTGGTTAAAAATCTCAGTAAGTTAACAGAAAACTCCCACATAGGTTAATGATGCATGCATGACAGTAAAAGCATGAATGCATAATTAAAGTTGTAAGTAAGCATAACATAACTTGATATATAGCATGGACATAACCTGAACTAAAACATGAACCGAACTTGACTTGACATGACATGAACGTGGACTTAAAACATAACATGGATTAGTAACATAACAAGAATGTAAACTTGAAACATAATATAGACTTGAAACATAGCAAGAACGTGAACATACATAACATAATCATGAACTTGAACTTAATATAAACCTGAGCATAACATGACATAAACATGAACTTAAGATATAATATAAACATGAACATAACATAACATGGATGTGAACTTGAACATAACATGTACGTGAACATAACATGACATAAACGTGAACTTGAAATATAACATGAATATAAACATAACATAGCATGAACGTGAGCTTGAACATAACATAAACATGAACATAACATGATATGAACATGAACTTGAAACTTAATGTGAACATGGACATAACATAACTTGAACGTGAACTTGAACAAAACATGACAGCAGATTTTACTCCTTCATCATAGTACTCGGCAACGCATAGCCTTGAGCGCAGTATCAGGCAGCACGTATCATCCTTCTGTAGTACGGAAGATTATACTCCTTCACCATAGTACTTGGCAGCGTATAGCCTTGACCACAGTACCAGGCATCGTATATTATCCTTGACTGTAATATATTGGTTGTTCTTAACTTCATGACATAAACTTGGACTCTTGTTCAATTGACTTAATTAATAACGTGACCGTATGAGTGCTACACGGGTCTCCTTGAGCCGTGTATCTCTACCGATTACTGCATTACAACACAGGTATCTACACTAACTGTGAGTGCATTAATACATACTTTACAGTTGTTGTGGCTCCACGTATTCTACGTGTCACAATTGTTGTGTCTCACGAAGTGTATACTCCACAGTTGTTATGGCTCCATACTTTATGCTCCACGGTTGTTGTGGCCACATGAATTGTTTGTGCCACACTTGCTGTGAATACACGTAAAATAAAAATATGGCACCATCAGCATTAGTGCTGGGCGCGCTTCAGTGACTAGTTAATTAGGCCCTATTCGCAACCTGTTGACTGTACTTCATCAATCCAGAGAATTTCACACCTATTTAAACACTCCAGAGTGAACAAAGGAGTTCCACTAGGATATTACCCCATCCTAGCACTTAGGGTCATGATTGACATGAATAATTTAACATGAAGGTGATCTGAAACTTGACTTTACATAAACTTGATCTGACTTCTTTACTTAGCATGACATACTTGCAATGGTGAATATTACATGATATGACATAAATGTAACATATGGCATACTTAACATGACATACTTATAACATATAGCAATACGTGACAATAGATTGTGTAACAGATGAATATTCGTAACAGAATAAATCATGCATAACATATAAACATGTAATGACGTGGCATGGCATGACATATATGATAACATACATACATAAATTGTAGTTCTCTTACCGATCATACATACGCAGTAAACTGATAGTAAGTTAGAAGCTAACTTACCTCGTTTGTCGCATTCTAGAAAAATAAAGCTCGAAACACGAGGAACTGTAAAAAGATATTCCAAAAGTTAGGAATTTAATTATTAACAATTAGAAACATGAAAACAAACTAACTTAGAATAAAATGACCATTTTATCCTCTACAAGTGAAAAAATGACCATTTTATCCCTAACTTAAGAATTTTACATCTTAACTCTAAAATTTTTCAAAATTTACGTTCCTCATGTAAATTTTATCCTAAACTCAAATATCAATTCAGAAAAATTTAAAACAAATCACAACTATGAAAAGCACACTATGACTGAAACATCCATAAGTCACTTATCTTATTTTTGTTGCAATTGCTTCCAAATTCAAAACTTATGCTTAAACTAAAATTTTACAACAAAGATCTTCCTATCCTAAGTTTAAAACCATACTTAAAACATTCATTTACAAAAAACTAATAATCAACTCCAAACTTTCTGTAGAAAGATCCAAACACTTGAATCACAAGTTTTGACCCTAAATCAAAACATCTCCAAGAATTCCAAAAAAATCAAATCTTATTTCTAATATATTCATAGCATCATCCTAAGATCAAACATGTTTAAATCATCAAAATAAAGTCAAGAAAATCACAAAATAACACTTGGAATTTTTGGTTTTACACTTAGCACAAAAACAAAAACTTTTTCCTCAACTAACTTTGATAAATCTCTTGATCAATGGTTTAAAAAGGTTTGATCTTCGAAATAGAGCATCACATGGTTTAAAATTGTGTCCTAAAGAATGTCCAACCATCAAAGTCAAAATCACATGGCTAAAAATCAATAAAAAATGAATCTAATCCAAAACATCAAATCTTAGGCCTAACCGAAATCCTCTTGCATAGAAAAATCATATATTTGAAACTAATATTAAATATTTTCAAAATAACATCCTAACATGAAAATAAGAGACTTAGGATAATCATATAAAAATATAAAAGCCATTAGAGTAAGATCAAATCACGAAATATTCAAACTTCTCCAAATAAAAATGGTTTTTTCACTTCCAGTTTTCAAGTTTCTAAATCTAAGAAAATCTATTATCAAAAACTTTATTCATGCAACAAAAATTCAATTAAAACTCTTAAACACATGCTAAAAACACTCCATAAAAGTTTCGAACCAAGATATGTCCATTAACTTAGTCAAAAATTTCAAAATATAACATACTCTCTAGTTTCACACCCAGAATGGCATTTCCATGGTTAAAAATACTTTCTACCAAAACATTAACCATGGAATGATACAAGTAATATATATATATATATATATATATATATATGGAAACTAGACTTAAAGGCAAACAACTGTTATGAATAAGTCATCGTGTGAAAATACTTACAAAGGGTTGAAAAGCTTCACGCAAAAAGATAAAGAAATCTATCCGAGGGAGCTCTTTTGGGTTTCTCTCTAAGAATGGGGTGAAGAAGTGATGAAAGGGAAGGAAGTGTGTCTTGCATGACTCAAGACTTCGGTAGGGGGAAGATATGGACTTGAATGACCTTGATTGGAGGTAGCTATGTGACATAAAGTGGAGAATAGTGAAGGGCAAAAGATAGCCTGCAGAAGTTATGAAGTATGGAGGTTGATGGGGTGGGTTTCTCCATCTCATGAAGGAACTATTGGGTGCAGCCAAGGGCAGTGAATGGTCTGCCATGTGGGAGAGGAAATATCTTCAAGAAGCCTTTCCAAGGTGGCCAAATTCGTGGGCCTCAACTAAGTGGACTTCAATTTGGGATTTAAAGAGGGTTTGATTAGGGTTTGAGATGCTATCAAGCCCAAATTCAATTTTTCTTGACCCCAATCAAATTTCTAAGGTTTAAAATGTTGGATAATGATGTCATAACAAGAATTTGAGAAATTAACAGCATGTGAAAGTGATTTAATCAAGTGATTAAACACAATGCTAAAAATTGGATCAAAAAGGGTATGAAGGCCAACTTTAGGATTTAGGGAAACTGTTTAGGGTTTCAGTTTCAACCAAGTTTTTGAGGTTTTTTAATCGAATTCCAGCCATTTAAGGTTTCACTAGGGTTGAAACCTTCTTTGATCTGGATCAATCTGGTTGATTAGATGAAAAAAAGTTTTGCTTAGGTGGCATGACCTCACACCTTGATTTCCTTCACAAATCCATCTAATGGTTCCTCTTTTATGCCAAGTGTCTAATACTATTCACTATGTGTGGCTAAAATCTTTCCAAGTGTCCAAATAAAACTTCTCTAACCTAATTTGGACATTTCACATTGTGATTTTGAAAATATTACACTTAGTACGCTTATCGAAGTTACTATGCACTCCAAAAAAAGCATAATAAACTTGGTACTGAAAAATCATAAATATTCATATTAACTTACAGTGAAAATCGTTTACCAAAAGTCAATCCCGAAATGGCCCTAAAAAAGATTTCACAATTTCAAACATGCATTTTGTCTGAAATTATGAAAATGAGTTATTGTACTATAAAATCATAAATATTCAATTGAGTCTAGTGGCGTAGACTATAACGTATTTTAACACTTCTAACTACCTTAAACAAATAAAATGACATTTCTAGCACCATAGTAAGTGATAACACTGGCTATGTTGACAGACTAAAACCTTTGCAGCTATTCAATTGTGAAAACTTATGGAGTTTTTACGAGGTTCCTAAAATCTATAGAAATTTTACCATTGAATTTCTAGCGGACTGTTACACTAGGTATTATAATTCTGCTTAAACTTCTAAAATCTTTTCGTTTTTTATAAATATATATCAAATACACAACATCCAAACTATTGATAACTATAATACAATAATTCTCAAAAGTCTACTCACAAGTTCGACCAGAATCATTAAATTATAATAATTATAATACAGATAATTTGACAAAAAATTTAAAAAGTAACTAAGATTTGACTTAAGGAAACTCTTTGTACAACCAAAACCATTTTTAAACAACAAAACCATCAAACCCCAAAACTTCTAACCTTAATCGACTAAAACGAGTTTGACTTCGGAGTCTTTGGCTCAAAAGCTATCATCTCAAAAGAATGAACTTTCTACAACTATGAGAAAGTTGTGAAATGAAGTGGTGCGCTGCCACATGTTCAGTAAGTAGCAATTTTATTGGGGGTGTTAGAGTTGACAATGTTTTTTTTTTTTTTCCATAAGAGAGTGAATAAGTTCCAAATAAAAAATAATTGAAGTGATACAATTTATCGCAAATAGCATGTTCAACCAAATATCATATTTAAGGCCACATAATAATAGAAAATTCACCAACATACCTCAAAAATATCATGCCACAAAAACATCATGCCACATGGGACATCAATATACCATATAGATATTATGCCACAAAGACATCTCACCACGAGGGGCGTCAAACATGTCACAAAAACAATCATATCATGGGCTCAAGAGTAAATAGCATACTTACATATAACTTCCAAAATTTAATAAGTCATATAGCATTTCTCAAACATTTCAATCTTTACAAATTTGCACAATTCTCACAAGCAATGTCAAAATAGTATGAAAAATGTGCATAAATCCAAAGTTTACAAAGGTTTCAAATATAATACTAAAGTACACCATTCCAAATCAAATCAACTAGTTCTTTTAGTAAAAACCCATTAACGAGCCACTTAATTGGATTGTTAGTTCAAAGCAATTACACAATGTTCTTTTGTCAATAGTCATTTAGAACCTATTTCAAGACCATTACAAAACGCCAACTTCTACACTAAAAATGATCTTATTTAGCTCTAAAATTTCACTCAATCCTTAATAACATGAATTTAGACTTGCCCAGAAAGATTATCCTCACAATTGATAAACTCCAAATTTCTAAATTGTATACATGCTGCTAGACAACACATATACTGGCATTTATTCTCTTATTATCTTAATGTAAATAAGGTCTAACTCAACCATATAGCAGTGACATAAACATAGATTGATTCTAGCTAATATCCACAAATAAGACTTACTAATTTTCCCTAGAGTATGTCCAGATGAAACTTAGAAGGATTTGAAAACATCTAGACACGGTTCAAATGATTGATCAATGATTTAATCTTCCAAAATTTTACAGCTTCGTACTATTCACACCCACCACTAACACTTGAGTATTGAATTCATTTTTAATACTCAAGTGTTAAAACACCAAATTTTACGTTCTCAACTATTCAAAACACTAAATTTAAGCAATTTTCTATTCAAATTTACTCATTGTGAGAGAAAGAATTTACCTAATCTTGTCGTTGGTAGTGATAAAGCAGCATGGAGGAATGGCTATGGGTGGAGAGATAATGTTGCCAAAATAAGAATTAAGTGGGAATAGAGAAATATAAACATAAATAGAAATAAACATGTGTAGAGAGAGAGAGAGAGAGAGAGAGAGAGAGAGAGAGAGAGAACTGAGACATATAGACCAAAGAGAAAAACTAGAGAAAATAGAGGGAAGGATATGGAGACAAATTATAAAAGGGGAGAGAGATATGTGTATGTGAAAGACCAGACCGATGAGGTTGGTTATGGGAAATTTTGGGGTTAGGGAAGGGAAAGTGGGGAAAAGAAAGGGGGAAAGAGTTTTTACAATGGGTTGGGTTGGGCTAGGCTAGTTCTTTCAATTTGGGTTATAATGTGGATGTCTAGTGTATCGGTATCGGTAACATAATAGAACTGACAATTTTGGTCGTTTTGACTTGAACAGAACGAGATTCTAAACTATGCTTATGGGCCTATCGATGGCAACATAGCAAGTTGTTTTTCCTCCATGAATTTTTTTTTTCTCAATTTTGTTTTTGTTAGGTGGAAAAAATAGGCCGCCATCTAGCTCCCATGCTTGATTTGTTCAAGAATGCTCAAAGTATCTTGATTGGGACGTTACAAATATGGCATCTATTGTTCCATAAATGCTAGCTTTTAGTTTATTGAAGATGAAAAAATCATTCAAGTAATCTATTTTAACTTAATTAAGGAACCACTGTTGACAAATATGATAAAAATGCTTATTTGTAAAAGGTATTTGCGACTAAAACAATGAAAATGGTACCAATACTATAAGGAAAGCGGGTTTTTCTAGCACTCAATTTTGCCGCAATTGGTGCCTAAAATCGCTGTATATAACTATTCCCAGTGATTAATATGTCGCTGCATGTCCGTTGCAATTATCTCTGCACTTCTATTTTAACCCAACGAATACCAAAAAATGTCATAAATGGGCATTCGGTTTGCCTATTAAATCATTGGGAAAACTTCTTTGCAGTAAAATATAATTGCTGCAAATATTGAATAAAGCGTTACGAATGAAGATATACCTATTCCAACGATGAAATGAAATGGCTAGGAAAACTTATTGGCCTTGATTACATAATCGCCATAAATAGTGGAACAATCACTACAATAGGTCTATTTTCAACGATTTTTTGAATCGTTGCAAACAAAAATGCCGAACTGATATAAATTTTGCCGTCAACCTAAAATTGCCGCAACTATGTTTTCGAGAACACCAAAACCCTTTCTCAACGATGCGATTTTAAAATATGCTTTCAACAAGTTTTTTTTTTTTTTTTTTTTCCGTCTACGCAATTAGTGTTGCTGCAGATTTTTCCTTTAATGGTCAATTCTGGAAGGCAAAGTAATTTGATTAAGATGAAACGTACCTTTAACAAGTTACATAATTTATAACAAATCTACCTTGAATATAAAGTTATAATAAATTTGTGAAACACTATTTTTCATGAGGGTCAAATTCACCTACATTTTCATTACACTATATTAGCAAGGGAAACCATCATGGGACATGATTGTTATACCCAATAACCAACATGGACATGATTTATTTGATTGTAAACTGGAAATATCAATAGAAAACATCAACAATTATCAACTCTTAAATGAAAACTAATTAATAATCCCATCAACAAATATATGGGGCACCCTTTGCATCTAATTCAATAATTTAAGTGCATCAATTCATCCAAATTCATATAAATATATATATATATATATATATATTTATATATATATATTTATACACTTGGGTGGTGCATTATACTCATATCAAGTACAAACTGAGCTACTAATTACATAAGCCACACATCACTGTTATAACATATTTTGAGAAGTCTGTTATCACTAAAATAACTAGTAAGTTTGCATCTCTATTTAAGTATAATGCTAGAGGACTTTAACAATATGCAACTAGATAGAAGTGAGTAGAGCATCTTCATACAACACTGCAACCAACCCTTAAAGATACAATTGGCAATCATCAGCTTGGCGTTTGGAGGTAAAATGCATCAGTCCACAACAAGTAGTAAAATCAATGTACTAGATTTGTTATAAAGACATATATGAACTTAGAAATAACCTGTCAATGTTGGTATTTTCTGGAACACTTAAGCATGTATGTTGCAAACCTGACATCCACATGTTTTTGTCAATGATCAAAACCATCCAAATGCGGAGCTTTATATATGTTAATTGTTGAATCTTTCACGTTAGGACCTAGCAATGCCTATGCAACATCATCAAGCAAGATAAATACCAAATATGGGTGTGGTTGTGTGTGTGTGTTTTATGGGTGCATGTATGTATCATGTGTATGTATCGATAGTTACTAAGATTTTGTCAATGAGACTTGATAAATGATGAAATAGTAATACTAGCACATGACATGAGTAGGATCGAGACCAATTAGTTACCAAGCTAGTAGCTAAAGATCAGAAGATAATTAAAAAAGTTAACTAAGGAAATCACAAGTGTTTAAGCAATAAACTGATTGTGTTTTTGAGGTGACAATGCATGCTACTCATCATGAACTTCCCTAGTTGGAAGATACGTTAAGGTTGTATGGAATAAGATACAACAAAACCATCAAAACGTCATGGGAAAAGACCCATGCATTTTCATTACATATGTTCAATGTAATTAATGCTAATATGGAAGTGAGCTGAACTTTGAATAATTACAAATGCTTATAAAGCATGCAGTACTCTAAGACTCGATATTGTTCTTAACACAATTTTTTTTTTTCACATGAATGTAGTACTTACTGGAAACCAATCTTAATTAGCCATTAGAAATGCCATGGTTAATGTGTGAACAACATATGGTTGATTTAATTATGTATATATTATTGGAAGAATTTATGTTTTATTCACTTTAATTGTGTTTATCAACCTGTACAACCATGAGATTAGTCAATATAAGCATAGCTAATTTTGGAAATGGTAAACATATTCTAAGCTCATTCCAATCCTATAGAATTTAAAACTTGTTAATCAGATAAATTGTACCAAGCTATATACCAATGAGTGCTCTAACTAATATATATATATATATATACACATGAAAGTGGCATCAAAATTATTCTGATTTTCCATCTCTTTGGTCTAATATATTATTAAGATTAGATTATGGTAATCTAAATATAGTGGCGGTTTACATGGTATATGGAGGAGAATGAATGATTTTGAGTTTCAAAATCAATTCAAAAGTCCAACTATGCTAATATAATGCAGTTGGCAACTCAGTCTGGTACAAATTCTCATTTGGATCAAGTTGTATTATCTAATGGATATGATAGAGCTTCAATTATTTGAGATAGACAAATATGGAAGCCCTCACAAGCTAGTAATTTCAAAGTCAATGTTGATGCTACTTTCATAAAAAGAGAAGGATTTGATGGCTATTGGTGTTGTGGTAAGGCATTATAAGGAGAAGTCCACGCAATTCTAACTACCTCGAGATTTGCTATTAAATCAGCCTTGGTAGCAGAAAGGTTGGCACTTTTTTGAGCTACTATTTTTGTACTAAATTGGGTTTAAGGAATGTGGAACTGGAAGGAGATGCTAAGTTGATTGTAGATGTAGTGAATAATAGTTCGATTGATTATTCTTGGGATGGTCAGGTTGTTGAGGACATCAAATTTATTATATCTTCTCATCAAGGTTGGTCTTTAAAGCATATTGGCAGAGATGGCAACAAAGTATCAAATGCAATTGCAAAAGTAAGTTAGGCCTTTCTTTAACTTCAAAATTTGTATGGATGGAAGAGGCACTTGTGGAGATCCTCCCTTTCATTAACTTTGATAAGTCTTGTATTGAATGATTTATGAATGGAAGTTTCATTTAAAAAAAAAAATGAAGAAGAAGAAGACTCCCGACAAAACATTGATCCCAAAACTATACTAGTGTTGGAGAAAAAATATTCTATAATGTTAGAGCAATGCATGCATCCCATACATGCTATGTACAGCAACATGCAACCCATGCGCAACCTACAGCTGTTGCAAATAACTCCAAGCAATGTGTACAGCAGCATGCAACGACAACACAGCAGCATCAAGAGTAGCAACACTTAACGACAAATAGTACAAGTCACATGCAACGTACATAGCAGCAGCACGAGCCTCTCAGATTACTTTCAACAAATCATCCTTTGTAACAACCAAACATTTCTTAGCTGTAAGGTTGTCCTAGCACTAGAGAATATTCGGTTTTCCTTTTGTATATATATATTGAGAGGCTTTGCCTGATTGTAATGTAAGCAAAGTGCGTGAAAGAATTAATACAAAGAAGTTGTGATTTTGCAACATATAGGAACCTAATTTTGGTTACAACATGGCATAAAATAGCAATTTGAAAGAAAATGAGAGAGAAAAGCACCTATGTTTCGTTAACAATATTTGTTAACTACTTTAGCCAAACAAATTGAGTAAAATTAATGTTAAACATACATGCTAATTTCTACTTGACCTAAACGGTTTTATAAAATTGGAAAAAAAATAGAGGTTCTTACCACAAATAAATCGTTGCAACCGAGTGGAGAAAAGAACAAGGAAGAGGCGATACCAAAATTTGCCACCAGGGAAAAGGTCATGTTGCAACAATAAAATTACTGATTAGGAAAACTAAAAAAAGGATATTTTTGTGGAATAAATTGTAGAAACTTGGGAAAATATAGGGACTGGCGTTTATCGTGCTAAGGAAATGAAGCAAATTCCTTGCGGGAGTGCCAAATGGGTGGAGGTATCAAGTTAGTGGTCATTTTCGGTGCAGGAACACAACCATGAAGCGATAGGGGTGGGTGGGAGCATTCAATAGTTTGTAGGTCAAAGAGAGAAGCTGTCGAGGAACTTGGGGAAGAAAGGGTAAAATCAAAGGGTGGGGGGGAAATTGTAGCATATTTTCATGTTGGTGCCCTCCCATTAAAGGAACCAATTGTAGCGATTAAAAATGTCACAAAAAGGTAAAGTAATTTTGTAGCAATTATTTTTGCCACAAGTGACTAAAATCGTTGCAAAAGGGCACCAGAAAAAATTGATGTAAGAAGTCATCGGCGAAAAAGAAATCGTTGGAAATAACGTGTTTTTGCGGCGATTGTATTTCTGTCAAACATAAAATGGCCAAGAAAAAACACTTTCTTGTAGTGCAATTACACTGCCAACCTATTTGGGGATTGCAATTTATAATACTACTTGTCACTGCCATGATCTTGTAGCATTTTGAATTGGCTATATATATATATATATATGTATGTATGAATGTATGTACGCAAATCTTCATTTTACAAGTCCTATTAATTCATGAACCAACAAACCAGATACATAATTAAAATGGCGAGACATATTTCACTGCTTCAACATGAAGCTTATTAAATTTAACAAAAGAGTGCTCCTGTCCCCCAGATCTTTGCCTAGAAATCAGGAGCACTATTCAATTAGCTTGAACTTTGATTACCTTTTACAAACTACGCCACGGCCATCCATACCACTTGCGCAATTCAGGTTGCCAAACTCCTCGAACTCCATTGAATTTTCTTCTGTTAACTCACCAGTAAACCTTGCTACAGCACAATCAGTGGAAAAGAGACTTGACGAGGAGAATTCTTTCTGACCACCCAAAACAGGCATGAGCACCCCCATCTTCACCCTACTTACGTAGTTGCTTGCATAAGTCTGCCCCAAAACACCGTTAACTTGACCAGTCAATGTGTAAAACTTGAAACTCAAGTCAAGATGCGCGAAGCAATCCTCCTGGGTGATTCCATAATTGTGAATCTGGGAATCTTTCTCAGATATAGGCACAACTGTTGCTTTGATCTTGAAGTTCCTTTCCACCTCAATTTCTACTGAGTTTGCGTCACGAATCCTTGTGATTGTAACACTTGGAGACGTCATGGATTGCCACCTTGAGCTTTCTTCATCACGAAGGTATATTGGTTCGCCATCGAAGCCCAGCGCAAGGCGGTCGACGGAGTCATCCCAAATCGATGTTTTTCTAGCGCCGATGAAGATCTTGTGAGTGCCGAAGAGGATTCCAAGAGACTGGACCCAGGTGAAGTCCCTTTTCATGTTTTCGCTTCTTTTTCCAATGAAATGGCCATTGATATGGACGTTGGAGTCCGAAACTAGGCAGAAGTCGTGGTCTTTTTGACCATGGAAGTAGAAGGTGATTCCATCTCCACCGACGAATCGTGGGTCTTGGCACACAGCACCGGCACCGTTGCATTCTGCTCAGATTTGCATTTGAAATCAATGTTACAAATTTTTTATCCATGGAGATATTTAACAAAATATTTTCAACAAAAAGCCAAATCTAATTATTATGTTATCAGTTGCATCAAGTTAAGAAATTATTAAGGTCGCACCAATGATTAATGCATGCTGTTTTGAAAGTATTTTCAACCAGAAACGGTATGATTGTTAGAAGGTATCATTCTTTAATTAGTACTCTTATAAAATCCCAAAGAACAGAAGTAGCGTAGGGAGAAACTCACCGCAAACCGGGCTGCAAGTGGCGCAGTTAACACCACAGTTGTCGGGGCAACCGCTAGGACAGGTAAGCTGCATACCATAGCAACGAGGGAAATCCTTGTTCGTACATTTAACTGTCTTTGGTGATGAACTTGAAGCAGGGGGAGGCGGAGGAACGGACAAAGGAGGAGGAGGAGAAGTGCTAGAAGCAGGAGAGGGAGGGGGTGAAGGAGAAGCCTTAGGAGGTGGAGGGGGAGGTGAATGCTTCTTTGGTGGAGGGGGAGGTGAATGCTTCTTTGGTGGGGGAGGTGAATGCTTCTTTGGTGGAGGGGGAGGTGAACGCTTCTTTGGTGGTGGTGGTGGCGGAGATGGCGGCGGTGGCGGCGGATGTTTGCAGACAGGTTCGCAAGTTTGACAATTCATGACACAAGTGCGAGGGCAGGTTGTAGGGCAAAGCTTTTGTACTTTGTAACAAACAGGGTAATTAATCTTGTCTTTGCATCTCACTTTCTTCTGCTTATGAGGTCCTGCCTCTGCCACCATTGCTGTGAACAGGAGGAGAAAGCACACGCTCAAGCGGGCAATGGCTTGAGCTGCCATAATTCTGCTGCTGAAAGAATATGTATGGTTTAAGGATTACTGCTATATATCTGGGTTGATTTGGATTGAGAATCCTGTGCTACATGCACCTCATTTTATAGAGGTTTTGAATTTAAGGGCTAGGATTGTTAAGCTAATTGTGTGCCCTAGAATCTATAGCACGGGCTTTCATGCTAGCTTGTTTGTTTTGTACGTGGAGTGCTCTTTACTTGAAACTTTCAGAGATGAATCCAGTCGGTGTTAATAATATGCCCTATTGACCCATGCACATGCCCCTTCAAAAACGTCTCAAGTCAACCTCCTGCTTTTCATAACTTGTACGTAAAAAATGGTCCTATCATCAACTTAAACATGAAGGCTTTGCATGATATATGTGAACAAAAATAAAATAAAATAAAATAAGCTCCAAGTTCTATTTCTTTTAGAAGGGAATTAGAGTGCTGCATGCCATGCATTAAAGTCCTTCAAACAGCTTGATTATTAGATCTAAGTAGTTTGAGATCTAAACGTGACATAACTTGACGGAGAATATATATATAAGATTATATAATTATTTTTATTATAAAATAAATAGAATGATTCATATAAACTTATGTTAGTTTTTGAATTTATTTTTATATAATTTCTTTCTGTTTATCGGATTGCATCTCTGATATTTATATCAACTAAAAATATTGTAATTTTTTTTAATAAAAATATATTCCTTTGATATCTAGTTCTAAAAATATCCCATATTTATGCCGAGAAGGGCAAAACCATAATGGCGGCCTTGTGAATGGTGCAAATTAATGCACTTGCTTATTGATCATTAACCGATGGACTAGCTAGCTAGCTAGTCAACCTGATTTTGGTCTTGTTAACATAATAATTAATAGCCTTAATTTGAGGAGAAGGCTACCCCGCAAATACATATATAGGAAAATAAATATATATTCTTCATGTGTTGCTAAACAAAATCCAAAACTTCAGCCTTAAAATTGGTAATAGGTACAGCTCAATTGGATGCTGCCTGGCCATGAGTAGCAACCTCAAGACTTGAAAGGGATATATATATATATATAGCAATGTTATGTACTATCCTTAAATAGAAACGGCAATACAAGATTAGGTAATTTTATTTTTAAAATTTTTTAAAATTATAAAAATATATCTCCTAAAATGATAATTTTTCTCATTTAATAAAATGTTTATACATGCAAATAGAATTTCTCTACATATATACTTAGTATTTACAAAGTGGTCATGGGTTTCTACTGATCCAAGGTAATCTTAATTATAAGTACGTACCTATATATGGACATAGCATTATTCATTAGAATACTAGAATATGGTTGCAGATAACTTGTCCATAGAAAGCCCGTCCAAGCTTCCTGCCCTTATAAACAAGTTATGGTACCTTTACAACTGTAATAACTGACTTGCTAAGAGTCAATATCCAAAAAATTAATAAAAATAAAAAGTCAGAAATATTTAATTTATAATAAAATTATATAAAAATAAATTTATGAACTAATATTGGGGCTTACTCTAGCACATCAAATTGTAAAACTCTTTTTTTCTATAAAGTTGATGTAACATATCACATCTAAATTACAGTTTTTAAATTTTACTTTTGTGAGATTTTATTTTAACCTACCAATACGTTTCATAAACCATTAACAAGATCTAATATTTAGGCAATCTATCAATCCCATTTCAACATATATATAATATATATATATATATATAATTATATATATTCATATAGGAAAATTATACTCTAACTATAAAGGGAATATTATACAAAAATAATCTTACAAAAGCATATATTAATTGAGATAAATAAATCAAAACAATCTTTTATATCTTTTTCTATCCATATATAATTTCTAGCTCTAAACTTGACAAGAAACTAAGATTACGATTAATCAAATGGGCAATGTTGACCATAGTCTTTTAAGGTTTGACTTACATCATGTTTAAAATTTACTGGATACATGACGTTTGGAAAATGAGTAGATGAGATTGCTTTAAGCAAAAGAATGAGTTGACTATTCCAACATTAAATATCTTTCAATCTTGTCTATTCGCTTTTAACAGATGTAAGCCAAACCTCATATTTTATTTCAGCAATGCTACATACAATTGTAGAATTGTAAATACCGCACAATCACTTTAAAAAAAAGTGGAATCCACGATTAAAAATTTAGTTTTTTTTTCATGTGGGTCCTATATTAATTCATTTTTTTCAAAGCAACTGCACGCTGCTTGCACAACTACGACTGCAAATATCATTTTTCATTTTATTTAGAAAAATGATATACATAACCGCCTGGTGTAACCGGCATGCAATCAGCGTGTCTTTTTTTTTTTTTTTTCCTTCTTCCTCTCCCTCCCGTTTCATTTCCCCCTCCATCCCTCTAAATTTCACTTCTCCCTCCCTCCCTCCATCTCCATCGGACCTCTCTCTCTCCATTTTATTTCTCCTCTCTCTTCCTCTTCCTAGATCTGAAATAGGAACCGACAGCAAGAATCCCAAATAAAGTCCTTCATCTTTGCAGCTTCATCTTCATGAGTTCGCCGTTACCTCCCTTCTCCTTCGACGACCCTCATCTCTGCATAATCCTAATCCTCATAACTATCCATGGGTGAAAAAAGGTTGGGGCTAGAATTTCACACACCAAACCAACTAACGCTCCCCCAAATTTGGTTTTTATTGTTTCTTTGGTCCGAGAAAGTGAATGGCTCTCTCTCTCTCTCTCTCTCTGTCTCTCTCTGTGTACAAGTAAACTTTCTTTCTCAAACACATACAGACACTACTTAACAACTTGTGAGGAATGGGAGCATTAGTGTTCCTCTCTCTTATTCCTACAAAAACCCAACAACATAGTTGTAAAATAAAAGGAAAAGAAAGAAAAGTCAGAGTGTTAAAAAGAATATTCTCGTGTGGTTTGATTAAAAAGGACAATAGAAGTGGATGGTAAGAGTTGCCTTTGTTAAAAGCAAAGGAGACGTGAAGAAAAATACCCAATATTGAATTTATCTATGAAGAAACTATGAGAGCTATATAGCAAAAGCTTACAGAAACAAAAGCGGCAAGAAATAGGAAGAGGTATAATTCTTGCGGAGTCTTCATTTTCTCTTCTTTTCCAAATCGAAATTAAAAACCGGTTTTGAAGCATGAGAATACCAGTTACCCATGAAAGAAGTCGTCTTCTGGTTTTCCTTTGTTATTAGTCTCTTCTAGGTTTGGACCTCGTCTTTTTCATTCAGATGGTCTTCTTCCCTTTTTCAGAAATGCAGATTTTGTTTTTCACTTTTTTTAAAAAATAATTTTGTCACATGCTGCCATGTCACACACGATTATACAACGCTTCCACGTGGTAGTTGTACCTAGCAAAGTTGTATTTATTATCCTCTCACCATATCATAATTAGGTATTAAATTATTAAAAATTTATTTCTTATATTTCAATTATTTATCGATTATTTGATGTTACCTCAATAAATAGATAGGAATACTTTAGAGGTTAATGATGAAATAGCATTTATATATATATATATATATATATATATTATAATTACTGATCGCATTGGGCAATTAAGGATTCAATTCATGATCACACGTTGAAAACAAAATCAAGGGTCCTAGTTTACTCAAATGAAGAACCGATCGAAATAAAGCTCAAATAGAATTTTGTGGTTATAAGAGTAGTACTGATATTATTCATCATGTCATAAAATTAAGAGTAATGATATATGAGTAATGCTATATACAGTCATTTTTGCACACTCCCTGCGTACTCCACTGATATGATTGGCTGGATTAATTTTTTTTTAATACACAACCAATCATATCACTGGAGTGCACAAAAGAGTCCGTAAAAATGACTGCACATAGAATTTTCCATGATATATACAATCGTAAAGTGTATAATCATTCTTAAAGAAAAAATATAGTCTATTATTAAAAAATTAATTTTTTCTATAAATATTATATTTACTCATGACTCCATGATAGTCAATATTATTTCTCTGTAATTAATAAGAGAATGATCATACCCATTAATTAATAGTGTATGTTAAATGCCAATTAATCATACCTATTTCTCTGTAGCTATGCCTACGTACCTATACCTACGTTAGCTAGCATGATCCCATGCATGTGGCACTTATAATATATTATCTTTTAAGACTGTTGCTTAATTTGGACTGTGTAATTAAAATAATCCTAAGGCGCCTCTACATTAACCCGATCTATTAGAATTTAATTAATGGGATCTTCATGTCGTTAAGCGAGCCTTTGATTAATTATAGTATTAATGCAAACGAAGTCAAATATTGATTATCTAAGCAATTAATCATGCATGTCTCTTTGCGTGATATATTACAGAATAAAGATGCAGCAAACTTGCAAGCTAGCTACAGGTCGCTTACCACCTGCTGCAACTACAAGTCGCACAATGTCTTTTCCACATGCAATACAAAATGACGAAAAAGGATAATCCCCTATTTTGTCTTTATCTGCATTGCTCTTTTGTATTATTCATTTTTTATTTTCTGGCACTGTATTTAGTAGGAGAATCTGTTAGCTTGTTAGGAATGGCAGACTGTATATAGAAAGCCTTCTTCTTTGCATCGTACACACGTCTTCTCAATGAATCAGAGTAGAATATTCACCTCTTACTTCATGCTCTATGCTACTTGATTCTCTATTTTTCTTTCCAATTTTTCCTTTCCTTACATGATATCACGAGCCTAAGAGCACTTTTCCATGGAGGACACACAGGAACATTCGGATGACTCATCCTCTATTCATACACAAGTACATGGATTTTCACCCCTTTTTTTTTTTTTTTCAATTCGAGGGGCCTTAGGTTTTATTTTTAAAAAAATTGATATCTAAATTTTAAGAAATTCATGACAATTTAAGTACTTTGGTCAATTTTTTATTAAAAAATTAAAGGAATGTCACGTCTCAATCTTTAATTTGTTGAAGACATGCATAAATATCGATATCAGCCGAAAGTCAGTTTGCTAATGAAAAATGAATATAGGTATTTAATTGCAACTTTATTAAAATTAATTCATATATTAATTTTATAAAAGTTGAAAACTGAAATCTCGAGTGAAAAAATATATAAACTCATGTACTGATTTTGCTATTAATCCTAAGTAATCATACAATTGGTAGCTTTTCTTTATTTGACGATTGATTCGGGGATAAATAAAGGGTTTTAATTTTTTTTCTATATTAAAATATAATAAAATAATTAAATATATCTTTTTCGTCCAGTTTAGAGTTTTTTTTTTTTTTTTGTTTCTCAACAAAATAAGAGGTGAGGGCGACTAGCGTATTAACCCTCTCTAAGCATGATCAAAAGAGCTTTTCTCTATTGTAAAATGTCTAGTTTGAGCCTTAATTACTATTTCAAGGGTGAGCTTGCAACAAAGCACTCTCAAAGTATCTAGTTGGTTTCAAAATTTCATCCCATAGCCTAAAGGTCAAGATTTATTAATATAAATGGTTTCAATTTATGTCCTGACTCGAACTCCTGACCTTTAAATTATGAAATATTAGCTCATACTAACTGAGTTACCACCTTGGTGGTACTTAAGTTTTTTCTTTAGTGTGCATTCAACCTCAATTTTTTCTTTGCTAAGTGCAATCAACCTCATTTAGGAGGAAGAATCTAGGGCCTTAATTACTTCTCCTAGGAAGCCGAGCTCGAGCATTGAGTTCTGCTTGTGAAATGCCGATGTATGTGGGTGAGCCCAATGCACTCATATTGGGGCACCAAGGAACAGAAACTTTCTAGGCTTCATTGCATAAGGAGGTATGAGTGGGCAGTGAGCTTCGCCTCCCATCCATCTGCCCCCCCCCCCCCCCCCCCACCATCTAGCCCTCGCTTGGGTGGTCGGGTGCCCTCGATTGTCAGATGCTAGGTACCAAAGCATCAAAACTGAGCTAACATTACACGAATCCTTCTTTCAAAACACTTGCTTAGCGCCGAGCTCCTCTAGCCCAAGTTTTGCTTTCCTCTTGCAGGTAATTGCTTAGTTGAATTGCCCTATGAGCACCTATGCGGAGACGGATTTTGGACTGGACCCTAGCCTGCCCAGGAAATACCTCATCTATCCGCATTTATATATATCTATAGTTATTATATAAGCGACAATTCGCATGCTACAGTGTTAAGAACAGTAAAATCTTTTTCTCCCCCTTTTTTTTGTCCAACATTTTTTCCCATTTTACCCTTTACTTTATTTGGAAGTTACCGCAGTTTACGTTTTACTTTTATTTCACCAACAGTTATTTTTGTCTTTCTGCCTCCCACCGACAGATTAGTTTGCTTTATTTTCTTTCTGATTTTGCCCTTATTTTTGTTGTTCAGTTCGTTGTCTTCAGTGTCGTTTTACTTTGTCCACTTGATGTTATTGTCTTTTTACCGTTAATACTTATCTCTTCATCTGACAATTTGAATCCAACTGTAGTTTAAATATCAAAATTTTTTTCATTCCGCCTTGTGGCTCTCTACTGCATTCTGCTCTCTCACTCAGCATTGTAGATATGTTTTATTTGTTTTCCTTAGTATTGTAAAAATTAATTGTATTATATGAATCTATTTCTTACATTATGTAATTACATGATATGCATGTGTATTATAGCAAAAAAAAAAAAAATGGAAAGATAAAACTATATTTGCATATTTACATCTTTATTTACAGAGTAAACCCAACAAAAAAATTAAACCCATCATACAAATTGGATCTTCTGAAATTTAATCTTCAGATTTGTTCGTACATCCTGAGAACACAAAAAAAACTAGCAGTTAAGAGTGAAAAAACAAAACCAAGTTCCAAAATTTTTGAAAAAAAAAACTATCCAGTTGAAAAAATTTCGTCTAGATGTGAAAAATATCTATCTATACTGATAATATACATCAATACATGAAAATAATAAACAAATGAAACAAATTTCACCTTCCGACGTGGTCGTGGGCTGCCGATTGGCCATTATCAGTCGATGTGAACTGCGATGTTAGAAAGACCCAACAAACAACAAATTCAACGAAAAAAACCCAGAAATATCCATCAGGAAAAACAAAAACTTCCTTCAACCAAAAACAACAGATCTAACCAACAAACCGAAAATATCGATCAGATAAAAAAAATTAAAAATTAAAAAATTAAAACCTAAACAGAGTACGTTAATACACAATGGTGAAATATTATACAAACGAAAAATATTTCACCTTCTGCCGTGGTCGTTGGCTGCTACACGCAGCCATAGGCAGCGGATCTGAGCCACCACGCGAGGAAGAACCAACAAAGAACAAATCCAACCAAAAAATCCAAAAATATGCATAAAAAAAAGAGACCCAAACAGAGTGCCTTAATACACAAGAGATGTTGAAATATATACAGAGAAGCCGTGAGGGATGAGTGGTTGTCACCGGCTAAGGACGACGAATGCGCGGATGGTGCTTCACAGCCGTAGATGTCGTGGCTGTACACGGAGGATTCGCACGTTACATACATCATTTGCAAAAAAATAAGTTGTTGTACAGATCTGAAAATTCCAAACATCAAACAACAAAATAAGAGAATGGAAGAACAAAATAAGGCAAGAGACAAAAACAAGAACAAAAAAACGAGAAGGAAACCCTAACAAAAAAAAATTTGTTCAGATCTTAAAGTAAAAACAAAAAAAAAAAAATTTGAAAAACCATAAAAAACATTCTTCATCGAAACGCATAAAAAAACAACAACAAATAAATGAAATAAATGGTTCAGATCTGAAAGTTTAAAAAAAAATTCCCGTAAAGAACATTCTAGATCTAAATGCACAAAAGATGAACAAAAAATAAAATAAAATAAACACAAGAGATGAGTAGTGTGGACGAAACTGCGAGAGATTAAAAGAAAAAGAAAATAGAAACAAAGATCAAACAAGAAGATGAAAACTGAGAGAAAAAAAAATTCCTAAAGAACATTCTAGATCTAAATGCACAAAAGATGAACAAAAAGAAAAATCCAAATAAACGCAAGAGATGAGTAGTGCGGACGAAACTGCAAGAGATTAAAAGAAAAAGAAAATAGAAACAAAGATCAAACAAGAAGATGAAAATTAGCATAGGAAATTTTCGCTTGCAGTTCTGAAAGTAAAAACAAAAAAAAATTTAAAACGGTAAAGAACAATCTTGATCTAGATGTATAAAAAAGCAACAAAAAATATACGAAATAAACGGTTTACATCTGAAAGCTTAAAATATATATATATATATATGTATATTATATCGTAAAGAACAATCTAAATCTAAACAAACAAAAAATGAACAAAAAATAAATCAAATAAACGCAATATATGAGTAATGCGGATGAAAGTGCAAAAGATTAAAAGGAGAAGAAAAAACAAACAAAGATCAAATAAGAAGATGAAAGCTGTAAAAGAAATGCGGACGAAAGTGTAAAATATTAAGAGGAGAAGAAAATACAAACAGAGATCAAAGAAGAAGATGAAAGCTGTAAGAGAGAGAGAGAGAGAGAGAGAGAGAGAGAGAGAGGGGGGAGGGGACGACAGCTGAAATGGGAAGGGGGAGAAATGAGGGAATTAGAGTTAATGATGGTTATATAGGGTTGTCTAGGGTTAGAGTAAAATTTACTTTTCTACCCCTGTTGTGTTTTGTTTATTACCGGATTAGAATTTACATTTATTTACTTATATATCTAGATATATGTACATATATTTATAGACGGACGTTTCAATTATATTATATATATAAATATTTATATATTTATATATTTATAGTTATATTATATAAATATTTATATAATTATAATCATTTAAATTTTTATTATATTTATTTACTTTCAATTATCTAGATTTTTAGTCATACTGATATTTTTTATAATTTTAAAAATAATTTAAATAGTTATGGAAATAAAAAAAAAATTATTTATAAAAATATCATCATACCCACAAAACAATTATGTAAATTTTTGTTTAAAATATTCACTAGAGTAATATTTCAAAAAATAAGAAAAAATATTGAATAATTAAATTTGTAAATAGAAGTAAAAAATATTTATTGAAAAATAATAAAGAAATATTATTTTAATATAATAGATAAAAGATAGATAATGAGATAATGGAATTTTTTGAAAAATGAGTAAAATATAGAGAAAACTTTTCAAAAATATCATTTTTTCCTAAATTATAAAGAATTTTATGACAAATTTAATGTGAATGCCCTTATAACATTACTTTTTTTTTTTTTTAAATTTTTTCCAAATTTGTCTATTTTGCTTTTTGTTAGATTTTCATTTGTTTATTCATCACTTAAACTGCTTATATGTAAATATAAGATTAATTTTGAATATTATTTTTTTATTAATATTTTCTTCTAATCATTTAAACTTTCTATTATATTTATTTACTTCCAATTATCTACACTTTTTATACATACTCATATTTATTATTGTTTTAAATAATAATTTTAAAAATAATTTAAATAATTATGGAAATATAAAAAATTTAATTATAAAAATATTATCATACCACAAAAAATGATTTAATTTTTTGTTTAAAGTATTCACTAAAGTAACAATTTAAAAAATAAGAAAAAATATTGATTTCATGAATCATACTGGAGAGGTAACTTTATTTTTTTTACTAAATTTTCAAATGAAATTATAAATAACTTATTTATACATTTATTAATTATCTAACCTCACTAAATATTTACTACACAGGAACATTTACCATTTATAGAAAAAATGGCATCAGAAACTTCAGAAAATGAATGGATGATTCAACTTGCTGTAGACCCAGAAATTTTCAACTAGCAGAGACAAAAACTTTAATGTTATCTCCATCGGTCCTATTCAATATGGACCTGCATTAGAATGACACTAAGACAAAAAAATAAATTTATAACTTATTTTATTGTTTATATCTGTGTAATATTTTTGCGGACAGAATTTTGTAATTTAACTAAACAAGTTAACAGTACAACGAAGCAAACGTGCATCGCACGTTAGTCCTCAGCTAGTATATATATACATATATAAATGAACAATACTAGGTATAATCTTTATTCGGAGATTATAATATAGGTTTAGATAATTTTATTTTTAAGATTTTTAAAATTATAAAAATATTCCTCCTAATAATAAAATTTTTATTTTATTTTATATTAGTTTTATTATAAAATAGATTATAAAAGAATTACAGATATAGTCTTTAAAATTTTAGGAGATTTTTTTTTTTAGATCTAATTATTGAAAGAGAGGATATAAACATATAGATATCTTATATCATGGGTTTAAGACTTTTAAGTATAAACCGAAAGTCACAAATTGAGGTTTGATATATAGTTAGAGTGATGTTAATGTTCCTCGTTTTGTAGTTCGAGGGAAGTGAAATATTTGTGCGGGGGCTACCCACGTGACATGTGTGGCTGTTTAGATAACATAGATTATGTCTTATTTTTGGGTTTGATATATCTCATGTCGGGAAGGGTGGTTTCCAACATCATAAAAGGTGGGTTTAAAAATAATGCACCCATTTCAATTCAAAAGTAGTACTACTGCTTCCTCTCTTCTCTCTATGCTTTCCAACTTCGACATGACCGGGATTTAGCTAGGATGTCCTATTATTAAAAAGGGGTATGCAAAAGAAAGCTTGGTTATTACGTAATAACCAAAATTAATTAAGGATGGTGTGACATGTCATGAGATTAATTAGTTCCTTTCAGCACTGCAGCCAAATTTCTTGCATTTGTCGATTTGGTTACCAGCTTTGTATATAGTCTCCTACAATTGTAATATCTTATGGCCGCGTATGCAGTAGATCAAACGAAAAGATGATATATATATATATATATATATATTTATATTATTGGTTGGTAACATAGGGAAAGAAAAAGAACATCTAGCTAAGGGTTGTGTACAGGTTGCCCTAGCTATTTTCTGATTTTATTTTATTGAGTGACTGCAATAACATTTTTGTCTCACTTGTCATATTCTAATTTATTGATACACGATACTTATGCCATGGTTAGACATTTCTAACAAAAGCTGAACAAAAGTACAGGGTAATTAGGGTTGATACCCTATGCATTCCTCTTTCAGAAATAGGATGGCCATGCTATTTTTTTACAATTTTTTTTAATAATAATTCGGTTATTTTTATAAAAGGCTTATCTTTATATTCCTTAAGCAATTTACTTAAGTTAATATAAGAAAAATTAAAATTGACATATGACAGGCTTTGGCAATGCATATTGAATTATGTTAGATGCAAATAAAAATTTTGTGCACTCTGATGATATGATTGGTTGCATTATTTTTTTTAAATACAGTCAATCACATCACCAATGTGCATAAAGAATATATAAAAATGATTATACATAAAATTTTTATAAGTTGAATATTGATAGATAAAAAAAAAATAACTATAATAAACTATTTTTAAATAACACATAGCTCAAGCACTAGTGTAAAATTCTATTTATAATAAAATAGCGAATTTAGACCCTGAACAGTAGGAATTTATGTAATGACTTGGAACAAAGTGCCCTTTTACAAATCTCATATTGAACCAAAATGCCCTTGCTATAGATTTTGAGTTGAGTATAAGAATTGGGAAAGAGTATAAGAATTTGGAAGCATAAGTCAAGTACAGACACCAATCAATACCTTAAGCCTGAAGCAAGAGTTGCTGCTCTGATTGATGAAGGAAAGAGGTACTGGAAACGTGAGGTGGTAGAAGCTATTTTCTCTAGGGAAGAAGCAAAATTAATCTGTCCCATCCCAACAAGCACCAAGGGGTCTAGTGACAGACTAATTTGGATGGGTTCAGCTACGGGCCTCTTTATAGTTAGAGTGCCTATTATGAGGACTCTATGTAGAAAATACAGAAGCAAGGTGAGTCTTCAAGTTGTGGGAAGGATGAAGAACAATGGAAAAAGTTTTGGCAAATGGGAGTCCCAGGGAAGATAAAACAATTGATATGGAAATCTCTAAACAACATTTTACCCACTAAAGGTAACTTTTTCAAGAAACAAGTCATTGATAGTAATCTATGCCCAATCAGTAAAAGGGAGGAAGAGTCTATGGTGCATGTTCTGTGAAGTTGTTCTGCAATAGTAGAGTGTGGGTGAAAAAGTAACCCCTGTGAAGAAACAAAAATTTTATGTGCAATCATTTTTACGTACTTCTTTATGTATTTCACTAATGTAATTGACTACATCACTTTTGAAAAAATGGTAGAGGAATTATTCTGATTTTTATATGCTTTAGTCTAATTTATGCTCAAGGTTAGACAAGGAAAATCTGGAGTTTATCTCAGTTATCTTTCATCAAATCTTGTCAAAAAACTGAATTATTTTTTTTCAGTCACTTGTCGATTACAATGATACATTGTTGGTTAAATAGATACAATAAGCTAGACTAAGTATGGAAAGAAACAAATGTTAGGAAAGAATTGATATTTACAATTAATGACTATTCCTAAAATTATGGTGATGATTCCTTAGCTGATTTTGTGCAAATTGGAATCTTGTGAATGAGCTAATTTGATTATATCAATACTCCCCCTCAAGTTGGCGCATGAAAATCCGTAATGCCCAACTTGCGTAAAAAGTGATTGGTGAAGATGTCTGCAATTTGCTCATGTGATGACATATGTACTGCAGTGAGGACACCAGACCAAATCTTATCTTGAATAATGTGACAATCAATCTCATTATGCTTGGTGCGTTCATGGAACACGGGATTATGGAAAATGTGCAAAGCAAATTGATTATCACAATATAATCTGAAAGGTTCAGGATGAGGATATTAAAGTCAGTGAGGAGTTGTTTCAACTAGGTAAACTCGCAAGTGGTGACGGCTATGACACGATATTCACCTTCAGTGGAAAAGAGAGCTACTGTCGTTTGTTTTTTTGTGCACCATGAAATAGGACTTGTGCCAATCTGAATGAAATAGACGGTGGTGGAGCGGCGAGTAGTGGGACAGCTGGCCCAATCTAAATCAATATAGATAGTAACATGTAAAGTATTAAAGGATAGAAAGAAAATGCCCTTGGTCTAGGCTGCCTTTGATGTATCGAAGAACACGATTGGTGGCTTGCATGTGAGGAAAACGAGAAGCATGCATAAACTGACTGAGGATATTTACTGCCAAAATAATATCAAGACGAGTAATGATCAAGTAGATTAGGCATCCCATGAGTCGTTGATAGGCACTAGGGTCGAAAAGAAGTGTGCCATCTTGATTTGTGAACTTCAAGTTTTATTCCATGAGAAAGGGAGCGATCCCAGCACCATGTTGGCCACTATCATTCAAAATATCAAGAGCATATTTTTGTTGATTAACAAATATGTCTTTTTGTCAAACGAGCAACTTCAAGACTAAGAAATATTTGAGGGGGCCAAGATCCTTAGTTTTGAAATTGGTGGAGAGAGCATGTTTGAAGACTTCAATTTGGGAGAAATCATTGCCAGCAACCAGAATATCATTAACATAGACAAACACAATGGTGATACTCGTAGTTTTGACCAAGGTGAATAAAGAGTGATTTGCTTGAAATTGAGTAAAACCTGCACCAAGAATCATAGTGGTTAGTTTAAAAAACCAGTTGCAAGATGCTTGTTTAAGATCGTAGAGGGATTTGCAGAGACGGCAGACGCAGATCTCCCCTTAAGGAAATATCCGAGAGGTGGTGTCATGTACATTTCTTCATCAAGATCATCGTGTAAGAAGGCATTGTTGACGTCAAGTTGACGAATGATCCATTACTGAGTGGCAACTACAACTAACAAATACCAGACAGTAGTCATTTTTGCACCAGGTGCAAAAGTCTCATGACAATCAAGGCCTTCAACTTGAGTGTTGCCTTTTGCAACGAGACGAGTTTTATATCTTTCAATTGAACCATCTGCTTTGAGCTTGGTTTTAAAGACCCATTTGCAACCGATGAGTTTTTTATCAGGAGAGAGTGGTTCAAGTGTCCAGGTGGAATTGTCTTTAAGGGCACAGAGCTCATTAGACATTACTTCAGACCAATGGGAATGGCAAAGGGCAGTGGAATAGCAAGAAGGTTCAACAGAAGTGGTGAGAGCATGTAAAAATGTAAGATGAGAATGTGAAAAAAGAGAATATGAAAAAAAAAAAAATAGGTAAAGGGTGAGTAGTACATGAGGTCAATGCAGCGAGTGATGATGTCGTGAGCCCTACGTGTAGAGTCGGACAAACATAATTCTAGAGGTAAGCTAGTCGAGTAGTAGTGCGACAAGGACGAAGAGAAATAGAGAGAGAGGGAGGGTCCAGGGTATTAACAGAAGGAGGAGGAGAAGGGGATGGGGTTGGCAGGATAGGTTTGGGAACGGGTAAGGGGAGGATAGGGAGAGATGTGTAGGAAATATCTAGAATATCTTGAAAGGGAAATATGTCTTCATGGAATGTGACATCTCGAGAGAAGAAGATTGTTTGTGTGTCGAGATTGTAGAGTTTGTATGCTTTGTGGTTATTAGGATAGCCAAGAAATATACATGTTGAGGCATGGGAAGAGAATTTATCTCGATGAGCACTGAGGGTTTGGGCATAAAATAGACAACCTCATACACGAGGGTGATTATAGTTTGGAATGGTGTTGAAGAGAAGTTCAAAAGGATATTTATTTTGAAGAATGCAACTCGGTGTATGGTTAATGAGATACGTCGCAGTGAGTACAAATTCTCTCCAAAATTTTAGGGGTAAGTGTGCTTGGAAGCAAAGGCTACGAGCAATATTCAGAAGGTGCTTGTGTTTTCGCTCCATAATGCCATTTTGTTGTAGAGTTTTAATGCAGGTATGTTCATGAATAATGCCATGAGTATGAAGATAGGTTTGAAATTTTTGCGAAAGAAATTCTTGTCCATTATCAGTGCGAATTTTTTTAACAGTGGTATTGAACTGATTTTAGACAAGGGCGAAGAAATGCATGAGATTTGTATATGTCTCAGATTTATAACGCATGAGAAATCATCGACTATAGTGAGAAAATAATGAGAACCACAAATGGAAAGAGTACGGTAGCCACTCCAAATGTCACAAAATATTCTATTGAAAGCAAAAGAACTTTTATTATCATTAGAGGAAAAAGGCAAACATGTGTGCTTAGAACGAGCACAAATATCACAATCTGAAATAACATGAGAATTATTAAATAATTGGAGAATAAGAAGACGGGAATGATGACCTAGGCATAGGTGCCACAAGTCTTTATTAGCAGTGGATTGCATGAAGAGAGCCAGGACATTGTTGGGCCGGTACACATAAAGCCCATTGCAAAAATCACCCGCTCTAATCAGTCTCGTCGACTATGGGTCCTGAAACGAAAAATTTTTAGAGGAAAAATAAACAATGCAATTTGTGTTAGTGGTAAGCTAAAGGACAGATAAGATATTAAAATGGAAGTCAGGGATAAAATAGACATTTCAAAGGGTAAGGGAGGGGGAGTGTGCAATTGTCGATACCCTTAATAGAGAGGGTATGGCCATTCGGCAATCTCACCAAGAAAAAGGGGGAGGGGGTTTTAAATCAGAGAACACATGCCGGTTGTGGCATATGTGGGTGCTAGCATCGCTGTCCTCGACCCAGTCGTGGTGGCTATCGAAGGAGGATGGAATAGAAGTGGTGTTACTAACAAAATTGAAGGGAGTGGGTGTCAGAGTGAGCAAGTCTAGCAATTTTTTATAAAACTCCAGTGTCAATCCTGGTATCAGCAACGAGTCTGAGGAGAAAGAGGACTTATTTGCTATTGGAGCCAAGCCAGGTAGTGGTTTGCCGAGAAGAGAAGGGCGTGGCTTGGAGCGTGGATCGTGGCCAGGTGGGTATCCGATAACCCTCCATCATTAGTCACAGGTGTGACCTGTTTTGCCACATTCAGTGCAATGAAGGTTGCTTCTAGTGTTGCCAAAGTTGGCTGCTGTGAAGGTCATGGATTCCACCAGCAGTGGTCGGATGTGAAGGAGGCATTGCTGCTCTTCCTAAAACAAGATAGAAAAAACCTTTGTGATGGGAGGAAGGGATTCCATAGCTAGGATTTGGGACCTGAGCTGGGCAAATGATGCATTTAGGCTAAGAAGAAACTGGAAGACGCATTCATCGTCTGCTTGTTTTCGCAAATCTTTGAGGTCATTGTGGTTTTGCAAATGGCTTAGTTCATCTCATATTTGTTTGATATGGTTGTAATATTCATGGATAGAGTTGGTGTTTTGGTGCAAAGAGGAAAGCTCACTGTTGAGGTGATAGAGACGGGTATTATTACCGTGGCTGAAACAAGATTGGAGGTCAATCCAAACTTCTCATGGGTCTGTGTGGTTTCAAGGGAGTTGGCTAGAGATGGACTGATGGAGTTTAAAATCCAAGTAAGGACCATGTCCTTGGTTTGGTTCCATTGTTTGTATTCTGGAGAGCTAGGATCAGGGGTGGGGAGAGAGCCATCGATAAAACTGAGCTTGTTCATGGTATTGAGTGCTCGGGTCATGGCTTTTTGCCATTTTGAAAAATTATCTCCTGTAAGGAAACCAGAGACAAGAATTAGACTAGGCGAATCAAAGGGATAGAGGGTATATTGAGATAGGACAGTGGAGGAGGAAGAGGAGCAAAAAGAGGAAGAAGAAGCCATGGAGGTCTCGAGTAGGGTAGGGATTGTGTTTAGGCTGACACCATGTCAAAACTATGAAAAAATGAACTATTTTATTTCAGTCACTTGTCAATTACAATGATACATTGCTGGTTAAATAGATACAAGAGGCTAGACTAAGTATGGAAAGAAACAAATTTAAGGAAAAAATTGATATTTACAAATCAATGGCTATTCCTAAAATTATGGTGATGATTCCTTGGTTGATTTTGTGCAAATTGGAGTCTTGTGAATGAGCTAATTTGATTGTCTCAATAAATTTAGATCGGAAGGAATGCTGCTATCTTTGAGAACAAGTTCAAAAGTCCTACAATCATCTTAGATTTGGCCACGGTTGAGCTGAGTGCCTTCAAGCAAGCGCACCAAAAGGCTTCTAGCATAGCAGTGAGGGACTAGACAAGGGAGGGAGATGAGAAGTGGGCACCATCAACTTGGCCTTATTTCAAAGTCAATTTTGATGTAGCCTATGATAAGGAGAAGGAAATGATGGGTCTGGGAATTGTTATCAGGGACTGTGAAGGGGATTTGCAAGCTGGTCTAATTGCTCCAAGGGAATATGTTAACTTAGTATTTCTAGCAAAATGCAATGCCCTTCTAAGAGCTATGGATATGTGCCAAGACTTGGGTTTCAATCTGGTTGAATTTGAAGGTGATGCTAAGGCAGTCATTGATGCTATCAAGTCTAATTCGGTTGATAATTCATGGCTGGGGCAAGTAATAGATGATATTCAACAAAAGATGAGATAATACCCTTCATGGCGGCTTTCTTCTATTCATAGATCTAGCAACAAAGGCTGCTCATGTGGCAGCTAAGATGGCTGTAAGGTCAAGTTGTGAGAGGGCATGGTTAGAGGAGGGGCCTCCTGAGCTTGTGTCTGTTGTTGTTTCTAAAGACAAATTATGTATTGGTTCATGTTGATGGAATGAAGTTTCTTCTTTTTTTAAAAAAAATTAAATATATATATATTGAGCTGAGTATTCCTGCTATAGTTGTCGAGATATGTTATTTTTATTCTATTAAATAAAATGTGACATATTTATTATTATTAGTTAATAAAAAAGTATATAATAAATGATCATTTAATAATGATAAATGTGTCACATCTTATTTAGTGAAATGAAAATAAGATAAGAGTGGGTGTATAGAATTTTCCTTTGATTAGACAATTCAAATGAAATGATGAGATGTTTTGTAAAAAATTGAATAAAATATTATTATAATATAATTTATTAATATTAATTTTATTTAAAAATTTAAAAAAATTATAATAATTATATAAAATGAGATGAAATACTCTAGAATCAGCCATTAGAAATCTCCATCACATATCTCAATCAATCATGGAACAAACACAGACCATCAACGTTGTCAATGCTGCGAGAACCTACAGAGGAAGCTCCACCCTAAGAAGAGGAAATGCAACTAAAAGGAGAAATACTGTTGAAAGAAGTTAGGAGCTTGACTTTCTGTAAATGTTTCAAGGAGGAGTTCATGAGAATAGGGAAAACTTCATAAAAATAAATAAAAGAGAAAAAAAGAAGAAGAAAAATTTTGAATGGGTTATCCTGAATCTGGCTCTGCTGTTGTCACATAAACAGCCGAAAGAAGAAGATGAAATGCCGCTCAAAAAGGAAGTTTTGTTTGAAGAAATTAGGAGCTTGACTTTCTGGAATTTTTTCAAGGAGTTCCAGGGAAACAGGAAAACTCAAAAAAATTGAGAGAAAAAAAAAAAAGGTTGATTGGATTATCCCGAACTTGGCTCCGCCACCGTAGCACATTTTGCTCGAGGTTCGAATAATTTTACTCGCTCCGGCGTCATGCACATTTCTATCGTCCTGAGTGCGAGCCTTCCTCGCACCTTTTATTCGTTTTGGGATGCGAGCACTCTTCCACGAGTTTTATAAAAATATCATTTTTTTAGGCCTCGTACCAGTATATTTTACATGTTTCACCAGAATTTCCAAAACAAAATAAAATAAACTGAAGGGATACGATCCAGTCAAACCCACCCGCATGGCTATCGGCTCGGAAAACCCTAACTGCTCGTTCCTCCCATATATAACGAAGGTGCTACCATCAGTTTCCAAAGCAGCCCTTGCATCCGAATCGCCACAAGTACACTCTCCCTTCCTCTTTCTCTATCTCTATCTGCCCATTCATCTCCTCTATTATATAATGTATGACTTGCTGCATTTGTTTTTGTCTATTTAGCAGAGATGAAGGTTGTCGCTGCGTACTTGTTGGCCGTGTTGGGAGGTAACACCTGCCCTTCCGCCGATGATTTGAAGAATATCCTCGGATCAGGTACAACTTTTTTGGGTTTTCGACAGATTTTTCGATCATTATGATTATATAGTAATAATATAGTTTATACTTAACCGGGTTGGCTCCAATGGTAAACTTGGTCTGGTGTATACTTCCTCCAAGGTCTAAGTTTCGAATCCCACATAATGCAAATAATCTCTGGGGCCATCGGATTGGGAAATTTTTGTCTTGAATTACCCGATATGTACTTCTGCAAAAACTGTGCACTTCGCATTTGTCGGGACTCTTGTCCCATACTTGGGATCCTGTTAAATCTACGACATTTATTACTTCCCCTAAAAGTTATGGTTTATGACCATTATTATGATGGAAATTTCATTAGAGTTCTGTATATTTGTGTGCGTGTATGTATGTAGATAGTTATGTATTTTGATTCGTGTTCAATGTCTCTGGTTATGCTGAGTTCGTCTCAAGCATAATATGGGGTTTATGTTTATGGTTAACAGTTGGTATTTTGGTGTTTGAGACTTATCTTGTTCGTGTAGTATTCTTTTTAAAATGAATTTAAAACCAAGAATAATTTTTGTACGGTTTCTTTTAGGTTATTTAAAATTATTGTTTTTATATATTAATATTTCAGATTTTTTTTTTATTTTTTATTTTTTTTCTTTTCAATTTGTATAAGCTGCTTGGTATAAAATATTTGGTTGATGCAGAATTTTGGAGACGGTTTCTAGTGGGTCTGTATATAATCATTGATGTTATTTGCATCTGAGTTGGAGACGCTATTTTTGGCCTTTATTACTTTGAAATATGGGCTTGGAAGCAATTTGTAGGGTATTCTATCTTCTACTTTATATTGATAGATAGAAAACATAGGAAAATAATTTTTATATAAAATACAATAGGGAACAAAAAGCAATATACTAAAATGTTGCTTTTTAATAGCTAGGTGTTGATAGATGAAATAATATTTGCATGATATTGATTTTGAAGTTATGCTAATGGATATGGATTTCGTGGGTTATAGTTGGAGCTGAAGCCGATGATGATAGGATTGAGTTACTCTTGTCTGAAGTCAAGGGAAAAGATATAACGGAGCTGATTGCAGCTGGAAGGGAGAAGTTGGCTTCAGTGCCAGCTGTTGGCGGTGCTGCTGCTTTTGATGCACCTGCTGCTGCTGGTGCACCTGCACCTGCCGCTGCTGAGTCAAAGAAAGAGGAGAAAGTGGAGGAGAATGAGGAGTCTGATGACGTAAGATTTTTCTTATACGACCGTAGATTGATGCTTTATTGTCTATTTTTAGAATCATATAACCTTGTTATATCCTTATACAATCCTACTCAGTAGCAATGATGTAAGAGAAAGAGGAGTCCGCCAAGGCCTAAACGTTTTACTTATGAAAAAACAATGTACATTTAGAAAAGCACACATTAACCTTGCTTTTTGGCTCTTTTTAGGTTGTACCGAGCATCAGGGGTCAATGTCTTTGATGACAATGATCATGGCCCTATGCCTAAGTTAAATGATTTCAAACCAAAAGATAAAAAAAAGATAAGATTTCTTTTAACATTCATTTAATGGGATGGACAATAAAGACTGATTCAAGGGAGGGTTGGGGTGGTAATTATTTTTGATAAATCATAATTGAAAGAAAAGGATATGAGATTCCCATATTTTTCCAATCTGAACAAATGTTTTTGAAAGAAATTATGCATATTCTTTGTATTCTATTCTATGTTAACTGTTTTGAATTTAGAGATCACAAATTTATTTTCACAAAATTTAATCTGATTTGTATTGCTTATGTCAGTGTAGATGTTAATACCTACAATTCTTGTGGTTTTTTTTTTCATTGCCTTTTGAGATAATTTGATTCAGCCATGTACTTTTATTTTGATCATTTCTATCAAATATCATGGTTGTGGATGTTTTGTAAAGCACAAGAGAATTATAGAAATGCTATGTTTAAGTTTTATGTTTTTAGTTGATCACTTAATTGTCATGTTGCATGGTACCTAACAAATTGAGTAATGGGCTAAATGTAATAGTATGTTGCTTTCCTTAAACCTTTTTATTGTATTTTCTGAGAATTTTGGTATATTATACATTACTTTTTACGCATTACTTCGTAAGTGGCACACTTTGGTTTTGCGTTAGGCACTATGCAGCATTTGTGCTTAAGTGCACCCGTCACTTTCACCAAACTGCTTGCTAGTCTTTCTATATTTGAGAGGGGTGGAGGGTTTCTTTTTCTTACCTGTGAATCTGTTTTGCTGCAGGATATCATGGGTTTAGGCCTCTTTGACTAAGAGGTTTGGCGTGCTGGTATTTTTTATTTTTTTTATTTTGGCATTATAACTTGCCATCTTCAGCTAGTGGTTTTAGTAGGAATTGTAAGTTGTAGTTGGATATGATTTCAGATGTTGATAAGATTAGGAAACTTTGTTGATCAGACTTATCAGTTATAATTGTTAATTGTTGGGTCTCCGTCTGTTTGAATTATAACTAATCAAGTTTTTAATTTCAGTCGTTTAGAGTCATGATTCCAATGAATTCAAAGATATTAAAAGCTTTACACCATGTGCATGTCAGATGCTTAATGTGTGACAAATGTATTGAATGACAGCTTTAACAGCAACAAGTTTAAGGTCCTTTGGTTGATTTCTTGATTTCGTGTCTATTGACGTGTTTGTAAACACTTTACGGTAAAAACATACTAAAACTAAATCGAAGTTGGAGTTGTATTTTTTGTTTTCTAAGAGTTCTCTAATATTTATTTTGAAACCCGAACTCAAACTCCGACTCCTGTCAGGCCGGCCGAACAACGGAATTCAAAGTTTTTCCAGCTCCAGGCTGGGGCCAGTGTCTATTAATGTGTTTGTTTCTTCTCTCCTTTCCAAATTTTGATTTATTTTGGAAGATCCAAAGATGAACTAATTGTTATTAGTGCTAGAAGACGAAAAAGGAAAAGGTAAAGACGAATGGCTCCAATTTCCCTAGTTTTAATACGCTTGGTCGCTCTAAAAATTTCCTCGGTTTTCTTTCCCATTTTTTCTTCTTTGTTAATAGTTAATACATGTCCCAAATCACAGATAAAAAGCGCAAAATTATAAATTGTATAGTTACCAAAAAACAAAATAAGAGAAATATTTAGTCATACAGAAATCTTAAAATAAGAGAAATATAATGTGATTATCATATTGTAAAACTCATTTTTATTATAAAATAATTCTACCTTATTATATTAAGTTACCGTAAACTTATGATGCATCAACAATTTCGATTATAAAACCACATAATTCTGGCATAGAGGGGAGGGCATCGTCTACATCTTGATTCGTAAAACAGCTGCATGCGTTGAGGATATTGCAATTTGCATTATTATTTTCAATGACTAAAGTATGTATAGGAAGCTTCATCTTCCTGTATCGAACTTTTGCATGCACTGCCCTTCAAAATCGACTGCTCGATACATATTGTAGGAACAAGGTATTAGGTTTGGTTTACGTCACATTTTATTAAAGAGTAATGCTAGATATCACACTCTCATTACGCTAAAGAGTAATGCTAGATACGACACTCTCATTACATTGTATAAAATGTGACAGTTTTCTTACCCTTGGATCCTCTTTATTTTATTTTTTTTTAAAGAAAAATTCAAAAGTTGATGGGTGGTGCTACCTCGTCATAGTAGGATGAGAATATGATATACAGAGTTTTCCTCGTTGAAAACTAATTATCCAAACCATGGGTATTCTACCAAGATAATAAGAAAGGTAGCAGTTTTATATTCTTAAGCAACAGCTGAAACAGACAGTAGAGATGTTCAAACACATTGCAGAACAAGTCTCTGAACAACTCTCAGACAGACAGACAGACAACCATATTCACTTATAGTGAATTTATTTAATTCTTAAGGGACAGCATATATTATAAGATACTTAGTCTTGGGCAGATGCAACCGGCCAGCTCTCTACTGGCTTCTCCTTCTAGCCTCGTTGGTAAGGATAGTCTTCTCCATCTGTAACCAAGCATGCATGTATATGTTAGTTATCAGAGCAAGCATATGTGGAACGATACAAGTAAAACACAGATTGATAAAGAGCAAAGAAAAAAAGTGAAAGGATCCTCTCAAAAGTATCTTGGGCTACTAAATCAGTGTAGATCAGATCTCCTTTCTGTGGTGGATTCTAGAGACTTCCTTGTATTCCATAAAACTTTTAGGTTCTTTCAGTTTTCAATATGTCCACACACAAAAGTATGTCTTGTACATTTTTTTAAACAGACAATAGGTCAAATTCAAACTAAGTATTACCTGAGCAATGAAATTCAGATTGTCGCGTAGAATGCAGTATTCGCGTTTGACCTTGTCAAAGGCTTCAAAGCATCTAAAAACAAAAGATAAGGATAAAAGAGGATTGCAAAAGAAGGAAAAGATTTCTAACTACATCCATTACAGTATGAGACAGTAAAGAAAAAATATAAGGAAAAATGGTGAGCGCTTAGAGTTATGTTTAAAGCAGTTTGTATTGTGCCCTTTTATCTGAATATCATAAGGAACCTCAATACAGTCGAGATTAAAAATAGTTCTAATTTTCTCTGAACAAGATAACGTCAGAACTCAAATCCAATTGCATATACCTAGGAATCAGGTACAGAATACAAGCAGCTAAATCATTAAATTACATATATGCAGCAACAAATACCAAAACTCAGGAAACTATTTGCTGAAAACTGACAGAGTAAGATATTAAATAAATCATGTGATGAATTTGGCCCTTTGGGAGAACAAAGTAACGGCAATATTTTTTTGGAAAAAGTAACATTCATGTCATAAGGTCAAAAGTTTAGATATTTTGCAAACATTTGATTGTAGTGAAAACAGTGTGGCAATGAAAAGTGACTCCTTACTTACCCCTCCTTTGTCTTGTTGCTGCAAGCTTGTCGAAGCTCACAACAGGCAAGGACCATCCGATTACCACCAACACTTTAATCCCAGCATATCACATTAGATTGATATTAATACAAAATAACCAAGATTATAGTAAGGGAAAAAGAAGCGTCCGCTTAGGACAATAATATAAGTGCAAATAAAAAAGGTATCATGAAATATTTGTAGTCATGTTTAATGTATCACGATTAATGAGGATCAAACATTATTCAGTGTGAGAAAATACTCTGTATATGCAATATCATGTGTTCATGGCATCATTCTTGCAGCTACTAACTTCTTTTTTTAGCCAGCTATCCATGATTTTGCTTCAATTTTGGAGAAAGTATCAAAATGACAGGGGGAAGGCCACAAAGATTTTAGCTAAGGGTGATAAACTCTATTCCTTAGAGGTGCTAGTTGGAATCAAGTAATAAAACAAAATCAAATGAGGGGGAAAAGGAATTGAAGTTGGACAGGTGAAATTGTTGCTTCAAAAAGTTCCATATGTGAATCTCGTGTGCACAAACCCGCGCGTGAATCTGTGACATACACGTGTGATTCACGCGCGGGTTTGTGCGCGTCTCCTGAAATTCATGATTAGAATTTTCTTCCAAATCTGGGGATGCATCACTTAGCCGAATTGGAAACAAGTTTAAAATAGGATTGTTCCTACTGTTTTGGAGATTCAAATACATACTAATTCGGAAAAGGTGAAACTAATGATTGCTCCGACTTTTTGGATAATTAGCATGACTTATGATTGCTGCAACTGTTTAGGTCACATATACATGTTGATTAACGAGTCTGAATCTTTAGGAAATGAACATATTACACATGTTTATGTCCAAAGTGGAAAAATCTTAAACTAATGCTTGATTCATACGGTTTGGAAACTTTTTTTTATTAATGCTAGATTTGCCACATGCATGCAATGCACATAGATGTCCAAATTTGCAAGTCTTTCAACTAATTGCATGAAAACAAGAGACGATGAGCAAAGCTTGCTTTCAAAATATTGAAGATTACCTCGAGCTACTTCCCTTCAGTTGGTGAGCAAAAGCACTCACATTTTCATAGTCTATAACAGGCTCATCCCTGATTTTAGATTAAACACACCAAAACTATTAGAATATGTATGGAGGGACAAAAGAACAATTACATGAAATGAAACAGCAATAGAGGATTAGGTATAAAAAAAGTCACAGAAATCTGGCGAGTTCAGCTATGCCATTTTCCGCATCATGGCAGAACATGGAGAAAATCTCCGAAAGGAATTGAGGATTGCCATCACTTTCTAGATTTTTCACACGATCAAAAGTCTCGTCCAATATCCCCTGCAAGAAACATGCACGGTGATCAAATGCTCTCTTATCAACAAGATTGGCAAATTATCTCAAACTTTTTCCAAATAGTCAACTATAATGTACTCTCAAATTGACAACCCCCCCTTCCCCCCAAAAAGAGAAAAAAGAAAGAAAGAGAGAGGAGAATGGATAATTTTGGTGGAAGCGAAAACAGGCGAATTCTTGTTTCCTTGGAAAATTTTATTTCTTTTGAGACCAAGAAAATTCACTTCGGCTCATCCAAATAATTGTTAATGACTAAACGGAGTAGCTCCTTCTTTTATCTTATTTTCTTCTGGGTTTTTGAGCTTGCTACCAAACACATGAAGAAATTATGGATTAGTGATTTACAGAAATTATAAAAATATAATAATCAAAAGATTCAAACAAAACCCCACAATCTAATACCTTTAAACGATCATACTAACAGATTAACATTCTATTCTCCACAAAAGTCCTAAAAACTTTCGGGGAAAACAAATCAAAACCGAGGCTTTCAACCAAAGAAAGAAAAGAAATTGGGAGGGTTTGAGCACACCTGCTCATGGGAGGACTGGATGTAGTTCCTGAGCTGCTGCCTGAGATCAGTCCCCACCATTTTCTTGCTCTGAGAGAAAACTTAGAAAAGAACAAAGAGAAACAGAAAGCACTCGTCTCTGGGATGAAACTTGAAGTGCCTCACACCCTCTATATATAGAGTGTTGGGAGTGTTAAGAGCTATCTCAGTTGGGCAGAAGTGTGAGAGGATAATGATGGTTATTCAGTTCTAAGGTGGCAGTGTGCATTGTCCCTGTCAAAATTGTTTATGTTCGTAAACTGGCAGTCTCTTCCTTCTTTGGCAACAGACCTGCCCTCTCCCCATACGTCCAAACACTTTTACACCCCTGCAGTTACGGAAGACAACTCTTCACAGACAACTCCAGCATTTGCATTCCGCACGCGCAAATATCACACGCGCTCATGCGTTACTTTTTAAGACCGCACTTTTTTTGGTTCTTTGTGAGGGGAAAAAAAGTAATAATAATAAAAAAAATAAATAGAGAGAATTTGCTTTTGTGTTTTCTACAGTAATTAGGTTAGTTCATACTCTTGTAACGTTTAAAAGGATTCCAAGTTTGGAAATAAAATATGTGGTTGTAGATAGACTTGTCTATATAGTATTATTTACTGTTATAAATGTGCAACCGTCGCGTAATTATTTTAAAAAAACGAATGAATTTGGAATTCACATGAAAAGAAAGTTAATTTTTTAAAAGTGGACCTTATTATTTTTCAAAATGACTACACGGTTCTGACACATTTTATGACTGTATGTACTATTATTCATGTGAAATAGCTTGGAGTATATTTATTGATATGTTTTTATTTTGAGTTTTTGATGTTTGAGAAGATAATTGAAACATTTGAAATATTCAATCCGATATTGGGTCATTGACACAAATTAAAATAGCTATAAATGAAGTCAATTAATGAGATAATAAAGAAGTGAAATAAATGTTTTACAGAAATGCAACAGATAAGAGTGTATTGAGCTTCCATAACTATCATTCTTAGTAACGATTACAAAATTAAACCTCTTTGACCATTAAAAATGGTATCCATAAAGAGATTTTGTTTTAAAAATATTGAAAACGTTATAACACGTACGTGAAGATCACCATCTAGAATCAAAATTAGAATTTGCAAATACCCCCCTTGTTATGTTTATCTCTATGTTCTTTTACTTGTATTGGAAATAAGATAAATTATATTTGTAACCTTATACTGTTAAATGTAGTTATTCATTATACAAGTGCCATCTGTGCATTTTTTTTTAAAGAATAAGATTCATTATTAAAAAATTATTATTTTTATACAGATCTCATATTTATTTTTTTTTTTTTTAAAAGGAATATGCGACTGCATACTTGCACACTCTATTACTTCAAATATCATTTCTCATCAAAATAAGATTTCATATATGAGATTGAAAGCTTTCAAGCCAACATTCTTGTCTTACTGTATATAGATCACTATCCTATTAATTATCTTTTGAGCATCTCATTTTTAGTTATTGCAAGTGAGTTCAAGGTTGTGTTGGAGTCCCAATTGAGTGGAAGAGTTCATTCATGAAGAGGTGTTTCAAAAAACATTAATTTGTTTGGATTGAGTGAGTGATTTGTTTGGATTATAATCTGCAGTTCGAATCTACAAAGGTTTTGGGAGAACTAGAAACTAATTGTAACCTATCTAATTAAAATCACAATTGATTTGTTTGGATTAATTTACTTTTTGAATAGTTATTCAAAAGTCTTCTATTTGTGGCCACATTCTATGTTAATTGTTTTTATTTTATTTTATCTTATTTTAGATTTTTTACAAAAATAATAGTTTTACATTATTTCATTAAACACCTATTCACCTCTTCTTAAGTGTATTGATCTTGGATCTGTTCAACTTAACTAGCTACGGATCGATCTTTGATCTTGGATCAAGAGCCCTTTAGTCGAGTTGACGAATGGCTTGGTTGGTAGGGGCCCCTGGGTATTGGGCTCAACCACTAGGCCTTTTGGGCCCGAGGGAAAAACACTAACACACTACATATCATAATATCACTATTATACATATTACATATATTAGGACAGATAAAACTTAACTAGCTAACAGTGAGTCATGTACCATGTATAATATATATATTGTAAGGCTATTAATTTACTATATATATTCTAATATAGTAGTAGTATGTAACTAGATATTAATACAATATTTGGCTCGTATTTGAGTGGTTGATTCTGTTTCCTATTTGTAATTTATTCAACAGTGAATGATTGGATAATCACCATTGTCATTGGACCATGATAGCTCATGGTTACTTTTATGCCTGCAGTCGTGTTTTAAGCACAACTAAAAGGACACCGTTTGAGATTAAACCAAACGGCATCGTTTTATTCATAACGTATTGAAAAAAAAATTAAGTAGAACGATGTCGTTTGGTTTGAAACTAAGCGGTGTCGTTTCGAAATTAGATTGTCTTCTTCCCTCCCTTCTTCTTTCTCAATTCACTTCTCAGTTTCTCTAATTCTCTCTCTCCCCTCTGCAACACTCTCTCTTAGCCGACTATCACCGCTAGAGGAACCGAGAACCTTCGAAGTCGATACGGCGCGTTTCTCCTCCCCATCAACTGGTACGGTCGGTTGCTCCTCCCCATTCTCTCTCATCGGTCGGCGTCGATTTTACCCAAAAATCATGTCGAAGGGGTGGATTTTCACCCCTACCTAGGTCCTATTGTGGAGCTGTTGATTCCGAAGGGTTCGTCGAACAGGTGGCCCTTTCCATGAGCATGTTTCTGATGGGATTACAACTCCCTTTTTTTCATCTAGTTTGGGATGTTTTGGATTATTTGGGTCTAGCCCCACCTTAGCTCTACACCAACACTTAGTAGGTGTTATTGTCATGTTGTGTTGTGTGGCATCGGGTCTTGGAGCCTACTGGCAAGAAAAACCCTGACCAAACCGCTCAGGAGTTCCTATATACCCATGTTGTTCGATGTATTGATGGGAACTTGTGCAATTTCCCTTCATGGAACAAGTGTAGGGTGGCACACCTAGAGACCCACTATTCTCATGTCAAAGATTGGCACAGACAATTTTTCTTTGAGACAGGTACAATCTGGGAGTACTCTGCCGGAGAAGCCAATCGCCAGGATTTTTCCATTTAGGTAGTGTGGGGTGTAGATCCCAAAGACCATGAACTCAATGTCATCCTTTCTGGTCAGGAAGACGCGCCCTTCCAACAATTTTACTCTTGGGTTGGGCAAAACTCTGAGGCAGTTTATACTGACATTCTTCTTACCCAATTGAACATTGATCGATTCCTAATCATGCCTCGTCGTTCTCACGTTGTGGGTCATAACCTTTTTAGGGTTTCGTCCAACCCTCGTAGGCAAAAAGAACCCCTTCAATTTCATTAGAGCAAAAGGGAAAGAAGCTCGCCTGGAAAGTGATTTAGTCCACAATGAGGAGGAAACTTCCAGTTTATCAAGCTCTAAGGGTGCTTCCATGCCCTTGGGAGTTGCTATCCAAGGGTAGGCTTCATCTATTCCAAGCGACAATGGGTTGTTACAAGAGGCCAACTAACAACATCACATTCCATCGCCTTCGGGAGACGGTAGACCAATTTGCTTTTGTGTTTTCTACATTAATTAGGTTAGTTTATATTTTTGTAACGTTTAAAAGGATACCAATTTTGGAAATAAAATCTTTGGTTGTAGATAGACTTAGAATATTTAAGAGTCCGTGGATGTGATTTTTTGTATTTGCGTGTGTATATATAACATAAATATATGTGAAATTGCTTGGAGTATATTTATTGATGTGTTTTTTATGTATGAGAAGATAATTGAAACATTTGAGATATTCAGTCCAATATTGTGTCATTGACACAAATTAAAATAGCTATAAATGAAGTTAATTAATGGGAGAATAAAGAAGAAGTGAAATAAATGTTTTACAAAATGCAACAGATAAGAGTGTATTGAGCTTCCATAACTGTTATTCTTAGTAACGGTTACAAAATTAAACCTCTTTGACCATTAAAAATGGTATCCATAAAGAGATTTTGTTTTAAAAGTATTGAGCGTTATAACACATGAAGATCACTATCTAGAATCAAAAATAGAATTTGCAAAGACCCCCCCTCCCCAAATGTTATGTTTATCTCTATGTTCTTTTACTTGTATTAAAAATAAGATAAATGATATTTTATAATGCTAGATACAGTCATGCACTCTTACAATTGCCAATCGTGCACTCTTTTTGAAAAGAAAATTGCTATAGATATAAAGAGATTATACAAAGTTAACTCACAAACTAATGTGACTTCATAGGATCCATTATATCTATTTTATAATAAAAATAACTTTATAATTTAATGTATCACATCACGTCATATCAGTTTGTATGTTTATTTTTGTATAATTCATTTGTTGTTAAAGTATTTTCCTTTTGAAAAAGAATAGGATTCACGATTAAAAAGTTATTACTTTTATACGGATCTCATATTTATTTATTTATTTCAAAAAAGGAATGCACAGCTGCTTGCACACTCTATTACTACAAATATCATTTCTCATCAAAATGAGATATCATATATGAGATTGAGAGCTTTCAAGCCAAAATTTTTGTCTTACTGTATATAGACCATTATCCTATTAATCTTTTGATCATCTCATTTATAGTGATTGCAAGTGAGTTCATGGTGGTGCTGGAGTCCCAATTGAGTGGAAGAGTTCAATCATGAAGAGGTGTTTCAAAAAACATTAATTTGTTTGGATTATAATCTACTGTTTGAAATCTACAAAGGTTTTGGGAGAACATAAAACTAATTGTAACCTATCTAATTAAATTCACAATTGATTTGTTTGGATTAATTTACTTTTTGAATAGTTATTCACAAGTCTTCTTTTTGTGGCCAAATTCCATGTTAATTGTTTTTATTTTTTATTTTTATCTTATTTTGGATTTTTACAAAAATAATAGTTTTGCATTATTTCATTAAACACCTATTCACCTCTTCTAAGTGTATGGATCTCGGATCTGTTCAACTTGATTAGTTTCATTAAAAAATCTCAATCCACAAATGATTATGCCAAAACCCTTAGTTTATTTTTTTAACTTTTTCCCTCACCTCATGTTAATTGAGGTGATTACTCTTAAAAAATGTTATAGAAACCAATTATCTTAATTTTGTATATTGTCAAGGTTGTTTCTTTTTTTCTTCTAGTTTTCCTTAGTGTTTCTTCTCCACCAGCTCAGGCAAAGCCTGGTCCATTGCTTTCTTCTGATTCAACATCAACAAGGCAATATTGATGCAAAACAATCCGCGCGAGTCGTATGCACATTTTTATCTCGAGCCAGGTGTAATGCTTTTAGAGATTACATATTGTCCTAGATCTATTAAATTTGATCCCCCCCACCCCAACACTATCGGGACAGAACTCCTATGCACCGATATAATTTTCTCCTATGTGCCAACATATCGGCACATAACTCCAACATTATCTGCACTATCCACCAACTTGGGCTAACCCGATCTATTGCTTTCTCGTGAGTCACCTTCAATAAGGCATTATCGGTGCAAAACAATCAGCACGTGTGTTTCATGCACATTTTTGTCTCAGACAGAGTGTCTCAATACTTTTAGAGATTACGTATTATCCCAAATCTATAAGATTTGATCCACCGTACTCCAACACTATCAACACATAACTCTTAGGCGTTGACATAGTCAGATACGATAGTTTTTAATCATTACAACTTGCGTCAATAAATATCATCTATCCAATTATATTACTGTCTTTTTTTCTAATCGAAGATCTTTAGGACAAGGAAACCGATTTCTCCTTTAAGCAACTTAGAATAACAAACTGCAATGCATCATAACCTATTTCTCCTTGCGCACATCGTGTGTATGAGGGATTTGAACCGTTTCACCTATCACATTCATTTTGTGGAAGTTGGAAGGTTGACTGCCAATCCTCTACATAAGTTCAGTCTTGCTTTTCTGCTCCCCTTTTTACTTCATTTTCCTTCCTACGTCTCTATTTTTCTCTTTGTCTTCCTTATCTCACTTATCCCAAATGGTTGCCAAAAGGTCTACTGAGCCTACGAATTTTGACGAGCAAAACCAACTCGAGGCATGGTGGAAGGGATGGGCCGTCTTGGCTTAGGAGTTGTTAAGCCATCTTCAAGCAAAGAATGAGGAATTGAGGGGCATCCAAGAAGGTGAAGCCAGCTGTTCAGGATGATGAAAAGGGAGTAGTCGTCCCTATTGGCTACTTTGAAAGACAGGCCATGGTCGATCGAGAGAGTGTGAGGGCAGAGGAGGCGCTAAAAGAGTTAAGGGTGGCTTAGCGAAGGACAGCTACCTAGGATGTAGTTATCGACGATCTGCGCAGCAACTTGGCGCAAGTGCAAGGGGTCGCCACCCTCAAGGGTGATCAATTAGGGAAGGCCCTTTACATCAGTGACCAGGCTCGGGTGTACGGGTACCTAGAAAGCCTTAAGTGGATGTGGGATCATGTTATCTTAAATCCTCAAGAGAGTTCCCCCAGTGTTGGAGGCACATTTAAGGGCTGTTAATCTCAAAAAGCTCGATCTTGATCCTGCTGCCCTCAATCACAGTGGTGAAATTGGCCGAGTGATGATCTCAAAAGCCTTTCCTTTTAAAGATGAAGCTCTTGCAGCTAGGGGTGAAAATTGATGGGTTCGGTGCGGTTTCAGTGGCAAATCGAAGTGCATCGGTGCAGTCTTCGATTGACTGGGGAGAGAAAATCGATAGTTTCGGTCTCGACGTGCATCGGTGCCATCTTCGGTCTGCCGTCGGCATCTCTGTGATGAAGGAGGGAAGTCGAGCCGTCGCCTGGCATGAATCTGGGAAGAGAATTGCATAGGAGAGTAAACCTAGGCTGAGGAAGAAGGAGACAGGAAGAAGAAAAAAGGGGGTGGGGACGGTTTATAATCGCATTTTGGAACGGCGTCGTTTGGCTTAAGCCAAATGGCACCGTTCCTTTATTTTTTTTTTTTCTGTTCCCTGGATCTAAAATGATGCCATTTCAATGTTTCATGAGTAAAATGGTGTAGTTTCTATATGTATAATATATATATATATAAGAACCGATTCGGCAGTTTTTCACACAGGAAAACTGAAACCGAACCGAACCGACCGATGTTGGTTTCTATATATTTAAGTCACCCACCGATCGATTTTTCGCCGGTTTCGGCAGGTTCTGGCATCCGGCGACCAGTTTCTCGATTTGGTGTACGGCCCTACTTGCAGCCCATCCTCCCAAGGGTGTCTAGACGGCAAACTTTGAGGGAGTCAACCCTAAAGGTGTCCATGTCAACCCTGCGGGGAGCTCGACGGATCTGGATGCCCCCAAGGTGGGCTCTGTTGATTTCGAGGTGGATCTCAATGCCTCCCTTGGCTGATTTTGTATTTCCTCCTTGTATTTGATATGATATAAATTCCTTTATTTTAGTCTTTTCTTTGTAGGGACCGCGATGCTCAATACACTATGATACTTGTATATATGTTTTTGCTTTTTGTTGTAGTTTCCCATGCTCCTCTTGTGTTGTCTTTTTCCTTGACTTCGCATTGCTTCCTCATGCTTCTCTTGCCTTTTCTTTCTCTTGTTGATCGACTTGTCAAGACTTTCTGCTCACTTTGTGCACTATGGTTCAAGATGTCCTCTTTGAAATAGGGAGGGGAGGGGGACTTGCACTTTGCACTTTTGCCACATGTCAACCCCGAACTTCTCCACTAGGCTTGGTTGGCAGTTGATGATATGCATGTGGGTCCCTACATACTTTGGGTAGTTAGACATCAATGGTTGTCTGTTATGCTCTTCTCGCATTAATGGTGACAGATGGCATTTGTAGTGCGTCTTGTGAGATTTGTGTAATTCCAGTCACGAGATTCGTATTGGATTAGATGGGGTTGTGGGATATGCACATTCCAAAATCTCAGGAAATGAACCATCGCGAACATCAATATAAGTCCTCCCTTCTAAGTTAGCAACGATCGCTTCTTCATTCTAGCCTTTCAAACGTTTAGGTCTCTTCTATTTTTCTTGTGTGGGTTCCACTCCGGAGAGTTCTGATTCTAATGAGCCTTTTGGCTATGGGCAAGGCTTCTTGGATGAAGGCTCGCCATAAGCTAGCATTGAAGAAGATGCTTGGCAACTCTCTATGGTGCCTAGAGGAAATCTTATCGAAGGTTGTGTTGTTCCTTGTCACTAGGAAGCGCGTTCCATAGGTGGTGCGGCCTGGGCTTCATGGCCGCACTGTTCGATGGTCTTTCCCATCTCAAGATTCATAATGCGGTCCATGTTCCATTATGACATCGCAACCTGTTCATTTGAATGGGTTGGGACGGTGCCTCCCTCTCAGGCTTGGCTGGTGCTGAAAGTTTCGAGCGAATCCTCTCTAACCAAGGAGGAGGAAAAGGGCTCCTACGTCTAAGGTCCCTATTAGGACCCTGACACTTGCTCATTGCTAACATCCTTGATAGTAATAATGATCATGCCCTTGGGATCCTCTGTCTGCAACTTCCACTAGAAAATGATTTGCTCGGACAACTGTTTTTATGGTGGATGTCCCGAAGATGAAGGGTCTCAAGGTGAATAAGGAGCGAGGGCCCTCTGGCTCCTATCTTTTGTACACTTCTTGGATTGTGTGCAGAGGTGTGTGCCTCTAGGCAACCCCACCAACTCTTAGCTTTCTAACAGATTATTTTCCTTTTCCAAATGTACATGTTTGTTTTCTCTTCTTGTAACAGATTATTTGTAAAGACTTTGATAGTTAATGAATAAGCATTTTCTTTGCTTGTATTCCTATATCCTGTTGTCTTTGATTGATTATTATCCATTTTCACTTCACACATATCCTTCGCTTGTTCCAAAAAGAGGCTAAGCATTGAGCAAAAGATGGCACTATTGGTGCCAGGGGTTTAGGTCTCGTTTCCCTCATGAGTGGGTGACATCCCGCACTGTAAGGATAGGTTGGAACATTTTAAGTCACCCCACATGCCGGTTTCGCGACCCATCAAATGGGGGGAGGGACCAAGGGGTGTACGTAAGGCCAAGATCGCTCCAACCCTTAGGCGGAGGTCAAGAAGCACTTAGGGCTGAACTTGCCTCATTGGCCCTCACGCTTGCAGAAAGGAAGCCGAGCGATATATAAAGGCTGGGCTTGGCCAAATACTTTGGCAAAGGTCGAGCAGCACTTAGGCTTGAACTCGCCTTGTTGACCTTCGTGCTTGGCTAGAGGGGGTGAGCGGCAAGCAAAGGCCGGGCTCGCCCAAATACTCCAGCAGAGGTCGAGTAGTACTTATGTTGGAACTCGCCTCGTTAACCCTCGTGCTTGGAGAGAGGGGGGCCAAGCAGCAAGTAAAGCCCAAATGCTTTGGCAAAGGTTGAGCAGCACTTAGGTAGGAACTCGTCTCATTGACCTTCACGCTTGGTGAGAGGGAGGTCGAGCAGCAAATAAAAGCCAAGCTCACCCAAATACTCTAGCAGAGGTCAAGCAGCACTTTGGCATGAACTTGCCTCGTTGATCCTTGCGCTTGGCAAGATGTCAAATACTCAAGTGGAGGTCGAAAACACTTATGTTGGAACTCGCCTCATTGAACCTCGCGCTAGGTGAAAGGGAGGTCGAGCTACAAGTAAAGGCTGGGCTCACACAAATACTTTGATCGGGTGTTTGAGTACACTGCAGAAATCAAACCATAGTACAAATAATCATTGACATTCGCTAACATGAGCTATTTGGCTAGTGTGTGGTAAAGCTTTGAGACATTATCCATTGGAGAAGATAATCTTTTGAAGTTTCGTCCGATAGTCACAGGATTGCGAAGAAGATAATCTTTTGAAGTTTTGTTAGGTAGTCGTGGGACTGACCCGCACTCTGCCGAGGGAGAAGTATGGATGCCTCAAGACACCTTCTCCTTTAGTCCCCTGGGAAGGTAAACTGTTGATGACCTTGGAGCCGGATTACTCTTCACTATGGCGAGATAAGGTAAGTTGTTTGGGTAGCTGATGGGATGGACCCGCTCTCCTCCAGTGGAGGTAGTTTGTTCAGGCAATATGCGACTGGACCCACTCCTGTTCGTTTGTGCTACTAGGAAGGTAGGTGAGGGTCAGGTTGCCACTGATCCCACTATTCGTATTGGCAAAGGTTAGGGTAAGTATTCCAGTGGCCATAAGGCCTAACCTAATATCCCTTGCGAGAGGGTCGAGATGGCCTTTGGCACATTTTGCCCTTTGGTGTCCCACGGGGAGGTAAGGATTGGGCAATTTAAGATTTAACTCGCTCCCACTTGTTGATGCACACGAGGAAGGTAAGTTGTCGGGCATCTAAGGACTTGCCCACACTTCTCCACATGAGGGATCAAGCAGCCTCATCCCTTTGGTATCCCGCGAGCAAGGTAATGTTGGATAGCTGAGCAGCTGGTCAGTACTTTGGCCATGATAAGGATGGAGTAATTCATTTGGTGGGTCTAGAGACCGAGCCCACTCTCCTCTGTGGGAGAGACTAAGTCACTGGAGGGGGCTAGACCGGCTTGTTGACCCTCTCGTGAAGGTGGTCTATTCGAGCAAATTGTAACCCTTTAACCCCTTTCTGATACCTGGGGGTTCTTTTTTATACCTGGTCGTGAGGATTAGACAACCATGCCCTGGGGCTGGGGGATGGGATTCCTCTAGAAGTCCCTTCCGCCATGCCCATTTAATGCGATGTGGCCCTCTAGAGGATGCATTTAATGTGGTGTGATCTTTTATTTCGTCTTAAGGTTCAGCCCCTTTAAGATGGCATGTCCCTCTACCCTTTTTACTTGGGCAAATTTCTTGAGCTTCCTAGGTAGTGGACTGACCTCTACTCCGAGGCCCCTAATCCGGTTATACGGGTCGAGAGCCCTTTAGTCGGGTTGATGGATGGCTTGGTTGGTAAGGGCCCCTGGTGATGTGAACCCGTAAAATTAGAATACATTGAACCCACAGTCAATTTGAAAATTCACCCAAAAAAGCCAAAATCAAATCAATTAAATGGAAGAATCTATACCCGTTGAGGAACTTGTTTTAAAAACCTAGATTATATTAAAATCTAGACCCATTGAAGAATCAAACCTAATTGGAAACCTTGCTCTGAATATCAAATTGTATGAACCTGTGGAGTAGAATCCCTTGAAACCAACAATCAATTTAAAAACTCACACAAGAAAGTCAAAATCAAGTCAATTGGATGGAAGAATCTAGACCCGTTGAGGAACTTGTTTCAAGAACCTAGATTGTATTAAAATCTAGACTCGTTGAAGAACCTGTCTCAAAAACCCAGATTACAAAAAAGGAACACCACAAAGGTTGTGATTTACCTTTGATAAGTTCAAATATTCAATCAAGAACAAGAGGAGATTAACTCAACTCACAATGAATAAAATTCATCAATTTCATAATCTTTCATATCTTTTTAAAATGAGGCAACAAGAAATATTTAAACTAAACCCTCACAAAATCCTAGGCTAAAATAAAACCAGCCCTTGACAAAAATACCCCTAAGTGAATAATGCGCGGCTACAGTACCACTAAAGTAACTCTCTTGGAACCCTAGTTCAACAAAATAAAATATATGTGGGCCAAGCATCCTCATGCCCAATTATTCTAGACTAATTTCTATAAGTAATTAAAAGCCCTTTTAGTGAAATAAATAAGTTTAAGGCATTCAATAACAATAAACATAATAATAGGCCATAATTTATGTTGCACTCTTCCATTGCTTGTATCACGAGGATGAGAATTGGATTTTCTTCTTTTAAGCTCATCTTGAATGTTGGGCTCTTGCTAGACTCTTTCCAAAAGAATTGCACTAATCCTTGCATTATTTCCTTGTTCTTCTTAGCTCTCAATCTTGTGATTATCCCATTTGAAACTTGCAAATGTTCTCTAAGGCTCGGTCTACCTTGAGGCCCATCATTCCCCCTCTCCTTAGAAGGATTCAACCTCGAATCTCCACCTGCATCAAAGGAAAAAAGATCAGTAACATTGAAAATAGCAGACACATTATACTTACCTGAAAAATCCACTTGATATGATGTATCATTAATTTTCTCAAGAATTTGAAAAGGTCTATCCTAGCTAGTCCTGTCATCAACAAGCAAAAGCATCAAAGTTAAAGGCATAAGTGGATTAAAATCATAAACAATTTCAAAATGAGAAATTGTGATCTTTCAATGGCAGAAATTGTGGGTTTTCGGCCTCAACCTCTTTCAGAGGTAGATCTTCCTATGCGGGAGCCCAGATTCAACAAGGGAGAAATGTTCTTTCTCTTCTCTAAGGCAGAATTAAAACTCTCGATAGAATCTTTTCATTTTTCGGTGGCTCTAAAATTTCTCCTCAGGAGACCTTCGTTGGACCATATTCGGAACTTCATTTGAAATCGATGGGGCCTGAAATTGGTCCCTGTGGTGGGGCAACTCAGGAACCCTAGAAATGTGTTGATTCGTTTGGCACATGAAGAAGATTTTATTCAAGTTATGGCAAGGGGAAACTCAAACATAATGGGTGTTTTGTACAAGGTGTTTCATTGGACGCCTGAGTTTCGGGAAGAAGACTCTCCATTGGTTCTGGTGAGGTTGACATTGCCAGGGCTTCCCCCAAATTTCTTTCATGTATCCATTCTGAGAAGCATTTGGGGGGGGGAAGGGAGGTTGGAAGGTTTTTGAAACGTGATAATGCGACAGCGTGCATTACGAGTCCGGAGGTGGCCAGAATCTGTGTAGAGATTGACATCTCTAAACCTGTAAGGTGTTCATTCTAGATTGGGCCACCAGGAGTGGCATCTAGTCATTTTCAAGAAGTTGTCTATGAGTCGCTTCCCTTGTTTTGTACACGGTGTAGGCGACAGGGACATCATGAGAATAAGTGTGGTCGAGCTGAGAGGAAAGGAAGGGTAAATGTGCATGGCCACTAGTGAGGAAGACAAAGAAAAAGTCACAGAAATATGGAAGGCTGTGGGGATGAGGGAACCAGAGAAGCCCGTAGCAAAGGTGGTCAACGTGCCACCATCAAGACGTGAGGTACTGTTGGAAGGTATCAAGCAATGCAGCTTATAGGGGATCATGAAAGGGTCGAAGGCTCTTTTTGTTGATGGTTCTAGGAGAATTTGGGATGCTGTTCAGACTCAAATAGAGGGCCTATATGGGGTTGCTGCTAAGCAAATTGATACAGAGGCCACTGTCATGGTTGGGACGGTGGATGCAATAGCTGTTCTCCCTGAAGTTGGAAGTAATACTTCGGAAGAGGATAGGGCTAGCAACAACGATGTAGTTGAAATTGATGCAAGGGAAGATATTGTGGTTGGGACCAAGATTGACTGTCGGACAGAGAAAGATGGGACTGTTGTCAAGAAGGATATGTGCAGGGGAAACTGGTTTGAACAAACCGAGTTGGAGAATAATGGGGAGGAACGGAAGGACTTGTGTGATGATATATTGAGTCCTAGAAGTTCGCTTAAAATTGTTGATGAAGCTATAGAGTTTGAGTTGTTTCATTTCGCCGAAAAGGGGAGTATGGCAGGGGAGGGGACAATGCTTTGGGTTTTCATTTTCAGAAGATGAATTGGGGGAAAGGGATGTGGAAATGGCTCGAAAATGCTATGAATTAGATACGGAGTTGAATGCTTCTTGGTTGAAACTGAGAGGGGCCAAGAAGAAAAAGCCTTTTGTTACTCTTGATAGGGTGACGCGCCTGAATAAGCCTTATTAATGTTGCTGAATTTTTTAGTTTGGAATATTAGGGGCATTCTTTCATCGAAGAGTAGGCTTCGGCGGTTATTAAATGAACATCATCCTTCGGTGGTGGCAATTTTAGAACCTTTTTGCCTTTCAAATAAATGTGGTAAGTGGGCAAAATGGATGAAACTACCACACTTTGTGAATAATGCGGCGGTTGGTGGTAAAGTTTGGTTATTTTGGGAGACGAGTTTGATTTTGAATTTTTTTGGTGTTTGGATCAGGCGTTGACAAGCTGGTTTGTTCTAGGTGAGATGCCTTCCTTGGTCACGGTGGTATACGCAAGCTATTTTCATATTCGTCGGAGAGAGTTATGGGATTATTTGCGCGGGATTGACCTTGGGTTACAGCCTTGGTTGGTGGCGGGGGATTTTAACATGATTAGAAGTGATGATGAGAAAGTAGGAGGAATGTTCCGTGCTCCTCGCACTAAGGCAGATTTTAATGGGTATATTCAGGATTGCAGCCTGTTAGAGATTCTATTTGAGGGCCAGAAGATGTCATGGTGCAACGAAAGGCTAGGTGGACGGCAGATTTGGGCCAAATTAGACCAGGTATTGGTGAACACGGATTTTATTAATATTTTTCATGAGGTTCGGGTTGAGTATTTATCGCGAACGTCATCAGATCATGCGCCAATGTTGATTTTTATGGTGCGTGAGAGTAGGAGCGGTATTGGGCCATTCAGGTTACAACGAATGTGGGGAACTCATGAGGGTTTTTTGGAGGTTGTCTGTTCTTCTTGGTGCCAGTCAGTGGAGGGATGCGCTATGGTGCGTATTAGTAAAAAACTGAAACGGCTTAAAAGAGTATTACAAAAGTGGAATGTGGAGGTTTTTGGAAGAGTTGAGGCGACACATTCAATATTTACATCGACATGAAATTATGGGTTGTCAAAAGTCGCGTATCAAGTGGCTTACGGAAGGCGATTCCAACTCGACTTTCTTTCATGCTGCTCTGAGAGTTAAAAGAAAAAATCAGAATGTTGAGAGGATGAATTTAGAGAATGGTCAGGTTTTACAGTCGACTGCAGTGCATTTGGGGGCGGTAAAGTTCTTTACTGAGTTACTCACGGCTGAAGTAGAGGAGTGGGAAGAGGTTGATCTGGGTTTGCTTGCACCTATAATGTCTGAGAGGGAGAATGTGGTTCTGGATAGCAATCCGACTATGGAGGAGGTTCAGGCCTCACTTTGGTCCATTCCGCATGATAGTAGTCCTGGACCAGATAGATTCTCGACAAGTTTTTTTTTATTTTGGCTTGGGAAATCGTAAAGGAGGACTTACTGGAAATGGCACGTGATTTTTTTTAAGGTAACCCTTCGTCTTCTTTCTTTGGGAATACTGCTCTTGTTTTAATTCCAAAAGTGGAAGTGCTAGGCTCTTACTCTCAGTTCCAGCCAATAAGTTTATCTAGAGTAGTGTACAAAATATTATCGAAAATGTTGGTGAATCGATTGGCACCAATTTTAGAAGGGATTATTTCACCGAAACAAGAGACTTTTGTGCAAGGTCGAAGCATTTTTTATAATATATCCATTGTTCAAGAATTGGTTAGTGGGCTGAACAGAAAATCTAGAGGCGGGAAGGTAATGATTAAAATTGATATGGCGAAAACATATGATCGGGTGAATTGGAGATTTTTGATAGAGGTATTGAAGAGGCTGGGTTTTGTTAAGAAGTGTAGAACTATCATTTATAATTGTGTTTCCTCGCCGGTCTTTTCAGTTATGCTAAATGGAAGTTTGAATGGTTATTTTAGATCATATCGAGGTTTACGTCAAGGTGATCCATTATTGCCTTATCTTTTTATTTTGACGAAGGAGTTTTTGTCTTGTATGCTTCATCGAGAATTTTTATTGGGCCGGATTAAACCATTTCAGCCAATGGGGGGTAGAGTTATTTTGCATCTTTTGTATGCTGATGACTTGTTATTATTTGTGAATGGTGAAAGAAATTCAGTTCGGCATACAATGAGCATTTAGAAGACGTATGAAAAGATGTCGGGACAAGAGGTGAGTCCTCATAAATAATCTATATTTTTCTCTTCATCTTTTTCATTGTCTTGGAAGGAATATTTGAAGAGTTTGACTGGTTTTGTGGAAGAAACGTGGCCCTGTATTTATATAGGAGTGCCACTATATGTGGGTCGTGTGTTGAATCAGCTTTTTGAGCCATTGTTGCTAAAAGTACAAAAGAAGCTTGCGGGATGGAAAGGTAAGTTATTATCCTTTGGGGGGAAGATTATTCTCTTGAAACATGTATTAAATAGATTGCCAATTCATTTGCTATTAGTGATGAATATTCCAAAAGGAGTTGTTACGGTGCTTAAGGGGATTTTTGCTAATTTCCTATGGGATTCAAGTGTGGAGGAAAAAAAGAGAAAATGGATTTCATGGAAGAGGATTTGTTTGCCGGTGGAGGAAGGGGGGTTGGGAATTCGGGATCTCTCGGATGTACAAACTTCTTTATTCATGAAGTTTGCTTGGAAGTTATTAAAGAAGGTCTACTTGTGGGCTGATTTCTTTAAGGAAAATTATGTTGGAAGCTCGCATCTAATGCCGATGGTATCATTGGGGAAGGGATCCAGATTTTGGAAAGGTATCTTAAAGGTCTTTCCTATGGTGATGAGTAATTCGAAATGTCTCATTGGAGGAGGGGATTCTAGTTTTTGGTTTGATAATTAGTTGGGGGATGGTGTAGTGGCTGAATCAGAGGCGGTGGTGGGTGATCCAGGCTTGAGGGTCCGGGATGTAATGGAAGGAAATAGCTAGGATGTGAGTCATGTACAGCAGCTGGTTGGTACGGAAATGACTGGAAAAATTGTTAATCTACAAGTGCGCTTGCATGAGGGGCAGGATGCTTATGTATGGAAGCAGGCGGATGATGGGGAATTCAGGTCTAAACTGGCCTGGGAATTAGTGAGGCAGAGGGGGCCGGTTTGTTTGTGGAGGAAGTGGTTATGGTAGAATGAGGTTCCAAAAAAAATGTCTTTTATGGTTTGGCGAGCTCGATTTCATGCTTTACTAGTGGAAGAAAAAATCAGGCAGCTAGGAATACCAATGGTTTCGAAATGCAACTGTTGTACAGCAACTCAAATGGAATCCTTGGACCATGTCCTATGTGATGGGGAAGGAGCAAAGAGGTTTTGGGATTTTTTTGCTGGGGTGTTTGGGATTCGAATGCCGCAAGTGAGATGGTGACAATGAGTTATGAATGTTTGGTGATTACGGGCATCCACTTGCTCTCAAGTGGGATGGCTTTGTAGGGTTGCATCAATAATTATTACATGGACTATATGGAGGGCACGGTGCACAATGCATATGGAGGGGGGGAGTTTTGTTTGGAAAAAAATTGTCCGCTATATAAAAGGGTTTATTGTGGAGCTTTCCACCTCCTTATGAAAACTAAAAAAACTTAATGGCATGGATGTTTTTATTTTGCAGGAATTGAATTGTCTAGTGATGCTGGTTATTAAAAAGGAGATAAAGAAGGTTGCTTAGGCTAAGCCGGGAGTGGGGCTAGTAAAGTTGAATGTGGATGGAGGATCTAGTGGAAATCCAGGTCTATCTAGAGGGGGTGGTGTCATTAGAGATTATCAAGGGAGGGTTATTGCTGACTTCGCTCACTGCTATGGGTATGCTACTAATAATATTGCTGAATGTCGTGCTTTCCTTGATGGGCTGAAATTGTGTTATCAACTTGGGTTGAGAGATTTTCTGGTAGAGTTAGATTCGATGGTGATTGTGGGGTGGTTTAGATCGGGGATATGCAAGTTTTGGTATTTATGGAATTTTTGGGAAAAGGCTATTCATTTATTTCGTGTAATGAATGTCAGTGTACGACACATCTATCGAGAAGCAAACATGGTTGCTGATTTTCTTGCAAATGAGGGGGCAAAAGGTTGCAGTTTTTATTTTTGGGTAGAGGATTTTAGAGAGGTGTTTTCTTGGGCTTGCATGTATTGATAAATGGGGTCTTCCATATATTAGGGGCCGATAATGTGGGGTGGTTACTTGGGACCTGACTTGTATTTTGGTTTTTTTATGTCCTTGGTTTGATTTTATTTGATATTCCTCTGCCATAAGTGAGGGTTTTTAATAAAATTGGGGAGGGGGTCACTCTTGGACATGTGACCTTCAACTCTTTTTAAAAAAAAAAAAAATGTATAGTCCTATTGTATACAAACTCTATAAATAGCAAATGATACTCCCACAAACGTTCATGCGACATGTCAAAAATCTTCTTTATACTAAATTGATCACTCCAATTATATGCAAACTCAATGAATGGCAAGCAATACTCCCACAAATGTTCATGAAACACATCTAAAATCCTATTTACACCAAAATGACCCAACAAACCACATCCATGCACAAGCAACTCACGCATAAGACTAGTAGACTCACAAAGTCTATTCTCGCTAAACAAATACCAATCTAGTCTATAGCACTTATCAAACGATGCATTCTCACATACTCCATACACATTAGCAAGATCATCATCATTAGCATGTAATTTCTTATCATATTTAAATTTCACTAACTTTGCTTCTAAAATGAGGAAAAGGACATACCTTCTTCCCAATGCATTAACCACAAAATTTTCCTTACCATGTATATACTTTTTTACATGAGGAAAGGTCTCAATGAATTGCACCCACTTGGCATGCAGTCTATTCAACGTACCTTGTCCTTTCAAGTGCGTCAATGACTCACGTTCTTCAAAGAAAAGTCAGGTAGGGATTGTCGCACCTGGCACAAAATTAATGTAATACTCTATCTCTCTAATAGGTAGTAATCCACTAAACACACCGCGAGGAATCATGACCTCATATCCTTGTAACAAAGAAACAACAACACTAGCTAAAAAGTTGTTAAATTCGTTAGTATAAAAGCTTGCCTTAGCATAAAAACTCACTCTTTTTTCCTTTTCTCTCTGTAATCTCTCTTTCTTTATCCTCTCGTGGCTCCACTCTTTTTTCTTGACTTTCAATCATCTCTCTATTTTCTTTTCACTCACTCTTTCTCTTGATGTTTCAGCCTCATTCTTTTTTTTTCCTCACTCTCTTTTTACTCTTCACTCTCTCTTTTTCTTTCACTCTCCTTTTTTTTAACTTTCGACTTCACAATTGTTTTTCAACTCATTCTCTATTTTTCTGGAGGTTTCACAATTTCTTTCTTCCTCAATCTCACTCACACTCTTTCTTTTTCGCTCAACCTCACTTTTACTCTCTCTTTTTTTATCAATCTCAGTTTCACTCTTTGTTTTTTTATCAACCTCTTTCACTCTTTCTTTTTTGATCAACCTTATTTTTCAGCTTTAGTTGGTCCTCATGGACCTGTTTTGTGGTTAAAGGAGTAAGTTTGATTGTTTTGCCATATTTTACAAAGCTATATATGTTCTTGACCCCATCATGGATCACTCTCCTATCATATTGCCATGATCTTCCCAACAAAATATAGCCAGCATACATAGGCACTATATCACAAAGCACCTCATCCTTGTACCTTCCAATTGAAAAAGAAATTAACAGTTGCTTATTTACCCTAACCTCCTCACAATCATTTAACCATTGCAACTTGTATGGTTTAGGGTGTTTCAAGGTAGGTAAATTCAATTTCTCAACTAAAGTAGTGCTAGCCACATTAGTACAACACTCTCCATCAATGATCATACTAATACCTTGTTGTTGGTGTGGCATCTGGTATGAAAAATTTTCTCTCTCTATTACTCTGTATTATCCATCTTACTTTGTATATTGAGAGCACGCCTGACAACAAAAGACTCGGCATACTCTTCATTATTATACTCATGTTCACGTCTCCTCCTATATCTCCCACCTTGTAGATTTCTACTTATTTTATTTCGATGATCCATCCTATCCCTCACTTCTCCTAACACCATGTTCAACCGCTCAAGCTGTTGTTCCATGGCCTACAACACAAAAGAGTTATCTACTACCCCCTTTGGTGATGAGTCACTTTTATGAGACATCCTATACACAACATAAAAATAATGTTAGTGGAAAAAGACCTCACATGCTCCCTTACGTGTTTACACTAGAATAATAGCACTCCACTCGTGTTTCACTCTTAATTGGCTTTTTCCCAAAAATGATCTCACACTCTCTTACCTTTTACCTCAAGAGTTTTTCCACTCAAGTTCTTTAAGAACTAAATTGAATACAATCAAGGCAATATATATAACCTTATTCTATTCCAACTAGTAATTAGATTCAAGAAATAAGAACAAGAGAAAACACGGAAGAAATAAAATGACACAGAATCAAGGAAATTATACAAGGAAAAGAGTAAATATAAAACAAGATACCAACTATAGTATTGTATTCAGCCCCCTTGATGATAAGGCTCAAGCAATTTTTTTTCGAATTTTCTTTTCTTTTCTTTACTTTTCTCTTCATTTTTTTCCACTAATTCAATCACAAACAATTGATTCAATTGTGAAAATTAAACAATTGAATTCAAACACACGAAATTGACAAGGAATAGAAGAGAATTAATAAAACGACACTCCAAGTAATTGACAAACTTAGAAATGCAAGAAACCCTAGAATTTTGAAACCCTAGATGATGTAAATTTCGGCCACCCTAACAAACCCTAATGACAAAGCAACTTTGGTAGCCCTAGAATGAAGGAATGAAGCAGCCCCAATTAAAAAAAAAAACAAAACACAAAGAACCCAATTGATAGAATAATTTTGAAGCCCAAGGAAAAACGAATTTCTGCACTTCCTTTTTTTTTAACCCTAGAACAATGAAACTCTAGAATTAAATTTAAAGATGCAAGAATTAAAAAATAGAATCAGACCTGATTGGAAACCTTACCCTAAATACCAAATTGTATGAACCTGCGGATTTAGAATCCCTTGAAACCAACAATCAATTTAAAAACTCACCCAAAAAAGTCAAAATCAAGTCAATTGGATGGAAGAATCTAGACCCGTTGAGGACTCCGTTTCAAGAACCTAGATTATATTAAAATCTATATTCGTTGAAGAACCTGTCTCAAGAACCTAGATTACAAAAGAGGAACACCATAAAGGTTATGATTTACCTTTGATAAGTTCAAATGTTTAATCAAGAACAAGAGGAGATTAACTCAGCTCACAATAAATAAAATTCATCAATTTCATAATCTTTCATATCTTCTTAAAATGAGACAACAATAAGTATTTAAACCCTCACAAAACCCTAGGCTAAAATAAAAACCAGCCCTTTACAAAAATACTCCTGAGTGAATAGTGTGTGGCTACAATACCACTACAGCAACTCGGCTACAGTAACCCTCTTGAAACCCGAGTTCAACAAAATAAAATATATGTGAGCCAAGCATCCTCAAGTCCAATTATTCTAGACTAATTCCTATAAGTAATTAAAATCCCTTTTAGTGAAATAAATAAGTCCAAGACCTTCATAAACAATAAACATAATAATAGGCCATAATTTATGTTGCACTCTTCCATTGCTTGTATCAAGTGGATGAGAATTGGATCTTCTTCGTTGAAGCCCTTCTTAAATGTTGGGCTCTTGCGAGACTCTTCCCAAGAGGATTGCAATAAATCCTTGCATTGTTTACTTACTCTTCATAGCTCTCAAACTTGTGATTGCCCTATTTGAAACTTGCAAATCATCTCTAAGGCTCGGTCTACCTTAGGGCCCATCACCTGGGTATTGGGCTCAGCCACTAGGCCTTTTGGGCCAGGGGGAAAAACACCTAACACACTACATATCATAATATCACTATTATACATATTACATATATTCGGGCAGATAAAACTTAACTAGCTAGCAGTGAGTCACGTACCATGTATAATATATATATTGTAAGACTATTAATTTACTATATAGATTCTAATACAGTAGTAGTATGTAAGTAGATATTAATACAATATTTGGCTTGTATTTTAGTGGTTGATTTTGTTTCCTATTTGTAATTTATTCAACAGTGAATGATTGGATAATCAACATTATCATTGGACCATGATAGCTCATGGTTACTTTTATGCCTGTAGTTGTGTTTTGAACACAGTTAAAACGACTCCATTTTATATTAAACCAAACGAAATCGTTTTATTCATAGTGTATTGAAAAAAAAATTAAGTAGAACGATGTCATTTGTTTTGAAACTAAACGACGCCGTTTCAAAATTAGATCGTCTTCTTCCCTCCTTTCTTCTTTTCCGATTCACTTCTCAGTTTCTCTCATCCTCTCTCTCCCCTTTGCAACACACTCTCTCTCTACTCTCTCAGAAGACCATTGCCGCTAGGGGGACCGAGAACCGTTAGAGTCGATTTTTATGGCGTGTTTCTCCTCCCCATCATCCAGTATGGTTGGTTGCTCCTCCCCATTTTCTCTCATCGATCGGCGTTAATTTTGCCCAAAAACCACACCGAAGGGGTGGGTTTTCACCCCTACCTAGGCCCCATCGTGGAGCTATTGATTCTGAAGAGTTCGTCGAATAGGTGGCCCTTTCCATGAGCATGTTTCTGACGGGATTACAACTCCCTTTTTCTCGTCTAGTTTGGGATGTTTTGGATTATTTGGGTCTAGCCCTATCTCAGCTCTGCACCAACACTTAGAGGGTGTTATTGTCATGCTGTGTTGTGTGGCATCGAGTCTTGGAGCCTATTGGCAAGAAAAACCCTGACCAAATCGTTCAGGAGTTCCTATTTACCCATATTGTTCGACATCTTGATGGGAACTTGTGCAATTTTCCTTTATGGACCAAGTTTAGGGTGGCACGCCTAGAGATCCACTATTCTCATGTCAAAGATTCGCGCAGGCAATATTTCTATGTGACGAGTGCAAACTAGGAGTACCCTGTCGAAGAAGCCAGTTGCCCAAATTTTTCCATTCGGGCAGTGTGGGATGTAGTTCCCAAAGACCATGAGTTCAATGTCATCCATGAAGATATTTTGTTTTAAAAGTATTGAACGTTATAACACGTGAAGATCACTATCTAGAATCAAAATTAGAATTTGCAAAGACCCCCTCCCCATGTTATGTTTATCTCTATGTTCTTTTACTAGTATTAAAAATAAGATAAATCTTATTTTATAATGCTAGATACAGTCATGCATTCATACAATTGCCAGCCATGCACTCTCTTTGAAAAGATAACTGTTATAGATACAAAAAGATTATACAAAATAAACCCACAAACTGATGTGGTTTCATAGGATCCACTATATCCACTTTATTTTAAAAATAACTTTATAATCTGACGTACCACATGCCACATCAGTTTGTATGTTTATTTTTGTGTAATTCCTTTGTTTCTGAAGTATTTTTCTTTTGAAAAAGAATATGATTCACTATTAAAAAATTATTATTTTTATACGGATCTCATATTTATTTATTTCAAAAAAGGAATACACGGCTGCTTACACACTATATTATTACAAATATCATTTCTCATCAAAATGAGATTTCATATGAGATTGAGAGCTTTCAAACCAACATTTTTTATCTTACAGTATATAGATCATTATCCTATTAATGTTTTTATCATCTCATTTTTAGTGATTGCAAGTGAGATCATGGTGGTGCTGGAGTCCCAATTGAGTGGAAGAGTTCATTCATGAAGCTAGAGGTGTTTCAAAAAACATTAATTTCTTCGGATTGAGTGAGTGATTTGTTTGGATTATAATCTACTATTTGAAATCTGCAAAGGTTTTGGGAGAACTCAAAACTAATTGTAACCTATCTAATTAAATTCACAATTGATTTGTTTGGATTAATTTACTTTTTGAATAGATATTCAAAAGCCTTCTATTTGTGGCCAAATTCCATGTTATTTGTTTTTATTTTTATTTTTATCTTATTTTATATTTTTACAAAAATAATAGTTTTGCATTATTTCATTAAACACCTATTCACCTCTTCTAAGTTTATTGATCTTGGATTTGTTCAACTTGATTAGTTTTATTAAAAAATCTCAATCCACAAATGATTACGCCAAAACCCTTAGTTTATTTTTTTATCTGTTTTCCTCACCTCATGTTAATTGAGGTGATTACTCTTAAAAAAATGTTATAGAAACCAATTAAGTTCTTAATTTTTTATATTGCCAAGGTTGTTTCTTTTATCTTCTAGTTTTCCTTAGCTTTTCTTCTCTACCAGATCTGGCTAAGCCCGATCTATTGCTTTCTTGTGATTCAACATCGACAAGGCAATATTGATGCAAAACAATCAGCGCAAGTCTTATGCACATTTTTATATCGAGCCAGGAGTAATGCTTTTAGAGATTACATATTTGTCCTAGATCTATTAGATTTGATCCACCCCACTCTAACACCATCGGGACATAACTCCTACGCATCAACATGTTGTTTTCTCCTACATGCTGACATATCAGTACATAACTCCAACACTATCGACACTGTCCACCAGCTCGGGCTAACTTGATCTATTACTCTCTCATGAATCACCATCAATAAAGCACTATCAGTGCAAAACAATCAGCGCGTGAGTTTCATGTCTCAGACAGAGTGTCTCAATATTTTTAGAGATTACATATTGTCCCAAATCTGTTAGATTTGATCCAACCCACTCCAACACTATCAACACATAACTCTTACGCGTCGACATAGTCAAATACGATAGTTTTTAATCATTGCAACTTGTGTCAATAAATATCATCTATCCAACTATATTACTATTTTTTCAAATCAAAGATCTTTATGACAAGGAAACCTATTACTTTTTTTGTTCTTTTTTTTTTTCTTGTGTACTAGTTGTAATGGAATTGTTTTTGGGAAAACTTGCACCCGTTATTGTCCATCTTAATTTTGCTCTATTAATGAAGTTCTTACTTAGAAAACAAATACTGAATAATAATAATAATAATAATAATAATAATAATAATAATAATACTTAAACCTGAGTGAGAGTTTTTCCCAATTTTGCACCTACGAATATGGTAACAACACATCAACAACTAAGTGATGGTACCACATCATGGGACTAACCCGCACTTTGCTGAGAGAGGAGTAAGGATGCCTCAAGCCACACCCTTTCCTTTAGTCCCCCAGCAAGGTAACCTATCGATGGCCTTAGAGTCGGATTACTATTCATCATGGCGAGATGAGGTAAGTTGTTTGGGCAGCTGAGGGGCTGGACCCACTCTCCTTCGTGGGGAGATTAGATCGAGTTGGGGCTAATTCTACCTATCATCCCTCATGTAGAGGTAGTTTATTCGAGTAGTATGCGACTAAACCCGCTCTCTTCCATTCACACCACTAAGAAGGTAGGTGAGGGTCAAGCTGGCACTGATCTCACTCTTCATCGTGGCAAAGCTTGGGGTAAGTATTCAGGTAGCCTTAGGACCTAGCTCGATATCCCCTACGAGAGCGTCTAGATGGCTTTTGGTTCATTTCGCTCTTTAGTGTCCCACAGGAAGGTAAGGATCGGACAATTTAAGACTAGACTCACTCCCGGCTATTGATGCAACGAGGAAGGTAAGTTGTTGGGCAGCTGAGAATTAGCCTGAACTTCACCATAGGAGGGATCAAGTAGCCTTAGGGATTACGCTCATCCCTTTGGTACCCCATGGGTAAGGTAATGTTGGATAGCTAAGCAGCCGGTCAGCACTTTGGCCATGATAGGGATGGGGTAATTCGTTCGATGGGTCTAGAGACCAAGCCCGCTCTCCTCTGTGAGGGAGGCTGAGTTGCTGGGGGCACTGGACCAGCTTGTTGACCCTCACATGGAGGTAATTTGTTCAACTAGATTTTAACCCCTTTCTGATACCTGGGGGTTCTTTTTTATACCTGGTCATGAGGATTAGGTAGCCATGCCTTGGGGCTGGGGGACGGGATGTCCTCCTAAAGTCCCTTTCGACATGCCCATTTAATGCAGCATGGCCCTCTAGAGGATGCATTTAATGTGGCGTGATCCTCTGTTTTGTCTTAGAGTTTAGTCCCATCAAGATGGCATGTCCCTCTTCCCTTTTCACCAAAAAAAATTTCCTAAGCTTCCTAGGTAGTGGACTGACCTCTGCTTTGAGGCCCCTAATCCGGTTATACAGGTTGACAGCCCTTTAGTCGGGTTGACAAATGGCTTGGTTGGTACGGGCCTTTGGGTATTAGGCTCAACCATTGGGCCTTTTGGGCCACGAGGAAAAACACCTAACACACTACATATCATAATATCACTATTATACATATTAAATATATTAGGGTAGATAAAACTTAACTAGCTAACACTGAGTCATGTACCATGTATAATATACATATTGTAAGACTATTAATTTATTATATAGATTCTAATATAGTAGTAGTATGTAACTAGATATTAATACAATATTTGGCTTGTATTTGAGTGGTTGATTGTGTTTCATATTTGCAATTTATTCAAAAGTGAATGATTGGATAATCAACATTGTCATTGGACCATGATAGCTCATGGTTGCTTTTATGCCTGTAGTTATGCTTTAAACACAACTAAAATGATGCCGTTTGGTATTAAACCAAACGGCATCATTTTATTCATAACGTATTGAAAAACAATTTAAGTAGAACAACGTCGTTTGGTTTGAAACTAAACAGCGCCATTTCGAAATTAGATCATCTTCTTCCCTCCTTTCTTCTTTCCCGATTCACTTCTCAGTTTCTCTCATCGTCTCTCTTCCCTCTGCAACACACTCTCTCTACTCTCTGAGACGATCATCTTCGCTAGGGGGACTAAGAACCACTAGAGAACTGTCTGAGTCGATACGATGTGTTTCTCCTCCCCATCAACCGGTACGGTTGACTGCTCCTCCCCATTTTCTTTCATCGGTTGGTGTTGATTTTGCCCAAAAACCATGCAGAAGGGGTGGGTTTTCACCCCTACCTGGGTCCTATCGTGGGTTGTTGATTCCAGAAGGTTCGTCAAATAGGTGGCCCTTTCCATGAGCATGTTTCCGACGGGGTCCTTCTTTTTTTAGTCTAGTTTGGGATGTTTTGGATTATTTGCATCTAGCCCCATCTTTGCTCCGCACCACACTTAGAGGGTGTTATTGTCATGCTGTGTTGTGTGGCATCGGGTCTTGGAGCCTGCTGGAGAGAAAAACCCAAACCAAACTGCTTGGGAGTTCTTATATACCCATGTTGTTCAACATCTTGATGAGAACTTGTGCAATTTCCATTCATGGACCAAGTGTAGGGTGGCATGCCTAGAGACCAAATATTCTCATGTCAAAGATTGGCACAAGAAATTTTTCTTTGTGACAAGTACAGTCTAGGAGTACCGTGCCAAACAATCGCCAGGATTTTTCCATTCAAGCAGTGTGGGGTGTAGTTCCCAAAGACCATGAGTTCAATGTCATCCTTTTTTATCTGGAGGACACCCCCTTCCAACAATTTTACTGTTGGGTTGGGTAAAACTTTGACGCAGTTTATTCCGACATTCTTCTTACCCAGGAGAACACTGATTGATTCCTAGTCATGCCTCGTCGTTCTCATGTTATTACACTAAAAGTATGTTATTACACTAAATTATTTATTATAAAGTATGTTCTTATACTAAATTCTTACCATTACTATATTACTTTCTAACTTGCATTACATGTTATTATATTTATCTATACACTTGTATTACATGTTATTATATTTATCTATACACTTGTATTACATGTTATTCTAAATTTATAGATTAGTGTTATTATATATTAGTATTACATGTTAATATGCATTAGTATTTATACATTAGTATTAAATGTTATTATTATACATTACTATTACAAACTATTATACTTTAGTTATTATACATTAGTATTACATGTTATTATAAATTTATACATTAGTGTTTGTATATACACTTGTATTACATGTTATTTTAAATTTATAGATTAGTGTTATTAGACATTAGTATTACATGTTAATATACATTAGTGTTATTATACATTGGTTATTATACATTACTATTACACGTTATTATACTGTAGTTATTATACTTTAGTTATTCTACATGAGTATTACAAGTTATTACATTTGTTTATTATACATTAGTATGATGTTTACATATGTCATATGCTAAACTATTGTTAGTCAATTGATATTATAGTATAAGTTTATTATTTTATAATAATTAGCTCATACTATTATTGAATTTAACTAAATATATAAGTTATAGTTATATAAAATATATATGATGAATATATAGCAAAATGCATATATTTTTATAACATATGTATAATATCGGAGCCAGAGTAGAGTTCAACTCTTCAAGGGAAAAAGACTCTGACTCTGACTTTTCAAGTGGAGCAAGAGTAGAGTCGGAGTCAGAGTCAGATTTTTGCTCAGCCCTGGGCCAGCAGCCATGTGGAGGAGTCAATTTTGGATACCACACGCTAGCTAAGGGCTTTTTATATTCAGTAAGTTTCCTTGCTTTAGTTGCTATGTTACCCCTTTTTCCTCTTCATAACACATATTGGTTTTGTGTCCCAAAAGGTCAACCAACTCGCTAGTTGGATCTTCAATCACCAGCTTTATCTAGAAGATGAGATTCGCTCTCTGAGTGCCTATGCCGAAAAGGCCTGCCAAGTTATTTTCGAAGCGAGGGTGGAAAGAGATGAGCTGGCAAATGCATGTTCTCATTGGGAATCTTACTCCATAAAGACATCACCAATCTGTGGGATGAGTTAGTTGGTCTACGCTAAGACTTGCAAAAATATGATGAAGAGATGTCGAGGTGCCACTTCGAGGTCAAATTTTTGGAGAAAGAACGCGACACTTGGTGGGATAGGCTTCAACGCCTGGGGAAATAGTTGGAGGAAACTAGACAACGCTCCTTGGAGTATGCTAGTATGGCGGCTCAGTCAAAGAACCTTCGACGAGGGCTTTCTGTGACTCTTGACTATGTTCATGGTGAGATGGCTCAACTGGAGGTTTGGTACGCGGGGGCCAACAAGGACCTCAAGAATCATAACGAGGAGTTTCTTAAGCTTGGTCATGTCACTAAGATTCATAGGAAGAAATCTTTCAATTTCGAGCAAAAAACATTCATGTTGGAGGTTGAGTTAAGGGCTTCCAGAGAGTAGGTTGTACACCTTTCTCTTTAGCTTGCAGTGGCTAAGGATGTTCATGACCAAATCTTGGCGTTAGGTTATAAATATGGTATGCACTTTGAGGAGCTACTTGTTAAATAATCCTCATATAAATTTAAGGTTGCTGAACTTTGACTCCCTTTGTTATGGTCGTGCCCCCTTCCATTCTGTTGACTCTTTGAGTTGAGATGTGATGCCCAATGCTTTCCCTCTTCCAGCTCCGAACCCTTGATTTTTTACTATTTTCCTTGTACTTGAACCATTTTTTGCATAATCATATTTCTTTTATTTGAAGTTGGATCTTTCTGCTTTAGATTGAACTTTGTATGTAGTGTATGCTTGCATTTTGATACTAGTTGTAGAACCATTAGGTTGCATAAATGTTTGTTGTTGAACCTAATGTTTCAAGTTTTGTGTAATTATATATCTACACATGGATTTTGATGATAACAAATGAATTCAAAGAACAAAGGAGTCTCAAGCTCAAGTTGTCTACACAATGGAGTCAAACACATCAAGGAAACAAGCATGAGCAAGAAGGGAACAAGTTCACATTAAAGTGATAGAGTAATGTTGTAAATCTCTTAAAAATTCGAAATTAGGATTAAGGCTCAAAATTAATATTTTATCATAAAGCATTAAAATACATTTTTCACATGTGCATGAATATTTAAAAATTTTTGAAAGATGATTGATTGTCATCTTTCACATATGCATACCTTGATTAAAGGGTTGAACTTTGAAAATATTAAAAATGATTGATTGTCATCTTTCACATGTGCATGTTTTATTTGAATATTTTCAAAAGTGATTGATGTTTTTTTTTACTTATGCAAAAGGTAGATGATTTTGTTTGAAAATTTTGAAAAGTAAAGTGTGCTTCTTTTGTCATATGCAAAAAGTAAAAGATAAGGTTTGAATTTTTTGAAAAGAAAAGTGTGCTCCTTTTGTCATATGCCAAAAGTAAAAGATTAGGTTTGAAATTTTTGATAAATGAATGATGTTGTCTTTGACAATTGAAAAAGAAGAACCTTTTATTTGAATTTTTTGAAAAAGTGAATGATGTTGTCTTTGACATGTGAATCTTTTTAAATTTGAATATGAAGTCCCATATGCCTATAAATAGATCATTTGAGAGTTTCACATTTACAACATCCAGAGCATACAACATTCATTCAAAACTTTCATTCTCTCTTCTATAAGTATTGAGCCTTAATCTTTATTCATTTTGAGAGATATAGTTTGCGCTGTATTGTTCTTATTTCACTCATTGAGGAGTGTTTTCTGATAACCTACCCACTATTAGCTCTTGTATCAGTAAAAGGGTGTGTATAATCCTTGTGCGTGTAGAAAGTGTTCTACACAGGGAATAGTTGAATCACCACGTGTAAGGTGATTGCAAGTGTAGAGGGTGTTCTATACGGATCCTTTGTAACGGTGTTGTTCAAAGGTGTAATAGGTTTCTATCTTCACCTGAATGAGGTTAAATAGTGAATTTGGGAATCCTCAAGGGGTAGTTTGAGGCGAGGACGTAGGCAGTGGGGTCGAACCTCGTTTACATACTCAGTTTGCTTCTCTCTTACCCTTACTCTTATAAGTATTGTTATTTCGTATTTTGTTTATATTTTATAGTATATATTTGATTTATAATAGTTATTTTTTTTAATACAACTCAACTCACCCCCCTCTTGTGTTAGTCATCTGGGCAACATTTGTATACTTGCTACTTTGAGCTATGCTTGAGACTTTATTGTGCTAAAGGCTTAGGGATAACATTTTTGGAAGAGAGGGCTAATGCACTCAAGGGAGTCTCATCGCCCTTTAGTAGTCATGTGCCAATGCAAGGGCATCCCACTTAAGGGGCGAGGGTCGATGCACTCAAGGGAGTGTCATCACTCTTTAGTATTCATGTGAGAATGCAAGGGCATTCAGCTTAAGGGACGAGGGTCGATGCATTTAAGGGAGTTGTCATTGTCCATTAGTCGTCCTTTGTGAATGCAAGGGCATTCAGCTTAAGGGGCAAAGTTCAATGCACTCAAGGAAACATCATTACCGTTTAGTCACCATGTGCAAATGCAAGGGCATTCGGCTTAAGAGGCGAGGGTCGATGCACTGAAGGAAGTGTCATCTCTCTTTAGTCATCATGTGTGAATGCAAGGGCATTTAGCTTAAGGGGCAAGGGTTGATGCATTCAAATGAATGTCATTGCCCATTAGTCGTAGTGTGCGAATGCAAGGACACTTGGCTTAAGGGGCGAGGGTTGATTTACTCCTTGAGTTTCATCGTCCTTTAGTCACTGTGTGCGAATGCAGGGGCATTAGACTTAATGGGTGAGGGTGGATGCACACGAAAGAGTGTCATCGCCCTTTAGTCACCCTTTGTGAATGCAAGGGCATTCGGCTTAAGGGGCAAAAGTAAACGTACTCAAGGTAGTGTCATCACCGTTTAGTCTCCGTGTACGAATGCAAGGCATTCAACTTAAGGGGTGAGGGTGGATGCACTAAAGGGAGTGTCATCGCCCTTTAGTCACCATGTGCGAATGCAAGGGCTTTTAGCTTATGGGCTGAGGGTCGATCCAATCAAGGGAGTGTCATTGCCCTTTAGTTGTCGTGTGCAAATGCATGAACATTTGACTTAAGGGTGATGATTGATGCACTCAAGGTAGTTTCATCGCCCTTTATTCAACGTGTGTGAATGCAAGGTTAAGGGGTGAGGGTTGATGTACTCAAGGGAGTTTCATCACCCTTTAGTTTCCATTTGCAAATGTAAGGGCACTCGACTGTTGCTCTAATTGGGAGAAAACATCTTTATACGACAAGGGACATTATTTGGAAAGGATATAATTTCATTCATAACTTTGAGTTTACATGGATACTCAAATGAAATATTTCCTTGTGTTTAGCATTCCATGGATGTGGTAGCTCCTTTCCTACTATGTCTTTGAGACTGTATGATCATGATCCATAGTTAGCAATAACTACAAACATTCCCTCCCATCAAGGACCAAGTTTACCTTCTCCTTGTGTCATCGTTCCTGCTTCCTTTAGGACCAACCTTAAATGATATGGGTTTTATCCTCCTGTTGAAATAATGTTCCGCTTTGTTTTTATTAGCTACCATTTTCACTTCAACTTTTTCTCTTCTTTCCCCCAATAAGTCAAGATGTTCTTCTAGTTTTTTGTCATTGGAGTCTTTGTTGAAGTGTTGGACTTTGTAGCCTGGCATCCCGATTTTCTACCGGTATAGCCGCCTCTCTCCCATAGGTTAGGGCAAAAGGGGTTTCTCTTGTAGGCATCCTAGTGATGGTTCGATACGCCCACAAGACACCTAAAGCTCCTTAGCCCAATTTCATTTCTTGTCCTCTAACCTCTTTTTCAACATCTTTAGCAGGGTCTTGTTGGTTGCTTCTACTTTCCCACTGGTTTGGGGATGATCTAAACTCAGTGCACCAATCGTGGTAAAGACCAAAATCGAATTGCCGCCCGTTGTCTGAAATTATGCTTCAGGGTAGGCCAAATCAGCATCAATAGCTTTCCATAGAAACTTGATGATATTATTTGCTATGATGGTGGCCAAGCTTATACTTAAACCCACTCGATGAACTGTAGGGCGACAACTAAAAATTGTACTCCTCCTTTGCTTGGGGGTAAGGGACCAACTATGTCGACCCATCATTGTGCAAACGACCAAGGTGAAATGATTGATGTTAATTCCTCCAGTAGGCAATGAGGTACTGGTGCAAATAGTGAACATTTTGTGCATTTCCTAATAAATTTTTTCCACTTCCTTGAGGAAATGCAACTAATAATAGCTTGCCCTAATGACCTTTCCTGCTAGGGCTCTCCTACCATAGTGGTTCCCACATATTCTTTTATGTATCTCTGCCAATATGGACTATGATTCTTCAAACGAGATGCATCTTAGGAGAGAGGGTGGAGAAGCCTCGTTTGTATAACACTCCATCTATTAGGGTGAAGTGTACTGCTTTGTTCTTTACCTTCCTTGCCTCCCTTTTTCAGCAGGGAGCTTTCTACATTCAAATATTTGATCACATTCAGTGCCCATTCTAGTGCTCATGGTCTTACTTTTGAGACATCAATCCCAATGGTAGGAATTTCTAATGTCTTGATCGCTGGTTCCCAAGGTAGAGTAGGGTCTTCCATGTCTAAGGCAATTGGCGCTAATTTGTCCGCCTTCTAGTTTTCTTCCATGCTTGAGGCAATTTGCACCATATATTTTTTCAATCTCTCGCCTTTCGTCATGTATTCTCCTATTACCTGATTGACGACTACTTGGGAGTCTACCTTTATATCAACCTCCTTTGCTCCTAATGCTTCACCCGTGGCAAGCCTTGCTAGCAAGGCTTCGTATTCTACCTCGTTATTGGTGGCTTTGAAGGCTAGTTTTATTTCATAGTAAAAGTCATCCCCAGAATTTGTTGTGAAATGCATGCCTAACCACACCCCCAAGAGCGATAGGATGATCCATCGACAAAGATTTGTCAAGGTCTTCTTGTTGGTGTAGCTTGAATCTCTTCTAAGAAATTGGTAAATTCGGCTATTAAGTCCGTCAAGATTTGTCCTTTCATGGCATTTTGGGGAAGATAATCGATGTCAAATTCAGTTGGCTCAACTGATCAATTCATGAGGCATTCGGTTTCCTTAGCACTTTCTTCAAAGGGAATTACATTAAGAATTTGATCGGGTGAGTTTGGAAGTAGGATATTAATCCTTGGGTGGTCATTACCAACCTGAATGCTAACATGTCCATCCAGGTAACAAACCTTAGCTCCCTTATAAAGCTCGACTCATGTAGTACATTGGTCTCTGGTTGCCCTTCTCTTCTTTAACTATAGTGATCCAAGGAGACAAATATGTACAAGTATAATGTATCTCCCTACCCTGCTTGACTTAGGAGTGACTGGCTGAATAGATACTCCTTCAACTTTAAACATGATCACATGGGTCATTCCAAACTAAACGTAGAGACATACCTTGAAGAAAGGCAAGCACTTGTTTGTGGACCTAGAGACAAATCTATTAAGTGTCGTTCTCCATCCAGTTAATTTCAACACCTCGTTTATATTTTGAGGTGGTTTCATGTTCATTATTGCTTTAATTTTTTTTTTTTCAAGTTGGCCTCTATACGTCTCTCTGAGACCAAGAAACCAAGGATTTTTCCGAATCTACACCGAAGCCAAACTTTGCCAGGTTAAGCTTCATCTTGTATTGTCATAGGACAAAGAAAGCTTCTCGTAGGTTGACTATGTGTTGCTCGGGTTTTTTGCTTTTGACGAACAGGTCATCTATGTAAACCTCCATGTTACGGCCTATTAGCTTCTTGAACATGCAGTTCACCAAACTTTGGTATGTAGCCATAGCATTCTTTAGCCCAAAGGGCATTGCTTGGTAACAATACAACCCATGATTTGTTATGAATTATGTCTTATCTTAATTGTCTAGGTTCACCCAGATTTTGTTATAGCTTGAGTAAGCATCCATAAAACTCAACATGCAATATCCCGTCGTGGAGTCCACAATCAAATCAACTCATTACAGGGGGAAGCTATCATTGGGGCATGTCTTGTTTAGATCGTTGAAGTCAATTCACATTCTCTATTTTTCATTTGTCTTCTTCAACAATACCACATTGGATAGCCATTCAAGGTCGTGTGCTTCTCTAATAAACACACAAGTAGGAGTCATTCCACTTCTTTAGCTGTTGCAGCGTATTTCTCCATTCTGAAACTCCTTCATTTTTGTCAAATCTTCTTGGCCTCAAGACTTACTCAAAGACGATGCTAACCTCATTCTCAATCTCAGACATGTCTTCATGGCTTTAGGCAAACACATCATTGTGTTCAATCAAGAGTTGTTTCAACTACTACCATATCTTGGACCCCATTCTAGTTTTGATCCTTGTTGTGGCTTCAGTATGATTTGGGTTCAAGAACACAAGTTTTAAAAGTTCATTCACCTCTACTTGTTTCAGATTCTCCTCATCCCTCATTTCAACCTCGTGGTCAATAAGTTTGTGTGGCGGTGTCAGGCTTCACCAAACTCTAAACCATTCATACATCCCTTCCCCCGTTGTTAAGCTCTTGCATGTAGCATTCTCATTCCATTACTTACTCACCATGTACCTCTCCTACTCATGCCTCTATCGGGAACTTCATCTTTAGGTGGTAGGTGGAGATGAAATTAAAATGAATATAAATAAATCAAAATAATAAAATAAAAACAACAATTACCAGGTGGTCAAGATCTAGACTGATCACCACCCTCCTCCTTATCTGTCTCCTTAAAATCTAAAATATCCAGAACATGAATATCATTTCCCATCATCTAACTCTGTGTGCATATCAATGCCTCTAGATTTGTAGGTGACAATAAACTATAGAAAGGATCCAATATGCGCCCTCTGGTACTAACGCTAACTCTAAGGTGACGGTGCTAATAGGAATAGCCAAAATACAACGGGCAATCTCAGAAGGGATGTAATATTTCTTTACTGCCACATTCCACCATCCTAATATATCGAAATCATCATCAGCTTGAATAAGATCCCCGACAAATAGTTGTCTAACTCCAAAACCACCTCTGTAGATTGATGGACTAGTGTGGAATTCTGTGTGAGGGTCTTAGTCCACACCAATCTATACTTCTTTGTTGGCCCGGTGTCTGGAGGAGGCATTGGGGTAAATGTAGGTGTAGTAGATGCAGTACCACCCTTAATCACATTTAACTCATCATACAATTTTTTCAGGGTATCTAGGGTCATTTCACCAATAAGATCAGTCCATGCCTGATCGTGCGCAAGTCTCAAACCATATAACATGCCAAAAAGTTTCAGACGGGGATCGAGAATAACAACCACATATAACAAAATATAGTCTACTCAAATCTCCCCAATACTTGTCATATTTGACACTCATGGTCAATGCCATCCCCCTCATCCTTTGATTGGAACCCCTATGCATATCTTCTAATTCTTCTTTCACCCTATATATTTGTTGAGAACACTCATGGGATGTAGGGTACAAAGAATCAGATAAGTTCAATATGACACGTAAAAAAGCCCGAGAAAATCAACAAAAGTATAAACTAGCTCCCAATCATCATCATTAGGCTTTCATAATCCTCCGTGCTCATCAAAATATTTGACATATTGGATGTCTTCATCACCCAATAATTGAAAGGCTGCCTTATATTCTTGGGCCACCTCCAACATCAAGAAGGTTGAGTTCCATCTAGTAGGAGCATCAGTACAGAGACCCTTCTTCAATGTTATGCTTATGGCCTTTGCAGCAACCTTGAATTTCTCCAATCTAGAAGGAGAAGACCTTACAAATTTCACAACCATTCTAACTTGTGCAACCGAGTCATCAATATCTTTCAACCCCTCAGTCACAATTATATTCAAGATATGTACAGCACATCTAACATGCAAATATTCACCACCCAAGAATGTCTTATTTGCCTCTCTAAGTTAAATTTTTAGATATCCCAAGGCGACATCATTAGACGAGGCATTATCAACCGAAACTGTCAAAACACGTGCCAACCTCCACTCCTTTATTGCGACCTCAAGGTCTTTCCAATCGTCTCACCGTTGTGATCAGTTATTTGACAAAAATTAGTAATCTTTTTTTGAAGAATCCAATCAGAATCAACAAAATGGACATTCAAAGATGTCATTTATATTTTGGATAGAAGTCCAAGTATCGATAGTGAGGCAAACTACTAAACCCGCCAATTGGCCCCTTCAAACATCTTTATTTTTTATGTACATCTTTTTAATATCCTTTACCATAGTGTGGCGAGAAGGAAGCATAAATCTAGGTTTCAATTCTTGGACAAGTTCTTGAAACCATCTCCCTTGCACAAATTGAAAAAGTAGCTTGTTGATGATAACCATACAAGTTACCTTTCTTCTACACTCATCGGGATTATATTTCGTATACCCCTTCAATGTTGGACCCCCACTATTCCCATCCGCTATTTTTTTTAGTCCAATATCTAGTCTAGATTGACTCTTCTCTAGTAAAGATCTTAATATTAGACTCTTCTTGCATTGTTTCTCTAAATGGACCTTCATCTAGGATGTACCATGTTTCCTATAGTGACATCCATATACTTTTCCACAGTGATTACATTTAACTTGAGGGCTATTGGGGTCACCACCCTCTAGTTTGGTAAAGTGAGACCAAATAACCAAAGTAGGTTTCTTGCCCTATGTGGGCTTGGGGGCAGGGCAAGGTGTACTCCCCGTAGGGGTTAGGATAGGGTTAGGTTTTAGGGCAAGGGTACTAGCTGAGGCAGGAGAGCTATAACTGAAATCTGAATCCATTTTAGAAGACATTCCTAATTCTCCAACACAATAAAAGAATTTTAAATCAAGCAACACAAGACATAAAAAAATCATAATAATAGTATAATACACCACACATGAAAAAACAAGGCAAAGTGCAAAGCCAACACAACACACACAAAATGAAACGGAATAATACACCAAATAAAATAATAATAATAATAGTTCTAAGAGTTTCCTAGTTAATTAGTTTAGTGTTGCCTAGTTAATTATTACAAAATTCAATTGATTTAGGGTTTCAACTTTCAATTGAAACCCCTAATTGGCTAATTTAAGATTTTGAATTGATTGAAACCCCTAAATCAATTTAGGGTTTCGGATTGGAACCCTAAACTAATTTAGGGCTCCAAATCCAAAACTCTAAATCCCCTCATTGAAACCATTAATTTAGAGTTTCAGATTTAGAACCTTAAATTTTAGGGTTTAGATCAAAAATTGAAACCCCTAAATCAATTTAGGGTTTCAGATTTGGAACCCTAAAATTTAGGGAGGGTTCCAAATCCGAAATCCTAAATTAGGGGTTTCAATGGAAACCCCTAATTGGCTAATTTAGATTAAAACCCCTAAATCAATTCAGGGTTTTGGATTGGAACCCTAAACTAATTTAGGGTTCCAAATCCGAAATCATAAATCCTTGTTTCAAAGATGGATGAATAAAATCTTCAAAAGAGCGTAAAGAATTAATTTTTCTAAATAGTTTATATTGATTATATACTTTTGTTTCAAAATTTGTTATGCATGCATGTTTTTTAAACAAAAGAAGATTGAATGCGAGTAACCTCAAGCTCCTTTTTTTCTAAAAGGAAATAAATAATAAAAAAGGGTTTCAATTGAAACCATAAATTAGGGGTTATAGGGTTTCGGATTTGGAACCCTAAATTAGATTGAAACCTCTAAATCAATTTAGGGTTTTGGATTGGAACCCTAAACTAATTTAGGGTTCCAATCCAAAACCCTAACACCCTTAATTTAGGGTTTCGGATTTGGAACCTTAAATTTTACGGTTCCAAATCCGAAACCCTAAATTAGGGTTTTCAATTGAAACTCACAAATTAGGGTTTCAATTAAAACCCCTAATTGGCTAATTTTGATTGAAACCCCTAAATCAATTTAGGGTTTCGGATTGGAACCCTAAACTAATTTAGGATTCCAAATCTGAAACCCTACAAACTAAAAATAAATAAATAAAGCAAACAATCGGTTCAAACAAAACAATACACATGCACAATCACAATCCACGAATCCACATTACACAAATTCTCATCCTCCATCTCCGATTCAAGCTATCCTTCCTCCAATCTCCGATTCAAACTCAATAAAAAATAATAATAAATGGAGAAACAAAAACTTAGGGTTTCAGATTGAAGGAGTCTTACCTTTGGTAGTACCACGCGACGACGAGAGAGGATACTGGAAGTCCAGATTATCGTGCATCGTGCAAGAGAGAGAGAGAGAGAGAGAGAGAGAGAGAGAAGAGGGGGAAACGTAAGACACTTGATGAAATGACGCCATTTTATATATATAAATATGTATTTATATATATAAATACATATTTATATATATATGATAATTGATATGCGGAGCGGGCCAGGAAAAGTATGGAGTGGTGCTTAGCCCCCTCCGTCTCCCGCCTCCGCTGGAGACCTCTTGTGAGAGTGGGGGCCCCCTACCCCCGCTTTAACAAAACCCCCACCCCACATGGGCAAGGGAGGGGTGAATGGGGCGGTGCAGCGGGGTGCGGGGGCCTCGCTGCTCACCCCTACTAGGAAGTTAGTCATGGTGGTGATTATGCATAGTCCTTTTCCAGTAGACATGGGCAGTGTTATAGCACCCACAGGTTGAACAACATCTTTTGATAACCATTTCAGCAATGTGGGAGATGGGCATAGTCGGCCTGGGTCAGTCCCCATCTTTGTAAAAGCATCCTAAAATAGGATATTGGTTGAGATGCCATTGTCAACTAGGATTCTCCAGATAGTATAGTTGGCTACCAACAACATCACTACCAAAGTGCCATCATGAGGGTACTGCACTGGTCTCCCTCGCAATCCTCCTTGCCAAAAGATATGGCGACTTCCTTCTGGCTCTTTGCTTGCTTTTGGGGCCTCTCTGTCAGGTATACTTATTCATATCTAGCCTTCTTTGCATACACCTTTCTACTAGAAGATGTGGAGCCACCCTAAGTAAATACTACCACTATCATCTGGCTCGCCCAAGGGTGCATTTTTTCTACCTAGGCTTTGGAAAGGAGCGTCTTTGGGATTTCCCATGTTGTCCTTTGTTGTTTCAAGCTTTCACTTTTGTGTGGCCTTCGAGTCTGCCCTATCCTCTGGCCTAAAGATTGCCCTTTGGGTGTTGACTGTTGGGTGACCAACCATTCAAACTCCCCATTTTCCCTCATTGTTTATGTCTTCTTCTTCAAGGGGCAGCAATCTTTCGTCCTATGCCCATCCACTTGGTAGTAAGTGTGGAAATGACAGTTTCTTCTGTTTTGGTCACCATCACCCCGTGCATGTCCTTCGCCATTTGCTTGCACATTCAAACTCGTGTGTAAGCATAGAATTTGAATTTCTAGAAGACGTACCTATGTCCCACCCCCTACCATATTGGCCTATCTTGGCCTTTTCCTGTGCCTTCTCACCGCTTGGTTTCTTGGAGCTATTCTTTGTCTACTCCAATTCAAGCCTCTTTGTTGTGGTTAGGGTCCTAAGGGTATCTTCGGAGTTGACGAAGTCATCCGCCCTGTCCATGTACTCACATAGTATTGTGGGAGTTCTTCTAGCCAATTCCGCCGTGAATGCGTGTTCCTGGGCCATACACTGCCCAGGAGCCCTGCGAGCGTAATCTTCTCTCGTCTTGATATTCGACAGACATGTTCTCCTTGTTAAACCTAGTTAGGTACACCTTCAAGCTTTTGTCCTCCCATTGTGCTCAAGTTCCACACAGAGATGGCATGCTTTGCCATAGAATAGACTGTATGGAGACATACCCAAGTATAGTCTTATAAGCAGTCATGTATGCCCACAAGGCATCAACCAACCTCAAAGACCAATCTTTCCTTGAGATTAATAGTTTTTTCAAGAACATGCTTAATTTCCCTGTTAGCTAATTCCACTTGGCCATTGGTTTGTGGGTGATAAGGGGTGGACACTTTGTGATGGATTCCATACTTTTTTAAAAGTGATTCTAGTGGTCTGTTACAAAAATATGTTCCATTATCACTGATAATGGCCCAGGGCATGCCAAACCTAGACACTATGTTGTCTTTTATGAATTTGAGCACCACTTGGTGATCATTCTTTTTACAAGGATGGCTTCCACTCATTTGGACACATAATCAATTGTTACCAAAATATAAACATACCCAAAAGAAGGGGGAAATGGGCCCATGAAGTCTAGACCCTAGCAATAAAAAATTTCCAAGACTAGAATAGGGTGCAGGGGCATCATGTTCCTCTTAGTTATCCCTCCTAGTTTTTGACTTGGCTCACACTTTTTGCAGAATTCCAAAGCATCTTTAAATAAATGAGGCCAATACAAACCAGATTGTAAGATTTTAGCCACTGTTTTCTTTGCAGAAAAGTGGCCCCCACAAGCCCCATTGTGACAAGTAGACAGAACATCAAAAGTCTCATTGTCAGGGACACACTTACAGATTATTTGATCAAAACAGTATTTGAACAGGTAAGGGTCGCCATAAAAAAAATACTTTACCTCCGCTTTGAACCTTTTTAGATCCTGAGGAGTCCAATGTGGAGGTGCTTTCCCTGTCATCAAGAAATTAACAATGTCAACATACCATGGTGCACTCTCAATTAAAAGTATTTGCTCATTAGGGAAAGATTCAGAGATTGGCAAAGAAGAATCAGGTTTAGTGACAGTTAATCTGGACAGATGGTCAGCCACCACATTCTCCACTCACTTGGTGTCGTGAATTATGATATTAAATTCCTACAAAAGCAATCCTTAATGATTTGAAAATAAAGCTTGCTGCCTCTCTAGAAATCCTTAATGAGAACAAGGTGTGGTGCATTCTGAAACACAATAAAATCTACAAAGAAAACAGGTGAGAAACTAAAATATATGCATGGACAAAGGAAGACAAGTGCAGTATTTAGGACTGGATTTCTCAAAGACTTTAAAACAAGCACCTAGGCTACAAGTCCTCTTTGCACCGAGGGATTCCAATGGGGTTTGGCATTCACAATTACTATCACATTCAATTTCAGTCAAGAATAAAGCATATGGACAATGTATATGATTTAAGCACTAACAGACATTTTTTGAATAACCTCAGCAGATTTCATATCAATCATCGAACATTAAGCAATTCAAAATTAGAGTCTGTGTCCCTTAAGCATCCACCATGCCTTGAGTCAACAATGAACCAAAAAGGATTACAAATGAAACCCTAGTCTCGATTTCTATGAAGTTGACGGACATTTATGAGAGTACAAATTAAAACCAAAAGAAAGAACCAAAAACCCCCAAGTGAATACTGTGCAAAGGATTCCCTTGACCTAGGTTACTAAAATTACTCTTCCATCAAGTATGAAAATAAACTGTTAATCCAAAAAGAAACATGATCCATCACACATAGAAAAGGAAAAGAAACAAAGAAAACCCAAATTGAGAACAAAATCTTCTCCGAGTGATTTTTGGGCTCTACCAAAAATCCCAACGCCCCCTTCTCGTGCACCACCTATCTCCTTTAAGGCTCTCTTCCCTCATCCTTAATGCTTCTACTGAACTCTCTCTCCAGGTTGTTACTCCCTCCAATTCCATGCGGTTGTCAAATGTGTGAAGTCTGCAATGTAGAGTAACAAGGGTTGGGGCACTCGAGAGGGTTCTATTCTTCTCCTATTTCTTCTATGTGTCGAGTGAATGAGAGTTAATTGGTAGAGTGAGTATTTCACATGCATTTTTTCCATTTTAACCCTGTGATGCTTCTACTGCAATGTATGATATGAATGCACATAAGTGACTTTTTTTTAGACCAAAAACCCTTAGTTTACATGCTCAGTTTTTATATTATTTCCACTCAATCACCTTGCGATTTAACCTTCTCTAAATCAGCCTTTATGTTGGAGAGGATTAATATCCTGAGCAAGCATCACAGTGGGAATCATGCTAGATATTGTTTGTCTGTTATATCATTAATGTGTGGTTAATGATAGCTTAATTCAAATTTCGTACTGGTGCATTTTGGCAGTTGCCCCTTTGATTTGTGTTGCACGAGCCTTTGATTGCCAGTTCATGGGCATTTATGGTTGTGGGTTCAGCCCACTCTTTACGAAGGACTATTTGGCCCTTCACACATTGACGGATTTATTACTTGCGAGGTAGGAAGAGGCTATATAAGCAAGAGCAATACTACATACAGTCGTGGAATTACAAACACCGCACAATCGCTTTGAAAAAGAGTAGAGTCCACGATTAAAAAGTTAGTTTTTTTTTCATGTGGGTCCCATATAGTTTTTTTTTTCATGTGGGTCCCATATTAATTCATTTTTTTCAAAGCGACTACACGTCGCTTGCATAACCATAACTGTAAATATCATTTCTCTATAAGCAATCGCCATAAGTAAACTTTGTAAGCAAAACGTTGAAAAGCGTAAAGTATCAATGGGGCTGAAAATAACAAGAAAAAGAAATAAAAAGTAAAAGCATCCAACAAAGACTAACCAGGAAAAAAAATTCAAGAGCGAGAAGAACAAAACTTGGATTTAAAACTCTTTTATGGCTGCAAACAAACCAAGTTGAGTCAAAGTCAAATAATGGTGCTCAAGTTTGATTAATACATTCGTTTAAACTCGGTTCGAACTCAAATAAAACTCAAAAATTCTTGTTTAAACTTAGTTCATTAACCATTAAAATTGTTTGAATTTGGCTCAAGCTCGACTAAAAATAAACAAACAAGTTGAGTTTTTTTTTTTTAATTTCTAAATCTTACCTTTTGATTAATTAAAAATTTTTAAATTTTACAAAAAAAAAACTCTATTTAACTATTCTACCAAATAATTATGATTAAAAAAATTCTTTTGGTATAACTTTTTATAAAATAACTTATAGTTATAAATTAAAAAATAATAATACATAAAATAAATATAATAAACTAAACTATTTAATATGTATAGATATATAATAAATCAAAAGTTATAGTTGTATGATATATTATGATATATTATTATACGAATGATCTTATACATACTAATTTGGAAACATAACATATATATATATATATATTAGATAAAGTAAACTGTTAATAAATTAGTAATATATAATTAAGTATGTAAAATATAACGAACAAGTAATAAATATAACATATACATATATAAAACGAGTCCAAGTTGAGCTCATTCAACTTATCGAATTTTACTCGTTTAATATTCATATTTATATTAGTATTTATAAATATTTCATTTATTAAATTAACTGAATTTGAACTGAATATACACAAATCAAATTCGAGCTGTTTATGAGTTGTTCTATTCATTTGCAGCCCCAAGCCCTTTGAACTAGCATGGCATCCTCTGAAAAACCAAAGAAGTGAACTGACCGAATAAGAAGAATCAGCGTAGCAGAAAGATGAGATTTGAATTTAGGATGTAATCCTGTGTAGCAGCATCAATATTTGTAATTAACGTGTCATTACTGCACTGCTGGCTGTAGAACTAGAAAGACTACCACATCTGGTCGACAGAAATATCTCAATAATAAATAAAATAGATGTGATGTGTAAAGATGATAAGTAAAATTATTCAATAAATAATAAATAGACAAGAAATGTTGAATTTGATGGAAGGGACAGTGCAAGCGGGCATTTCTAAGTTTGAATTTGAAAGTCCAAAAAACAAAATAAAAATATGAGGCTTAACAGTACTAAATACAGTCTTAGAACATATAACCTCTGTCCATATAATTAGTGCCAAAGTATTTAGGAATTCCTTGTATGATTCTAACCGAAAATCCAAAGGAAAGATTGATTTGTCACATCCATTTAGGTAGAGAGAGAGAGAGAGAGGGAAAAGAAGGAGGGGGGGGGGGGGGGTGGGGCGGCGGCTTAATTGTCTAATTAAAAGTTGCAAGGACCAAATCAATGAATATGTGAAACTCCAAGGACGATATTTGTAAAAAACAATACATATTTAAGTGGAAAATTGTATTCAGAAAAAGCCCAAGGAGAGAATGAAATAAATTTGAAGCTACTTTCTTAAAAAACAATCATTTTTAACTTTTTTTTTTTTTTAAATAAAATCTAGCATTTTGCAAAAATATAATTGCTCCAATGAAACAGTCAAAACGCTCCTAAAGAGACTCTCATATGCCTTAGAGATATCCATGCAAGAATTTCGCCTACCTTAACATTATTTCTATGGCTTAGAAAAAGAAATAAAGGCACATACAATAATCAAATGAGTATCATGAGAATACAAAATTAATAAAATCTACAGCATATATCGGATGCAGAATTCCCCCCACAGTTCAGAAAAGTAAGAAGAACATTCCAGCTAGAGAAATTGCTCTTTTACATTAACAAGACCTCACATCTCAGTGGGAACTAGGTCGAGCAAGATGTTTTCAGCTGTGACTACATACTAAAATAAATTCGCCCCATCTCCCTCTCAAATGCAAGCACGGTATACCTGGCACAGTAACAAAACTTACAGTTAACCGTGATTCTAATTGCAGGTTATTGCTTACATATCATCTAATGAAATATAGACAAAAAAAAAAGTGTTGTGGGATCTGTTATTTAACCCCTAGGAGTTAGCTCAAGTGGAAAAAGCATTGATCTTGGTGGTACACTCCCTCTAGGTCTAAGGTTCAAGTCCTCCTGGGTGCAAACAATTTCTAAGGGTCATCGGACTGGAAGAACTTCCCCTTGAGTAACCATGCACTTGTGGGAAACTCCTTGCCGAGGGCCTATGCACCCTTGGGATTTGTCAAGACTTTGTTTTCAAACACCGGGTGACAATAAAAAATAAATAAATAAATAAAAAAGAGGATCTATTCTTCTAGGAGATTATTTCTAGAAGAGTGGAATTAGATATTTATGTAGTCAGAGCAGTGAAGTACCCTTGACAAGATCCATTAGGAACTTTGTCCACCCTCAAGGACCTCTACATCATCAATGGGCACTTTTTTTACTCATTCAAACGTTGTCCAGTTTTAGCTCCTATTTTCCAACCCTTTTTGCTTCTACATCGTTCCAATAGATGCTGTTCCTCAGTACACAAAGAACCGCAAATATACTCCAAGGTCACTGCCTAAAGAAGATAGATGACAATGCAATTACCTGTTCTATGATTGCAGCCAAAGGTCAGAAATAAGGACAACAAACCATATCTTGACAGCTCAACCATTAGAGGGGAGAGCCTTTAAGGCTTGGGAACTGTCACATTTAAAATTTTCACATCTTGGTAAGGCGTGTCAGCCTTATCTGTCTTCACTTTCTCTATAGCCTGTCAAAGCATAAGAATTTCAGGTGTTGTTCAAGGTCAGCCAAAAAGAAAAACAGAGAAAAAAACATAAATTAAGACAGATTAAACCAGAGAATAATTGGACAATTCCCGAATTCAGCGGCATGGAATCTATCTTCAGTATTTTGTTGGTATGGAAGAAATATATGTAGAAAAAGGTGCCAATGCATGCCATATAGTATAAGTTACTTTCACGTTCTGTTATTCAAAAAGCATGTTTCTGCATGATGGAAAGGTTTTGTATCTTTGTCACAAGTGCAAGTTAACAACAATGTATGCTGAACATTGCAGCAATTAATGATGCTCACATGTGTAAACTCACAATACCTGTACAACGTCCATTCCCTTTATAACTCTACCAAAAACTGTATGTTTATTGTCCAGCCAAGGGGTTGCGACTGTGGTGATAAAAAACTGAGATCCATTGGTGTTTGGGCCAGCATTTGCCATTGACACTGTAAAAGGTCTGTCATGTCGTAAACTGCAAAAACACACAGATTAATGCTATATCAACTACTTAAATAGATAGCCACTTAAAACATACCACATCCGCAGTGAGACTAGGAATGATAAATATAGGATGAAGAATAACATTTCCCAAAAACAAATTATTCATCTTGTGAAACTTCTACTTAACATGCATAACTAATTAACTAAATAACGAGTTTGTAGACGAGATTTGATGAAATAATACTCTTTTTTTTCTTATTCACAGTGTACACACAAGTATATATATACCCTAAATACAAGAGACCCATATACCCTTATACAAACACATTATAGACAATATATTCTAACACTCCCCCTCAAGCTGGGGCATATACATCATATAAACCCAGCTTGAAACAAATAGGTTTTAATCGACTCCAACACAAGGATTTAGTAAACACATCTGCAAGTTGATCTGTGGACTTCACAAAAGGTGTAGCAATGTCACCACTTAGTATCTTATCTCGAATGAAGTGACAATCAATCTCTATATGTTTAGTCCTCTCATGAAACACAGGGTTAGAGGCAATATGCAATGCAGCTTGATTATCACAAAATAGCTGGAGAGGGATAGGAGCTGGAAACCCAATCTCTTGAAGAAAGTGTTGTAACCATGTCAGCTCACTAGTAGTATGTGTCATTGCCCTGTATTCAGCTTCCGCACTAGAACAAGCTACTACTGTTTGTTTCTTACTCTTCCATGTAACCAAGTTACTCTTACAAAGGTACAATATCCCGTAGTAGATCTTCTATCTGAAGGAGATCCTGCCCAATCAACATCTGAAAATGCTTCAACTCTAAGATGTCCATTTGATCGATATAGTATTCCAAGGCCAGGTGCTCGCTTGAAATAACGAAGAATATGAATTACAGCATCCCAATGTGAGATCCTAGGCGTTTGTAAAACTTGACTCAGTACACTCACTGCATAAGAGATGTCTGGTCTAGTGATGGTAAGATAGTTCAATTTCCCAACAAGTCTTTGATACATACCTGGATCTCTAAACAACTCCCCTTCTTCTTTCAAGAATTTACGATTGGGATCCATAGGGGTGTCAAGAGGTCGTGCACCCAACATGTCAGTTTCTTCTAAAAGATCAAGTACATATTTCCTCTAAGATAGGTTAATGCCCTCTTTAGATCTACTGACTTCAATTCCAAGGAAATATCTAAGCTTGCCCAAGTCTTTTGTCTGAAACTGATCGTGTAAAAATTGTTTTAGTCTAATAATTCCAGCAAAGTCACTCCCAATAATTACAATATCATCCACGTATACAACCAACAAAATGTGACCTGCATCACTATGCAAATGAAATACCGAGTGATCTGTTTGGCACCTGTGAAGACCAAATACCAATACAGCATCAGAGAACCTTCCAAACCATGCTCGAGGAGATTGTTTCAAACCGTATAATGCCTTTTTCAACCTTCATACAGAACCTCGATACTCCCCCTAAGCAACAGACCCAGGTGGTTGCTCCATATAAACTTCCTCATGCAAGTCGCCATGGAGGAATGCATTTTTTACATCCAGCTGATATAAGGGCCAGTCTAAATTATCAGCAAGAGAGATTAGCACTCGAACAGAAGAGATTTTGGCAACTGGAGAGAATGTCTCTTCGTAGTCAATGCCATAGGTTTGAGTGTAGCCCTTTGCAACCAAGCGGGCTTTCAGACGTTCTACAGAACCATTAGGATGAAATTTGATAGTGTATACCCATTTACAGCCAACAAGTTGTTTACTAGTTGGTAGCGGAACAAGATCCCATGCCCCAACCAGTCGTGCCTCCATCTTCAAATCCTGAGTTGCCCAGTACTTCGGACTCTCTACCTATTGCTCTTCGCAAAGGTAATCGTTCTTGTGTTACTCAACAGCCTATTAGTCAATTTGTTTCATATCATGCCTTATCCCCTGACCATGTAGACGAGATTTGATGAAATAATACTCTTTTTTTTCTTATTCACAGTGTACACACAAGTATATATATACGCTAAATACAAGAGACCCATATACCCTTATACAAACACATTATAGACAATATATTCTAACAGAGTTCATCTGCAAAAGCGAAAGAAAGTGTCACCCCTTATCAATGAAGGAAAAGAATTACATGTTAAGTTTCCATTCACACCATCAACGATTGCCACTAGCCCACCAAATTGTAAACCAGACTTTATCATCTAAAACATCAAAATTCCTCAAACTTCCATTGACCATGTTTGCAAATTGTCCATGTGATTGTCTAGAGCTCTCAAGTGAACGACCCCCATCATGCCACCTCCCCAAACACCAAAAACAAAAAACGTTTTTCTAATATAAGAATTGTTTCCCGGTAATATCAAGAATGTTAATGACAACAAAACTCAAAAACAGAAGCTAGGAACAGAAGATGTTGCCACAGATCCAAGATTTACGTTTCCTATGTCAAATTAAATTTAGATAGGAGTATTAACATAGAATAAGACAAAGCACAAGTAAATGTACGTGGTTTAGCTCAGAGCCTACCTCTGTAGGCAAAAACAATCAAGATGTTTCAACAAGAATGGAAACAATTACAGAAATGGAAACCAACATTTTTTTTTTATATAGGTAGAAACGGAAACCAACATTTAAACCCTAGCAGTAGTAAAAACAGAAGATAAACTCTCTTTACAGTAAACATTCTAATTTGTTCCACACTATTATTTTGAAATATTGACACCATTGTCATGGTTGAAAGCTTCTCCAAATCTTGAATGCTGGTACAGACTATAAAAGACTATAGGTGCTAATATGCAATACCTATTTAATCTTGGGTCACGCTAAATGCTTGTCAGGTAAAAAAAAAAAAAAAAAAGACAAACCTTTTATGAAATTCATCCTCAAATTCTCTTCCCCAAATAGATTGCCCACCAGTGCCATCTCCCAGCGGATCTCCTGTCTGTACCATGAAACCTTTGATGACACGGTGAAAAATGAGATTATCATAGTAGCCATTACGGCAGTGTGTCGTAAAGTTCTCCACAGTTTTTGGACATTCCTCTGGGTACAATTTCATGTGAATATCACCCATTGTGGTATGCAAAAGCTGGGGAAACAGGAAACAGAACAGAAAAGAAGATGAGAAAACATTTTCTCACAAAGTAGAGAAATCAATTAGACATTGACAAGGGATTAATAATCTCTCAACCAAAGCATGAGATTTTGAAGTTATATAGGAGAGACTAGCCATAATATTTTGTTAATATCCTATCTCGCCCACCTCTCTCATTTTCACCACCCTTATATTTCTTCAAAATTTTCTCTTTTCACCTTCCCCTTTATTGATTGATACTAGTGAAATTGACCCTTAGTGACTTCTTTTGGAAAATATTTGCATATTTTTGCTCCAAAACACATTTGATTATTTCTAATTTGTATTATTATTTATTTTAATTTGGGTTTATCCTACTCAATCTAAGGGTAGAGTTAAGGACAGATCAATAAACTTAAAAAATAAAAAAGCTTAATTCCATATTAATATGCATAAACTTAGCAAAAGAACTTTTAAATTATTGAGTTACGGTAATTTTTATATAATTATTGAGTGAGTGAGATTTGAAAGTTCATCTCAATAATGAACAATTATGAATAGAGAAAAGATAATTTAAACAAAGGGGCATGATAGTAACATTGTTATAAAAGGAGTCTGAGCCTCCATCCACTTTTTATATCAATAGGGAGCTCATCCATCCTTCCTGCCATAAGCTGATGATCTCCTAGTGCAAAAGCCATTGATCGAGTATTCATTTTCATTCCTTTCTATTGAACTCTTAAACAAGGTTATAAACTTTCCATTCATTTCCATTATATAATTATTAAGCGAGTGAGATTTGAAAGTCCATCTCAATAATGAACAATTATGAATAGAGAAAAGATAATTTAAACAAGGGGACATGATAGTAACATCGTTATAAAAGGAGTCTGAGCCTCCATCCCCTTTTTATATCAATAGGGAGCTCATCCATCCTTCCTGCCATAAGCTGATGATCTCCTAGTGCAAAAGCCATTGATCGAGTATTCATTCTCATTCCTTTCTATTGAACTCTTCAACAAGGTTATAAACTTTCCATTCATTTCCTTTACATTCTTTCAAAACATCAAAACAAGACAGATTCCATCCCTCCCTTTTATCTATCATACTCATTCCATTCCATTCATTTTCTTTGCATTCCTTTATGAACTCTCAAAAGAAGCCTAAGAGACTAAGATGGAGAATAATAGTAGTCAGTTCAGTAAATGAAGATATAAAGAGAATGCAGGTAATAATAGCAGTTGGGGAGACTACAAGTAAAAGGCTATTGGGTTATGCATTTCAACATAAGTTATAACTCCTTTTCAATAATATTGTAAAATGTGTTCCTTAAGAATTGAAAGAACATCGAAAAATATTTTTAAGATGTTCCCAGGAAAAACATCGAAAAATATTTTTAAGATGTTCCCAGGAAAAATATAAGTTAAAAAAATTCATAAAAATGTGCTTCTTTGCAAATTTTCAATTCTAGTTTTCACTTTTCTGCAACTTCAAAATTAACAAAATTGATTCTGATAACCAAAGTAAATGTTATACATATCTTACTCGTCCCCTCACCCCTCCATCTTTCTAGAGGTTGCTTTAATTTCCTAAAAATAATGGTTTAAACCTAGTCTAGAGCTAAAAAAAGAAAAAAGAAAACTCACCACATTGTCAGGAAGAGATGTTGTGACAGCCTTTCCGATATCTGATGCAGCTAGAAGTTCATCAGGAGGAGGCTTTTCATTGAACACATCTCTTCCCTTAGTTGCATCTTCAGGCTCCTCAGGTTCCCTTCGACTATCAAGACCAAAACAGAAGTCAGAATTTTCCAAATTTCCCAATTCCAGTACAATTAATTTTTTTGATGGGTGACTCCTATACAATTAATTGAAATCACACTCTCAATGCATTGAGTAAAACCTTCATATTCAAACACATTGCCCAAGTTCAAGCAAGTATCCTCCAACCTCCATCATGCAAGAGATGCATCTACATACCTTCTGAATGAATGTAAACTTAACTGTAATTTGGGTCCAAGATTCCTAGGACCTTTTTTTTCTTTATTTTTTCCGTTTTCTTTGATAGGTAAAACAAGATTCTTAGGAATCTTTTCAATCACTTGATGTTAATCAAAAGATCTAAAATTACTGTGCAATTTGATGATCATAAGAACCTGTAACCAATACATCACCACTGATCGGAATATACCAGTGCACAAGTTCAAGGAAAAGTAAAAAATAATAATAATAATAATAATAATTAACAAAATTGAGAGAGTGCTTGGTGATGGGGGGAAAAGAGCAATGAACTCCCATACCTGAATAGATATATTCTATGCTTTTTGAAAGCACAACACAGAAGAGTGGGATCCGTCAAAGGCTCTTTGCTCTCATTGACATTTGCTGCTGCTGCAGGAATTTTTCTAACCTTTCTACTGCTTTGGTCACCTTGATACAATGAGATTCTCAAGAACCTTTCATTGTTCTCCACCTTTCCAAGAATTCGGCCAACTTTATTGGTATGCAAGTTCACTACCTTTCAGTAGAACAAAAGAAAAACACGAGACACATACAAAGACAGAGAGACAGAGAGAGATGAGTCAGAAAACGAAAATAAGACAAAAATTATGCCTTCTCTGGTAAGCAAAAATGAATTTAAAATAAAGTAGTTACATTGCCAGTTTACTGTAGAGTCCAATTACATGCCAAAAATATCTTACTTTTATCCCGAGGAGGGTGGCATATATAAGAAAATTTGAGCTTTCATCAAAAACTGCATTTGGTTGCGGTGCGCTTTCAGTTTTCTCAAGTTCCTTTTCGACAGCCATTCTTCGCCCAAAATCAATAGCGTCCAGTCGGTATAAAGGAGCATCACTTCTCTGAAGATCTTGGGCCACCTAAACATTAAAAGAGATACTCCATGAGAAATGCGTGCAAAAGAAATAGAACCTAAATGCAATTTCTGTAGAATTCTATATTACCTCAAGGGACTCGTCATAAACCCGTCTTAGTTTCCCTGTTCTGAACCAAAACACACGTATCCTACGATCGGGCGATGTAATAGAAAACTGCTTACCATCAGGGCTCACCTGAGAGGTGATAAGAATTTTATGAAGAGATTAAGGAGAATAAATAAGAAGTTTAAGAATTTATAAAACAAAAAAAAAAAAAAAATCATGCATAGGTGCTGCTTTTGTAGATGTCCCGTGTACTTGGCTTTGCCTTTTTTTAATAAAATTCTTATTTATTGATTAAAAAAAAATTAAAACTTGAACTAAAATTCATTGGTAGACCAAAAATCGTAGAAGATATATATTACCTCAATAGCAGAAACGGAAGTTTTGCATTTCACAATTTCAAAGAGATCTGTATCACTTTTCAATCTAAAATTCACCCTGCGAGCACCATACAGAGAAGCTCAGTTAAACTTCCAAGGCACAGGACAAAATATGAATCATCAATGTAGCATTCTAGACTTCGAACCATATTATATTAACAGTCTATTTGAGCCGTATGAGTATACTGTTGTCCTGTAATTTACCTTAATTGCAGTAACATCAACATATGCAAACTATTGCTGAATTTCCATTTTAAATCAATGCTCATTATAATTCCAAGAATTATATATTCACAGAATCAGTTTGCAAAGAAATAAGTACCTACTCATTAGTCATAATTTCAAGATTGTCAGGTTTTCCATTTCATATGCAGCAATAGTACCACAAAAATGCCCTATTGCAATACAAACCAAGCTAGATAATAGAGTTGAGTGCTGCACATTTATGACATAGGAACCTAAGATAGGTTTTCCATAAATAATATGACTTCCATATATCTGTTGCCTGAAATGGATCGAAGTAAGTGAATATAATTTGAAAGCAAAACATTACACATTTTGTATATTAGTAAATGCACGACATCAACAAAAGAAACAAAAAGAGGATATACTCATTCTCTGGGAACTCAAGTGTAGCAGGGCTCCAATACTCAATGATTCCCTTCACATCTGCAGATATCACAGCATCAACTACATGGTTGTATTTCATTTCCTTTACTGGGACCATGTGTATCTGAAGAGGATATAGAAGACAAAGTAATAATGAATTGAGCATAAACACTAAACATGAAAAGGAGAAAAAAAGATATACTAAAAGATTTTTAAAAAGTATGACACTTTCAAGGTTTGCTAAGACACCTCTTTGGATATGATAGGATCATTTGAACCAGCTCGTGCATCAAATATGTGCACAAATCTTGAATTTTGATCACTAACAGCAAGCCTAGCTTTGACATCTCCTTGTCTGTAGACCCATTCAACAGCACCAGGAACAAATGGTAGGCGTATCATGACCATCATGTCATAGTTGACCACATCATATATCTTCACAGATCGATCACTTGAAATTGTACAACAAAGCAGCCCATCAACACTAACCTGCATGGCTGAAATGAGTTATGATGACAGCAATACCAACCAAGAATTCAACAAGTAGCTAATAGAAATACAAAATTATGAAAAATCAAAGAAGCAAAATGGTATGATGCTTTCACTAGCGTTGACAACATCCAGATGCACTAAATAAAAAGTTTCGTAATCCATCAAAATTTTTTTAAGTGGATACCACTATTACATATGATGTACATACAGCATGGCCAGTGCAAAGAGCTTGGAGGTTGTTTTGCAAATTGTGGAACTAGTACGTGTGATTTTTTTTCTTTTAATAAGATGGCACACCAGTAATGGTATAGTTGATTTAAATATCTTTTGGGTTAAATTTTCTAAAATGTTAGTACTAATATGCTGCATTTCTGTGCACAACTTGAGCAGACGCTACAATAAAAGCTAAAGTGTGATTACACCAGTTCTATATTGCAACTGGCACTTATTCTGTTTGTCTTCGCCCATGCATAACTTTGCACTTATTCAACGTAAAGCTTCGATACATTATCCTACTTGCATGCATTCCAATCAATAGCTAATCCAAACAAGAATGAACAATGGATTGGCACTGCCACCAGGACTATATCAATGGCGACACAATCACATATATGCACAAAAGCAACTATTGAAAACCAGAAGCACATATGATTCCAGCATATCAATACCCAATTTGAAATTCATAGAGAATCAAAGCATCCATAAATCAACCAATGAGATTCCATGTGGATAGAAGAGGAATAACTCACTGCTAGACCTTCAATTGGACCCAGGTGGGATCTAAAATGCTTTGCAAACTCGATACCAACGCCCTTTTTCTTCCAAAACTTCAAATGCCCTAGAAGAGAAGGAGAGGGGAGAGGACAGAAGAAAAGTTGAGTAAACTAGCAATCAAACTGATTTGTTATGGTAACTTTTTTTTTTAATAAGGTAACTTTTTGATATGTTATGGTAACTCCATACCCTTATTCCATTAGCTATGGTGAAAATGACAATGGCCCGTGATGATCAGGCTATATTACCATATTCAGAATCCTTTTTATGGTTTCAGGTTTGTTAGGGAGGTTAATGATTGGGAGGTGGATCTCTTCTCGTCATTCTTAGACCAATTGAACTGAAGACAGGTGGGAAGATAAAATGGTTTAAAACCCATCCCAAAAAGGAATGTTCAAATTAACACCCCCCCCCCCCCCCAAAAAAAACAAAAAAAGATTTAGAAAAAAAATAAAAGACAGGAAAACATACGAAAATATTCAAAATCAATACTGTCAATATACCACTTCGAGCATAAACAAAATCTGTACTTTATACTACTGCATCAGATAAAAATTGTGTTATCCAGCTTTCTCAACCATAGCCCCACATAAGAAAAAAATTCTCATATCCTACATGTATACTAAACAAGGGCAACTATGAGAGAAATAGAATTCTCATTTGTCAGGATTGTGAAACTGTCGGAGTTGGGAACTGGTAAGGGAAATAGAATTATTGTTATTCCCAAAGGGAGGATTGGAAGTGGGTGGGAAAGGTTTGCTAGGAAATCGTTGGAGATTGTTTGTTCAAAATCCTCTGTTTAGGCCCCTGGAAACAGAGCTTTTATTAACAATGGTAATGCTAAGAGGGATGTTAAAGGCCAAGAGAAGCATACGATTAATCCTCAAAGTGGAGCTTCTTCCTCGCATTCAGCTCCTTATTTGTCTGCCTTGATAGATGCTGTTAATGTTAACCCTGGCACCAGTAACATTCATGGAAAATGTTTTAAAAATAAAGATGTGGTAGTATCGAGGGAGAGGACCATGAATGTTGGGATGAAGAATGGGAACCGGAGGACTCGTCTTGGTGACGAAGGAGATGTTGGGAATCCCATGATGTTGCAGAAACTTGGGGAAGTCGAAGGGTCATTATGGAATGTACGAGCAGAGCTCCTTGGCTGGAAGGACAGGCTAGAATCAATGGTGAAGATGATCGATGATGGACTGGGCTTTGTTATGGACCTGGCTTCTTCTAGTTTTTCAAAGGGGTGTGAAGAGATTAAGGGGAGGCAGATGGGTTCTGTTGGATCTGGGCTTGTTCAAGACCAATACGCTCGTTACCAGACAAAAGCAGAATTTGGGAGTTGGGGTTTTCCGTTCTTCCAGCCCGAGAAGTGAGTTACGCCGGCCCAAGCCAATAGTGGAACTGTAGCCTGGTTTGACATCACAGAGTGGGTCGCCGGCGGTGTGCACACCTTCTAGAGGTCTCCCAGCGACGGACTTTGCTACAGTTCCCTAGGAGGCTGAGAATGAGATCTCAAAGAATTTTTTTGGAGATCATAGGAGAAGAATGTCTTGGCACAGCTCCTGTCTTCACAGACAAAGTCGACAGGTTTGGGAGATCTTCCCAGCAATTTTCCAACACTCTTAGAGGCTGAGGTGACTAACTCTATGGAGCAGTTAGGTGAACCATTTGTTCAGCAAGATGCGATGGAGGTTGGAGGCTCTTCAGAGGACTCTATGGAGTCGAGTTTTGTGCCATATGTGGGGGTTGTGAAGTCCTCCTCTGTTTCCACAGAAGGGGATGCTGTTGAGGTTGAAGATGTAGGCAGTGAGGGGGCAAAAGGGCCTGAGCTGTCAACCTCACAGGTTCCTTGCACTAAATTTATTAATTCTGACTTGCAATTGGTGTTATGTGGAGGGGAAGGTTCTTAATCATGCGAATCTGGAGAACTTTTTTATTCTGACGAAGACCTTAATCCTGTTCCTTTATGCTCTTTTAACCCAAGCATCAATTGATCTAGCAATTCTGGGTATTGACGAAGGTGGAAGAAATTAGAAGCTATGTTGGCATCCCTTGTGAGGGATTTGAAAAGCAATTTAGAGCTCTAATTATTGCTATTGAGGCTGGACATCCTGCTTTGGCTAGATCTGCTGCTACAAAGGAGAGGGAGCTAATAAGATTGGGATGTATGATTAATTATAATTCCAAGAGTGGGAGTGCCTTTAGAGAAAAAGGCAAAGAGAGGGCTGTCAATAGTATCCCATGAAGCCTAAGATTATTTTTTGGAATGTTCGGGGGCTAAATGATTATAGAAAGCGTCTCCGTGTGAAAAATATGTTAAGGCAGTGGAAGATTGATATTTTATGTTTTCAAGAAACTAAATTCAAGATCATTAGCCAATTGGTGGTTCATAGTTTATGAAGCTGTAATTATGTGGGTTCGGTTGAGTTAGTCTCTAATAGAGCTTCAGGAGGCATTCTTGTTATGAGGGATAGGAGGGCTGTGGAAGTAGTAGATCATTACGTGGGAGAATTCTTGGTGGCTTGTCCCTTTAAGAATGTGGTTGATCGTGTCGAATGGGCTTTTGCTGGTGTCTATGGGCCAAATTCAGATTCTAGTAAGAGTTTATTGTGGGAAAAAATCCCAGGACTTTGCAGTTGGTGGGACCTTCCATGGTGTTTTGGAGGGGATTTTAAAATTACACATTATCCTTTTGAGCGAGCAGGGGAGTTGGTTATTACTAAAGCTATGTTTGAATTTTCAGAACTCATTTCTGAGTTGCAGCTGATTGATTTACCTATGGCGGGAGGAGATTACACATGATCAAATGGGAGAGCATGGTCCCGTTTGGACAAACTCTTGGTTTCAGCATCTTGGGAAACACATTTTCCGAAGTTAAGTCAGAAAAGGCTACAGAAAGTAGTTTCTGACCACTATCCTATTCTGTTGGACTGTGGGGGCATTTTTAGTGGAAAAAGACACTTTAAATTTAAAATATGTGGTTGAAGGAAGAAGGTTTCATTGAAAGAGTAAGAAGGTGGTGGACCTCTTATCACTTTAAAGGCACTCCCAGTTTTATCTTGGCTGGAAAATTTAAGGAGCTCAAAAAAGACTTGAAGAGATGGAATGCGGAGACTTTTAGCAATGTTAAAAACAACAGATTACTTCTTATGGAGCAGCTGTACAGTTTGGAGGACAAGGAGTTGGTGGGTACAATTTCCTGTGAAGAAAAGGAGTTGAAGAAAAAAGTGCAGGCAAATATTGAAAAATTTACGCTTATCGAAGAAATTTCATGGAGGCAAAAATCCAGAATTTTATGGCTAAAAGGAGACAAATGTACGAAATTCTTCCATAAAATGGCAAATTCTCATCGTAGAAATAACGCCATTGAAGTTTTTCATGTAGGTGACAATGTGATCTGTGATAAGGAGGAGATTGAAGATCATATTGTGAATTTTTATGACAAACTTTTTTGGGAAGAATATTCGTGGAAACCTAAGTTAGATGGGCTGGTTTTTTATTCCATTGATCATCTTTCTGCAGTTTCGTTAGAGAGACCTTTTGAGGAAGATGAAGTTCTTGATGTAGTTAGAGGTATGTCTAAGGATAAGGCTCCGGGTCCCAAGGGTTTCTCCATGGCATTTTTCCAAGCTTACTGGGATATTGTGAAGGATTAGGGGTGCTACCCACACCATACAGTGCTGGGTAGCTCCCCCCCCCCCCCCCCCCCTCTCTTCCCAAAAAAAAAAACATCCGGGGGCATAGGGCTCAGGTGGGGTTTTCACCCCCACCCCCGCATCCCGAGGGCAGGGTACCTTGCCCCGCTAGGCAGGAGGTGGGTTGAAACCGCACCCCGCTCAACCAATGACCCATAGGGTCTATAAATTTATTTATTTAAATTATTTATATAAATATTAAAAATATAATTTTTTATATTAAATAGGGGAGAGGTGCGAAGCTAGGGGTCTTCTATGCGGGGTGGGGGCCCCCGTCCCCACATGGGCAGCCCGCCCACCCCTATGAAGGATGACATTATGGAAGTTTTTGATGAATTTCATTCCTTCAGGAAATTTGAAAAGAGTTTTAATACAACTTTTATTGCTCTAAATCCTAAGAAGGAGGGTGCTGTAGAAATCAGGGACTTTCGCCCTATTAGCTTGGTTAATGGGGTTTATAAGATCATCTCAAAGGTGTTAGCTAGCCACCTTAGTGTGGTCATGGATAAGATTATAACGAAGTCTCAAAATGCATTCGTGAGGGGAAGACAAATTCTTGACTCGATCTTAATTGCCCATGAGTGTTTGGAAAGTAGAAAAAGGATGGGGGCAATATGGAATTTTAGTCAAATTGGATATGGAAAAGGCTTTTGACCATGTCAATTGGGATTTTCTTCTTTACTTGCTTGGGAGATTTGGATTTGGGTAGAAGTGGTGCTGGTGGTTAAGACATTGCATTTCAACGGCCAAATTCTCTATTTTGGTGAATGGCTCTCCGGTTGGTTTCTTCAGTAGCTCCAGTGGTTTAAGGCAAGAAGACCCTTTATCTCCTTTCCTATTTGTCTTAGTTATGGATGCCTTAAGTAGTATGATTGAAGTGGCGGTAGAAGGGGGTTTTGTGTTGGGCTTCAAGGTGGGTGATGTTTCAGGGGGCAGCATCACTATTTCTCGTCTTGTATTTGCAGGTGATACTTTCATCTTCAGTGATACTAAGCAGGATTATCTTTGAGCTTTAAGAGCTTTATTGTTATGTTTTGAAGCTGTCTCCAGGCTTAGAATCAATTTAACTAACTCTGAAATTGTCCCAGTGGGTACAGTCAGAAATATTTATAATTTGGCCAATATTTTGGGCTGTAAGGTATCTTCTTTATCTATGAAATATCTTGGGTTACCTTTGGGGGGCCCCCCACAAATCAGTGTCTATTTGGGATGGGGTGATTGAGAAGATTGAGAGGAGACTAGCTGGTTGGAAAAAGGTCTATTTGTCTAAAGGGGGCAGAGTTACAATGATTAAAAGCACATTGTCTTATTTACCCAATTATTTCCTCTCTCTTTTTCCTATTCCAGCGGGGATAGTAAAAAGAATTGAGAGGATTTTTAGGAATTTCTGATGGGACGTTATTGGGGAAGAAAAAAAATATCACTTGGTGAGTTGGAATAAGGTTTGTACCCCGGTGTCTTGTGGAGGATTGGGAGTATGGAATTTAAAGCTTTTTAATAAAGCCCTCCTTGGAAGTAGCTTTGGAGGTACAACAAAAAGAGTAATGCATTGTGGAAGCAGATTGTAGATGCTAAATATGGAAGGATGTGGGGGAATTGGTGTACTAATGAAATAAAAGGGGTGTTTGGGGTGGGATTATGGAAGTCCATTCAGTTGGGATGGGGGGACTTTGTCAAAAACATTTATTTCAAAGTAGGGACTGGGGCAAATATTTTTTTCTGGCATGATGTTTGGTGCGGAGATTTAGCTCTTAAATTTGCATATCCTAGCCTTTTCAGGATTGCTAGAAACAAAGGGGCTACAGTGGCCAACTCTTATATGTTTTCTAATAATACGTTGCATTGGAATATATGGAATTTACTAGAGAATTACAGGACTGGGAAGTGAATGAAGCTGCTGATTTCTTTATAAAATTATATGATACGAAGATTGATCAGAACAGGGAGGATAGGATGCTGTGGGTACATGATCATAATTCCAGATTCTCTGTGAAATCTTTTTACAAGGTGTTAAATAGTCATGGTGATATAACATACCCCTGGAAATGCATTTGGAGAGCTAGAGTGCCCACTATAGTTGCATTTTTCTGCTGGTTGGTGTCGCTTGAGAAAATTTTAACTACAGATAATTTAAGGAAAAGGGGTTTATATGTGATGGATTGGTGTCTTGTGTGTAAAAAAGCTGGCGAATCTGTTAACCACCTTTTCTTTCATTGTGAGATGGTGACGGTCTGTGGAATGAGTTATTTTCAAGGGCAGGCATTGCTTGGATGATGCCTTTTCATGTAGTGGACTTCATGGCTAGCTGGCAAGGTGCGGTGGGATGTGGAGGCAGTGCAGTAGAGTGGAGGATGATTCCCTTGTGTTTGTTTTGGTGTTTATGGCTAGAGAGAAATGGGAGGTGTTTTGAAGATTGTGAACGTACTATGGGGGAATTTAGAGATTTTTTCTTTAGCACTTCAAATTTTTGGGTGAAAAACATTGTAAGGGACAGGAATATTTGTAATCTTTGTCTTAGTTCTGTTTTTCTTTAACTTGTATTTAGGTGTATTCTCTTTTATAATTCCTGTGTACTTGGGCTATGCCTACATACTTGGAATAAAATTTCTTATTACCTATCAAAAAAAAAAATATGAGAGAAATAAAGCTGATTAAATCACTCAAATGATTAGAAAAATGAATGCCGGAGGTTAATGTATGGACATGCTGATGCTGTCAAATCCAGAGAAGTATGTGTCATGATGTGTGTTAGTGGGAGTAGTTAATGGATGCACTTCGCTTTGCAGAGTTGTCAGTAGTTTATACGCTCGTTATGCTTGAAATGAGTAAAAAAAACACTGGTATATCAAGTCAGAAGATGCAAACTATGAAACTTCTAAAAATTCCATGTCACTGGTCCACTGATTATACCCAATGCCTCATTATCACCATGGCTACACATTAGCTATATAATAGTATCTCCAAAAACAATGGAACTGGAAGAGATCTCCACTAATGTAATTCAAAATAGTTTGAGAACCTCAACCGCAGCTAATAAATACATAAAAAAAATTTTATAGGTAAAAGTAACTTTATTGAAGAGAATGAAATAGGCGTTTTTTTATAAGTAAAAGTAACTTTATTGAAGAGAATGAAATAGGCGTTGCCCAAGTACACAGGGAAAATACAAAAACTTATACTATCTTTTTATAACATAAAGTTTTATTGAATGAAAAAGTGTGTTACTCTAGTACACAGGGAATATAGAAGAGAAACACCTAACTAGCAAGAGGACAAAGATCTAGAAAATCCTGAAAGGTTGAAATAGATGAAGGGCAGTGTTGAGAAAGAATGACAAAGTCTACCACTGACTTTTCACAATCTTCAAAACTATGCTATTCTCCACTCTCCACAAGGATAAGCACTGAGGACTTCCAAACTGCCCTTTCCAACATGACAGGAGACTCAAGAATGCCTGACCCAATACATAAACTTATATCTATGAAGCAAACAACTCCTTAAAAGAAGTCGTAGAACATAATAGTTGGCACAACTACTAGGTTAAATGAGGTATCCATTGAAGTTGACTTGTTATGGGGTTATGACTTATAGAAAAAAAGATATCTTTGAGTTTACCATCAGCGCTTCCAGTTATGAAAAAATCTGCTGAAGAGACAGCAACATGCGTTACCACATCACGGTGCATATAACTTTTCTCATACCTGCAAAACCAGTGTTCAAGCTTGAGACATTCTCTATAGTATCCACAATCTATTTTGCCATTTCTAAGCAATCTTGCCTCACAAAAGCACTTGTAATGAACAAAAGGTTTTCGAACTGTAAAGAAAAACAGCAGAGTACAAATTCGCTCAATTCATGGCAATGGCCCAGAAGAAACACAGATAAAATGCAGAAACAATGCTCAGAAACGGATAGAGACCAAATCAAAACAAAAAATCGGGAAAATAAAACCTCACCCCAATCACATAGGATAAACCCTAAACCCTAAGCTTATAATTCCAAATCAACAAACCCAAAAACCCTACATGTTAGCCGAGGGAAGTGCGTCGAGGTAGGCCTGCTCGAACTGTAGAGGACGCTTGGGGCGGGCCCGCGGGGCAGGACCCGGTCCGATAACGGAGTCGTCCTCGATCTCTGCTGGTGGCACCGAGTTTACGGTGCCATTATGATCCTCCTCCATTCTCTTGCTTGGGTGCTGAGGGCGGTGTGATGCGGAAAAGGAAGCAAATTGAAATTACTACTCTTCTTTCTTGTGGAGGAGAAGAAGGAACTGGTTACTGGAACTTGGGCACCAGAATTTTGATATCAAGGACGACACCTCCCTTTCAAACTGAGCTTGGAAGTTGGGACCTTCGGGCAGTGACAGAGTACCGACAATCGAATTCCGAAGATTGCAACCGAAATGAGTCGTCTTCCCAGCCGTCCCAGTCTACTTGTTCCTGCTGGCAAAACCTATCCCGGCAAAAATTTCACTTTTTGCGTGAGAAACTCGCCGCTAATGGAAACTTCAAAACCGAAACGTTTCGCTTAAGTAAATCAATTTCTAATATTATTAGAATATTATTTTTTTAATATTATTTTTATTTTAAAATTTTTTAAAAAATAAATTATTTTTTATATTTCATTTTAAAATTTTAAAAAATTATAACAATTAGATAAAATAAAATAAAATGATTTATAAAAACAAACCAGAACAAAAAATAACTCTTAATTCAAACTTGTAAGATGAGATGTAATTTAAATAAAATATTGTTAAAATATTATTTTTTTAATATTATTTTTGTTTTAAGTTTTGAAAATTTTAAATTTTTTATATTTTATGTAAAAATTTAAAAAAAAATTTAGAGACAATTTTAAATTTTTTATATTTTATGTAAAAATTTAAAAAAAAAATTTAGAGACCTAACTCTTCTAGAGACATTTCCTCCCTTCTATGTTTCAAAATTTGTTTAATAGTTTTTTCATGATTGAGGAAGTTTGTCAATAATAGATTATACTGATATGACTTCATTCTTTTTTAATATTTTGTAGAGTGAATTATTCACATTTGATCATTGCCCGACTTTGAGTGACTGCCTCATCCTCATTTGTAGAGGTCTTGGGGTGGCTAGAACATACACCACTTTGAGACTAGCCAAGAGGAAGTGCATCTTCTTTTGCCAATATTGAAAATTGGTCTCATCAAAGTGTTCGAGTTTTATAAAATTTCCAACAAACTCTATCAAGCTATGAGCCATTATCAATCAAATGTTGCCTTAAGATTGTTAAAGTAAAGGGGATGCAAAAGAAGAAAATAGTGAGTAAAAAGCATTTGCTTCAAGGCATGTTATAATGTTACATTTTTTAAGATACTATTCGCCCCTACCAATAATGATATTCACACATGTTACAAAAAGATTCTCTTTCAAGATATAATGAAAGCTAGGACAAGTCTATTTGTCTAATTTCATCATGCACAAAAAAAAATTAAACTCAAATACCTTTAGATTTTATTATTTAACAAAAGATTAGAAATCTGATTCTGCAGTTAAACAAATTATAATAATAAGTTTTGAAGAAATAAAATACTTTTGGGAGAGAGAATCTTGATATTGTCTTTTAAGATTATAAATTTGCAAGCCATTGAATCTTTCTATAGATGACTAAAAGATGTTGACAAAAAGCTATAACTTTCATTTGGACTAAAATTGATTTCATATATGTATATATCTTGAGTCTTTTGTCAAATGACACAATGGTTGGACTTGGTTCAATGATTGCATGTGCCTCTACCGAACGGGTATGCACTAGTTTGAATCCTACCGGGCACACCCTTTGTATTTATTTTTAGATTAAGATGTCGTTTGGATAATGAGTTGAAATGAGATGAGTTAAGATGAAAGTTGAAAGTTGAATAAAATACTATTAAAATGTTATTTTTTAATATTATTATTATTTTAAGATTTAAAAATGTTTAATTATTTATTATATTTTATATGAAAATTTAATAAATTTGTAATAATTATATTAGATGAATTGATATGAGTTGAGAATAGTTTTGTATCCAAACCTGACCTGTGTGTTTGTTTATATAATTAAATTCATATTGCCCTCTTTGTTTTTATGATTAAAAAGAAATAAAATATATATATATAAGTTCATTTATTTATCAACTAAAAAAAAAATATTTTGATTTTTTTATTTTTTTTTTCAAAAAAAAAAAGCTATAACTACAAACTGGTTGTTTATATATTTGAAATTTGGACAGTTGGATGCCTTAAAATATGAAATCTATATGAATTAATATAAATGACCAATATTGGAAATGCTTTCACATTAGGATGGTGCTACAGGCACTGTTGGTGGCTCCCCGTTAGGCAAAAAAAAAATTTTGTTTTTTTGTTTTTTTTTTTTCAAATCATTTTTTAATAGTTTTAAACATTTTAAAAAAATATAAAAAAATTATAATAATATTAAAAAAAACTTTCTTAATCATTAAGAAAAAGAAAAAATTAAAAAAAAAATTAGGCCAGCGGTGGCCTTAGTGTTTTCCTTCACGTTATAAACATAGGAGTTTTTATATTTTCGAGCCGGTGTATAGAGTACATCATTCACATCATTTAAACGGGAGATCTATTACATGGAAGTCAGTATGCAAAACACACAATATTCTATTTTATTAATATGACTAGACTTGATTTGTTAGAGATTTTAATTTTAAAATTCTCTAATAAATCAAGCCGTATCATGTGATCAACAAAATGATGAGTGTGCAAAGTACACCAGATTCCAAATAGAATTTTTTCTTAAATGAAAAGATTGGATTTGTAGGATTTAAATTTTAAAATTTATCTTAAAAATCAAATTTATGTCATGTATGCATAAAAAAAATTATAGTACGTAAGCAATATGTAGTGTAGAGACTTTAGAATAACAGTACTCTAAATAATATAATACTATTGACATATTTACCAACTTTTTGTTGTCTCATTTTATTCTATATGGAGATTATTGCCTCTTCTTATATATTTACTAATGTATATATGGCTTTTACCTTGACATTAATATAAAATACAAATACAATTGCTATAACAATTTTAATGAATATCATTGCATGCATCTTTTTGCCTATCATAGCCTCAATATTCTTCTTTCTTTTATCTCCACACAATCATGAGAAGGTAGCGGGTAGTGTGACCATAATCACTATTGCCTACAATGTGAATCAAAGCACATAATTTATCAATATGATGATGGTTAGTTAAAACATTAAAGCTTTCTACCTAACTGAGTAAAAGAAACAATTTTTTGGACCTACATTATTTTGTTTAATTAATTAAACTTTTAAAGTAAAGTTGGGTGTTCATAATTCTTAATTTTTTCTGTATTGTTACCATCATTACATGATAATCAATGTATTCCTTTTCCTTTCTAATAATTATATCACCATAGCAAGAAAAACGCTTATAAATGGTTAGTTATTTAAATGAAAATGACGATTTCTTACTAAATTGAGTATAATCTTGTCGTAAAAAGTCGTTTTTGTTGCAAATAATACATTATAAATTATCATTTTTCTTTCTTGTAGTGCAACAAGAGATCAGATGATCAATATGCTATTTTTTGGAGTGCTTTTAATTAACCTTTTTCTTCCTATGTCTCCTGCTTTTGTTAAAACTTGTCATATAGGAATGGTTAGAGTCCTGCTCAAAAGAGTAGGGAAGTAATTAGTTTCGGATATATTTTAGAATTAAATCAGTATATACCAGTTTTGAGATTTAAAAAATCGATACTGCACTGATTACACTCTTAAACCGGTACTTTTAGATTTTACCGGTTCGGTCTGGTTTTTCTGGTATATTATATAATATATTATAATATATAATAGTATAAAATAATATAATGATAATATATTGTACTATATTATAATTATATCATAGACAATAGTGATATATTATAATATATAATATAGTAATATAGTATTAATATAACTATTGATATAATAGACTATATGATATAGGATTTTAAAATTTAATATTATATTAATTAGTAATTTATCATATAATACAAAATTATTTTATATAATTATATATGTTATATATAAAAATTATATATAATATAAAAATCATATAAAAAATATTTTATACAATATACAAAATTAAAAATATATATATGAACTGATCCAGTCCGGTGTTAGAAAAAGAAATATCAAAATCGGACAAATTTGAACCGGTTTTAAGAAAAACGAAACCGGTACCAGACTAAACCAAATCCGAACCGGACCAAACCCACTAGTCCGATTTACTGGCTCGTTGGTTTTTTTTTTTTTTTTTCACCCCTACAAAAGAAGAAATGCAAAGTTGGTTGGTTCTATACAAAACAAATCCTCAAGGAAACGGTTCTATTGGTCCTCTCCCTATTAAAATTACCCATTTAAGAATTATTTTGTCTACACAAAAATTCTATAAAAATAATTTTATATGTTGATATATATGTGAGTTAACTTTCTTTTGAGTAGAGGTGTGCACCTGGAATGGATTTTTTTCTAGTTCAATTCAAAATTCTAAAATCTTAATGAATCTGGGTGGTTATCTGCTCGAATCTAATTATTCGTAACCATACTTTTTTTTTTAAACAAAATTTTTGTTTAAAAACGACATGTTTTTTGTATATATAAAATGACGTTGTTTTCCATATACAAGAGTTAGAGTTAAAAAAAAAAAAAAAAAAAAAAAAAAAAAAAAAAAAAAAAAAAAAAAAAGTGTGAAGCTAAAATCAGATACCGGTTACAACTCAAGTATCATGTTAAAACCGGATACCCGTCTAGGTTGTAACTAGTTTTACTTGAATAGGTATATGTCCGGTTTTAAAAATTTGGATATAGATCCAGATGCATAGTCATATTTTTTAGTTTAATTTTTGAGTTGTGAACTTATTAACTAAGTTTTTCACGCTGAGTTGATAAGTCTTGAATTTAGAAAGGTTTTATTCGTAAAAAGTTCGTGTAGACGTTGTAGTAGTAGTTCTATATTTAATTAATTTAGAAGGTTTGTATTTTATTTTCAATTGAAAAGTTCGAGGACAATTGAATTTCACACTAGGAGCAATGAATTTATTTATTATATATATATATATATATATATATAAATATATGTAATTAAAACTATTCCACATGCCTTGATCGATCTATACTGCCTCCACTTTAGCCCTTAATTATTTGAATCAAAGGCCCAAGTGACACTGTAGAATAGATTTTATCTAATATTCCATTATAATATATTATTATTTGCAATATATAAGTTTGATGGTTACTATCTCCAATTTTTTTTTTTTTTTTTAAGAACTCGGGTACTCTTTTGTTGAAAGCCGTTCGAGTTTTTCTAGGAGTGTGACATGGATTATTTCAGCGTCGTAGTGCTTGGTACTCGAACATTAATTTAAGATATCTTCTCTACTCCTTCTTATCCTAAAAAAGTAGAGACACCTAAACATATGTCTTGAGTGTAAACTCAATCAAAATTCTTATCATCTAATCTTGGGTTTTAAATTACCTGTATTTTATATTACGATAAACTTTAAACACATGTTCCACCAATTATATATTGTGTTGTGTTAATGTAAAAATAAATTCAACACATTTGAGTTGTGTTTCATGCACCCAACGTCAAGAGTGGTGGCTTTAGGAATAAAAATAATGTCATTTTAGGTATGTTGTAAAGAGGCGAATAGAAATACTTTAAGCCTATACTTGAAATGGGGGCGAACTTGACTTGAAAAGAGAATGAGGTTCAAATCAAATAAAACGTGCTTATCATGACACATTTCACTTTTTTAAAATGTTAGTGCAAAGTTTGAAATTTACATAGGATAATGTTATATCTTTATATATATAAAGTGGCTATCTAACGGAATTTTATTGGTTTAACGGTTTTTGTTGTTTTACCGTTAAAATTAACGCCGTTAGTTACATGAATAAATTAAAGTGGCTCTCTCTTCTTAAAAGTTCTTAATTTTTTAATCTCTCTCTCCCCAATCACTTATGAATAAATTCATAATTATTAAAATTCATGTAGCATGTATGATCCTGTAACCTATGCATTGATGATCATTTATTTATGAGGTATATTAGATATCTATATATACATATATATATATATATATATATATATATATATATATATATATATATTCTATTATATATATCTATATAAATTATATAAATATATATTCTATATTCTATTATATATATATGATCTTTTATATAAATTATAATTTATATATCAATTTATTTATGTGATTTAAAATTTTTATTCATTCCTTATATAAACAAAGAGAAATGTAAAATAATTAAGTTTAAATATATTTACCAACTACATTTACGAATACAATTATCCTAATAAAATATTATTTATTTATCAATTTAAATTCATTATGAAACATTAAAATCAAATAATAATATCTTATAAAAACCTTAGTATTTTATTTCTTTATAAAAATTATGTTACTTTTTAAAAATAATCGCTTTATTAAATTAAGAAAACGTGCTATGCACGTTCCTTTACTGTTAACAGTTTATCTCCTGTGCTGCACATGTTTGTTTCAAGATTTTTTTTTTTTTTTTTTTATAAATTCTAAATGCTTTAAAACTGATTTAAGTCTATCTTACTATTTGATGTTAGAATTTATATATTTTTTTTCTAAAAATATTACATTATTATTCAAAATTTTTTCCTTAATAAAAATAATATTTCTATACACTGGACGAACGTTCCTTGGACGTTGCCCAACTACTAGTATAATTAAGAAATGTGTAAATATTATATAATTATTTTGAAAAAAAGTGAAATTTATTATTAAAAAATTAATTTTTTTATGTGAGTTCATATTTATTATTTTTTTCAAAATAATTATATAAAATTTATATATTTATGATTATAAATATTATTTTTTATGTATATCTTGGGGGGGGGGGGGGGGGGGGGGGGGGACAGATAGATTTTAGAGATTTTATGGATTAATGTTAGGATAGTGGAAGGCACATGCTTAAAAAGAAGGGATTAGACGTGTAATGTGTTGGTCTCAATATAAGTCTGATAAGTACAGACAAAGCATTTTCTATGTTAAGTACTGGTAATGATTATGATTATGCTCCTTTTTCTGTCTGCATTCCACCTTTTTTTTTTCGTCAAAAAGCTGAACTTCCATTTTGAATTCAGTCTCGCCTCGCCTCAGGACTTTCCATAAAAGTAAAATAATAAATTAATAATAATATTTGAAAACATGAGATAATTTTGTTCATCTTTTTATCAAGTGGGGAAAGCTATTTTTTGAATATTCACACCATTTAATCCTTTCTGCTTACTCATATTTACTACTTCATAAAGTAAGATCGAGGTGTTTTTCTTTTTTTTTTTTTTAATCACACTTAACTCGGGAATACAACATAGATTAAACATAAAATAATAGGATTAAGATTGAATTTAATAGGGTTTGGACCTAATCGTCGAAATCAATATGAACTCGAATTAATCCGGTTAATATTATGTCATTTTTTGGGTTAATTTGAATAATTTAGGATTGCTTTGATTGGTTTGTTTATTTGATTCATAATTTACATAATACACTTTCCTTATAATATCTTTTTTACAAATTAGGACGGGACAATGAGGCCTGTTTATGTGTCCCACCTAACCCGAGCAGATAAAAAAGTTAAAAAAGGGGGGGGGGGAGACATGTTGTGAGTATGATATCTACATGCCTGCCTACCTTACCTATATGTATATATATAAATCTTAATTCATCAAATCCACTCATGTTTTTTCTGTCTCTTCATTCTCTTTCCTCCTTGGCTCTCATTTCATTTTGATTCATTCTTTTTTCTCTCCTCTCTTCATCTTCTTCTTATTCTCCAAGCCTGCCCGAGCTCTTCTATTCTCTTTCTTCTACTTTATCATCTTCTTCTTCTCTGAGACTTATATACTCTCTTCGTCTTCCTCCTAACCTCACTTTCTTCTTCTCTGACGTTGTGGTCTCAGAAAGTAAAACAAATCTTTCTATTGATTGCAACACGGTCATTCTATTGTTGAGAGCCAAATACGCACATCGTTCTTTGATTGTGAAATAGGAAACGGCATTGTGGGTCGTAGAAAGTAAAACAATCTTTCTATTGGTCGCAACACCATCATTCTCTTATTGCGAACCAAACACGTAAATTGACATTCTCTAGTTTTGAAACAGAGAATGACACTATAGGACTCATGTTCTCTGGTCATCGTTCTCTGGTCACAAACAAGAGACCAATGGAGTTGACGTTTTCTGATCTTGAATCTTTTTTGTTCCCTTTTTTGTTTGGCTTTTGATCAGTTTTGGTTGGTTGTTTAGAAATGTATAGGGTTGAAGAATTTTTTATCTGGATAAGAAAAATCGACCTGAAATGATCGGACCGAACAGAAGCCGACCGAATTAGTATATATATAATATATTATTTTATATAGTCATTATATAAATTAATTATGTAATTTTTATTTAATCTATTATCATTAACCATATAAAATGTTGAATAATATATGCTATAAATTAAGAATATATCATAAATCATATAATAATATATGTAGATATATAATACATTAATACATGCTCTATTATTTACACTTAATTAAAGTAATTAGGAATTTTATTTTAAATACCTATGTGGTAAGCAAGCACGAATAAATTTTTAATGAAATCATTTGATATTCATTAACCATATATAAAATGTTAGAATTTTAATTTTTAATATATGACATTATTAATAATTATGCATGCTAAAATCTAAGTTAGTAAGTAATAACTATCAACATCATAAATATAATTATAGTTAAATATTTTTTAAAAGAGTTAGTTTCATAATCTATATTAATAATTTACTTAATTTTAATTTTAGTAATTTAAATAATTTTTTTATTAATTTATTTACAAAACAAAGATGAAATAAATTTGGATAAGTTATTTTAAAGAAAAAAATACAAAAAAGTGACTTAATATAACTTATTTGAATCAAGTTAAAATATATAATTATTTGAGTTGAATTAGATTGGACTCATTTTCATCATCCGAGTCTGACTAACTTTATCTTAAGATAAATATTAAAGCTATAAAATGATTATATAAAAATAATCAGATTAATATAATTTATTAAATTACAAAATTATTTTTATTATAAAATAAATTTAATAAATAATATAAAATTGCGACAATTTATAATATTATTTTATATTTATGGTTATAGGACTCGATTCAACATTCTGTTAGCCAAAGTAGACCATTGGTGGTGCAAGGGGGCAATCACCGGCCCCACTCAAACTACCTATAGCAAATTAAAAAAAAAAAAAAACAAAGGCGTGGGGGCTTTGGAAGGCGCATAGAGTGGAATCTTTTAATTCCCCTTCAACGTATAACTAGTTAATTAATTTCATAATTTCTTTTTAAATCAATTTTAGAAAAGTTAATTACCAAATCAAATATATAATTATTTTCTAAAAATAATTTTATTTAAAAAATTTTAAAATATTGGATTATATATAAATCTACAAATGAATTACATAAAATTAAATCTACAAAATAATATAGTTAGATATAATACGTAAGATTATAAAATTATTTTTAATATAAAACATATGATCATATAAAATTATATAAGTTTATAAATTTATTTTTATATAATTATTTTTATTAAGATAAATGTATATATAATCCTAAGATGGAATAATATATATAATAAATAAATAAAACTGTAATCAGGGGCTGCAAAATTGGTAATAATGATGAGTGGGAAGCCTTATGGTATTCGACGTCTCCAAAATCAAATTGATTACCGAGTCAATGACGGAAAGAAAGAAAAGGAGCGAAAACTGTGCCTTTCTTTCCGCCACTCGAGAGAGAGAGAGAAAGAGACAGGGGAAAGAAGCAGTAGAGAGGGGCTGGGGAGAAGAAGCTGTAGTTGCAGCAGCATCTGTTGTGGTAGCGGTGAGTGCGACTGTGCGAGTCTGTCTGATATTTCTCGTGATTTTCCTTTCTTTCAACCTTTTCGCTTCCTCTCTCTCTATCTCTCTCTCTCTCTCTCCTCATTCACTCCCTTCAACCTCTAGCCAAACTAATCTTTTCTCTTCGTGCCCAATTCTGCACCCCAAACCACCAAAAGTAAGCCCGCTTCTCCGACGCCGAGTCTCTTTCCGTTTGAAAAAAAAGGGCGTCTTTTCTACTTTCTGTGTGTGGCTGGTTATCGATCAGTCTCTGTGTTTCTCGGGACCACTCTGATCTTGTATCAGGTTTGCATTTCTTTTTCTTTCCTTTTTTTCTGTAACTTGAAAAGTCTCTGTTTTGCAGCTTTTCTTGTTGTTGCAGTTTCTTTTGTTTTGATATCTGGTACATAAGGGAGTGAATTTTGAGTTGGCAGTTACTTGATTGTATTGTTTTTTTTTTTCATTTTTTTTTCCTTGATCTCTTTTTATTGTTTCATTTTCAACGTTAATTTGTCAGATTAACTTTACTGTTTTACTTAATCGGCTGGTGGAAACGTTAATTACCTCAAGATTTTTTTTCCAAGTAATGTTCGTAATTAATGTCTTGTAGTGTAAGAATATATATATGTATATATATATATGTATATGTATGTATATATTTAATCCCAACCAATGTAAAGAAAAAAAGGATTAATTAGATCCATCATCATTTGGCTGTTCCTGACTTATGGTGGTTGGGGGATGATTGTGGGAATGAATCAGGAAGAAAAGAGCTAGGCTTGATCATTTGATTGGCTTGCTAGCTAGGCATGCACCTTCTTTTCTTTGGGTTGAGGACCTTGAAGTTTTTGTCGGAGAATCTTGTTATATTTTTTATTCATTTATTATTCTTATTATCCGATTAGGAAGTGGAACTGAATTCCTTCAAAACTAAGGTCCTGATTTATGATATCAAACTTAATACATTAAAACTACTTGAGTTCGTGAGCTTGCATAGAACTTAGAAAGGAGGAAAACAACGTTATGGTTTTGCTGTTGATCCTTGGATCAGATGGCATGTCCTCCACCCACTTGACCAATACTTTGAGGGTAGAATTGCAGGTTCAATCATATCCATGAGTTGAATTTGCCGATAAAAAAAATTGTTAGGAGTCTATGATAGGTCATGGACACAGGTGGACTAATTTGCACGTTCTTCTTTTTCTTTTTCTTTTTTTTTTTTTAATCAGTAATTTGCATGTTCTTGGGGGCAACCAAATAGGTGGACATGGTTGCCACAAGTCGTGCTGAGGCGTGTTGTTTTTAATTGTGTCAGGTGGTGTACTAGTTGTAAATGAAAATAATCAAGTAATTTTCGTTCATTGTTGATGGAAAATTACGTAATTTGTTGTGTTAAGATATAATTTTTAGTCATGAACTTGGTCTAAAAGTTGGTAATCATTACAGATTTAAATGTTTCAACTTTGAATTTCTGAAGAGACTTTAAGGAGCAATTTGAATTGCAAATCACTATGATTGAAGGAAGCTTCAGAAAATATGCAGCGTGTTTTCTACTCTCTGTGCTCGCTCGTATTCGAAATTCGTCTCTAGAATTGGGTTAGAATTACTTTCTAGGCTGCATCTATCTTTTGTGGAATTTTGGATGAATCAGGAAACAATGGATACCCTACCCAGTACTAGTGAAATCGTTGAGTCAACGGAAGACTCTGATTCTCAATTGAAAGTGCACAAGCAAAATGGAAAGCTCTACAGGTCAGACTCAGGAAATAATTATTCTATAGAGGATGATATTAATCGCCTTTTCCAGGCAATTGACATCAGAGCTAAAGCTAGAAGATTGGGTCAGTCACCAGAAATTGGTAGAGACCCTTTGCGAAAGAGTGCTCAGAAAAGGCCGATGAGAATTAGTTCATTCCATTCGTCGGGAATTGGAATCTCAGAGCCTGTGAGTTTGAAGCAAGCCCTGAGAGGACTATGCATCTCACAGGCCTCAGAGATGGCTGCTATGAAGCGATTATCTAAGCCAGGCAGGTTATCAGGGGTCTCGGAAGCAGGGACCATCAAAAGATTGTATAGGGCAGTGGTGGTTGAGGCAGATGGATCTGGTGTTCCAATAAAAGGAGGTAAGGGGAATTTGATGGAAGTCTCTCTTGTACCAGAAGAAAGCACATCAAAACTTTCTGCTTTGATGCCTGAGTCTGCACAAGTGTTCGAAGAAGAGTTATCAAAAGCAAGGGTTCACCTTATTACTCCTTCGTCAGATAAAATAATGCCAGAGGCAATGATGACCAAATTATCATCACCAGGTCATATTGTTCCTTTGCAGACAGAGGTTGGGAATGAAATTTCAAAGACGGAAGTTCAAAAATTGAGAGCTGCTGATTCTTCAATCACTCATGCTAGCCAGAACATTCAGGGGATGGATGCAGCTGCTCCCACCTCGATAGAAGTACCTAGCAAAACTCCAAAGCTAGATGGTGCACATAAAGGTAAGTTGCATTCTCTGCCCTCTATACCTAGCTTCAGCAGTGCTACTAGGATAAGCAAATGGACTACTAATGGTCCACATTTAATGAAGCCAATCTCTGGAAACAAGAACTTTGTTAACAAGAAAGTAGAACTGGATTCAAATTTTGCCTCAAGCAGCGGCAATTCATGTAGTGAAAAGGTTGAGGATGATTTTGTTACTAGTATAAGTAATTTGGACCACCAGAGACAAACTTGTTCTATGAATCATGATATGAAACGAAATGAGAAAGCTTCCCCAGCATCCAGCAGTATGAATCTAAGCATTGAAGTCAATTCAGGTACTTTGGATGCGGGCTCAAGTAGACCTGGCTTCCTTTTGAATTGTACTAACAGAAATAAATCTCCGGTGACAAAAGCTGATGAGAAATCAAGGTCTAGAGAAAAGGGGGAGTTCTCCCAAAGCTCAAAAAGTAGTATTGGTGAGTATAGCAGTAGCACAACCTATAGTGAGGACAGCAATGCATGTGGGTCTAGTCGTAGTGGCAAAAGGCCTCACATGTCAAAAGACTTAAGATGGGAAGCTATCCACAGTGTTCAGAAACAGCAGGGAAGCTTGGGTTTGAGGCACTTTAAATTGCTCAGGAAGCTTGGTTGTGGGGATATTGGAACTGTTTATCTCGCTGAGCTAACTGGTACAAACTGCCTATTTGCATTGAAAGTGATGGATAATGAATTCCTGGTTAGCAGGAAAAAAATGCCGAGGGCTCAAACTGAGAGAGAGATACTACAAATGCTGGATCATCCTTTTCTTCCGACACTGTATGCCCATTTTGCAACAGATAAGCTGTCATGCTTGGTTATGGAGTATTGTCCAGGTGGAGACTTACATGTGCTGCGACAGAAGCAACCAAGTAGAAGTTTCTCTGAACTAGCTGCCAGGTACTGTTTCTTGTTGAGGTTCAGTTCTGAAGATTTGATCATGCATGTTTTTCGCCGCAATGTTATGAAATGTGACAATGACCTGTGAATATATAATAGGGTCCCGTGTTATGTCTTATTCAATAGTTTAATTATGAGTGGTACCAATAAGAAAATAGTTTAATTATGAATGGTGGTCATTTTCTCCCAGATACTTCTGATGTATAAATATTATTTGATTGAGATTCTCTCCAATTTATTGGTCTAGAGTAGATGGTCTAATTCAGAGAGATATAGACATAGCATGTAGGCCTTACGATTTTTAATGTTTCCCATGTCCCCTTTAGGGCATTGTCCGGGCCAATGTGGGACCCACATGCTTTGCTTATCTCTCTCTAAAGTAGACCATGTGATATGGGCGAGAGTTGGTGAGGATCTCTATCTCGTGTATTTTATGCACCATACATATGTATTAGAACAGAGTTCCCCTAGTTTGAATTACAAAATAAAAAAAAATGATACAAGTTTAGTTTATAACTTTTTATTATGATAATATTTTGTTAGATCCACGGTTGGATTAAATTGCTTTCTCATAGTCATCTTGCTTACATAATGTCAAGGTGATCGAAAATTGAAAACTATCTTACCATTAAAGTGGGTAATATCATAAGGTAAACGTTACTATGATATGCGGCCTTGTAGCTGCCACTTTCCTTTGGTTGGAAATTAGTGAAGGTATGCTCCTCTAGGTACATTGGATGGATGGGCTCAAAGAACTTGAACCCAAATAATGGGGAGGATTGGGTAAACAAGGTCTTAAGCTCTCACTTTATAGTCAAAACTATATATCAGGAAAAAAAAATAACTTTGGAGTTGGAACTATTTTTTCAACTGATGGATGGATGAAAGTAGAAATGAGCACTGGTATGGTCTAAACTTTAGGAACTTGAATGGTGAAACCTTTGGCACTAGTATAACACTCGACAGGAGAGTGGGTGGCTCACAGAATTGGTTTTCAGTCTCTGCCAACCTTGAATTTCTGGGTGTACACAGCCTGTGCTTAACAGGTAAAAGGAAAAATATAAAATCAGGATGTAGCGGAAAATGGGCATTTAAAAAATCAAAACATATACATTTTTTGTTTTTTTAAAAACTAATGGTGGCTGCTGCCACCAAATTCCGGAGGCTGGTGCCAGACTCCAACAGCAGACCGCCAAATTCCGGCCAACTCTGGCCACTGGATTCCAGCTGATGGCTGGAGTAAAGTTGTCTTAAGATTAATTAGCATTAGGATTTGTCAGAGTTTAGGGTTCACATTAAGGATTTTAGAATTTTCCTTTTAAAAAAAACTTAATTTGGTGTGGTTCACTTCATTGTAGAATTGGTAGAATTATGACGTAATGATGTGTGCTTGGAAGTTATAAGAGCCACTTTTACACCACATCCTGACCAAAAATGCACCCTAGGTAAAACTTAATTCATGTCAACTTACATATGATTCTTGGTATCCGTAATTTTTTTTGATAGGTTGGTATCTGTAATTAATGAGTAGAGAGACTAGAGATTATATGCATGTCTTATCACTGGGGCGGGAACCGTTAATGAGTTGTCCGGTAAAGTGGCATGGATCTATAATGTGCCAATTGGATCATATTTATTTATATTTAGGTTATCAACTTCTATTAGCAAAAACTACACTGGACTTTCCATGATAATCATAGATTATATGAGGGAGAGAACTTAATTTCCTTATACGAACAGAAAATTAAGGAATTGCTTTATCTCAGTCATCTACAATGAAACTGTTCCTCATCCTCAGTCTTCTATGGAGTAATTCATGCCATCGCATTTGCAGGTTTTATGTTGCTGAAGTCCTCCTTGCACTGGAGTATTTACACATGCTAGGAGTTGTGTATAGGGACTTGAAACCCGAAAATATTCTGGTCAGAGAAGATGGTCACATTATGCTCTCAGATTTTGACTTGTCACTCAGATGTGCTGTCAATCCAATGGTGGTTAAATCATCTTCTCCTGTCCTGGAGCCCGCAAAAAAGATGTCAAGTCCATGCACCGAATCCAGCTGCATCGACCCATTTTGCCTCCAACCATCCTGGCAAGTCCCATGCTTCACTCCTAGACTTATATCTGCTGCTGCTAAGGCTCGGAAGATAAAAGCTGATCTAGCTGCCCAGGTCAGTCCACTGCCTCAACTTGTTGTGGAGCCAACGAGTGCCCGATCGAACTCCTTTGTAGGAACCCATGAGTACCTTGCTCCCGAGATCATCAAAGCTGAGGGTCATGGGAGTGCGGTGGATTGGTGGACGTTTGGAATTTTTCTGTTCGAGATGTTATATGGCAAGACACCCTTCAAGGGCTCAGGAAACGAGGAAACATTGTCTAATGTAGTGTCACGGAGCCTCAAGTTCCCCAGTAGCCCTGTTGTTAGCTTTCATGCAAGAGATCTGATCAGAGGCCTATTAATCAAGGACCCTGAAAATAGGTTGGGATCTGTGAAAGGAGCTGCAGAAATCAAGCAGCACGCTTTCTTCGACGGCCTTAATTGGGCTTTGATACGTTGTGCAGTGCCACCAGAACTGCCGAAGTCATCTGATATTGAATTTGTTGCATCAGCTGTGCGGAAAAAGGAAAGCTCCAAGTGTAATGTGCTCGAGGCTGCTGGAGAGAATGTGGAGTTTGAGCTATTCTAGTTAGAACATGGTTTTTTTAGCCTTTTCATACCGGTTTTAACTGATAACATAGCTTATAATGTAAATAATCTATAGAAGTGAGAGCAAATCATAAATTTTTATACTTCCATACTGAGTCAGTGGCTAAGAGTCCGAGACTCCGAACGGGAATGTAGGGGAGCATTTTTATTATTTGTGTGCTCACTCTAGCCTTGTTCATGAGCTTTTCTTTTGGCAGAATTGACCTTGTTCATAAATGCGGTACTTACATTTGAATCCCAGGTTTTATATGCCGGTTATGCGGTTGTGAAGGCTTAGAAATATTTCATTCATGCACCAGTGCTTTGATCAACCAAGCTGGAACAGTGTAAACAACTCTGATTGCTTAATTTGAAGCCTTACATCTTTTGTAGCAAAGAGAACATAATATAATTTTCACTTTCTTTAACCGCATAGCATTCTCTTCCATTCATTTCCCCTCTCTCCTTATTGCATTCCTGATGTTCAATATTCAATGATATTAGCTCCTTTAACATTAATATTCATATCGTCCATTATAGGTAAAAAGTATAAGCACTGATCAAGCCATGGAAACCAGCCTTGGGGTTGACAAGAAATGGGAAAGGAGGATGTACCTGACAAGATTAAGGTTGACAATTTGTATTACGTGAAACATCATCTCCACACCCTATAATAATATTTGATTTGTCATTTTTATCATTTTATTTAAACACATATTCATTTAAACACATATTCATACATCAATATATATGTGTTTAAATATAAGGATAAAAATGATAAATCATATATTGGTGTGTGGCGTAAAGGATGATAAGTAGAATTTTTCTTTGTAAGTAGAATTTTTCTTTGTATCAATTCATTTTTGAGTTTACGTTGTGTTGGTGTCACGAAGGAATCTACTTTAAATCAATCCGAAAACTTAAATCAATTCATTTGGATTTGGATCATTTAAGTTCTTGTCGGGTTGGCATTATTTCAAATATTATATCTCATTACAATTTGGAAGATACATGTACTAAACTGCCGACATGTAAGATTTGATTTATAAGAGGTATTGAAGGCAACAAGTAATGTATCAGTATATGTATACGAGTATATGCACTTTTATCTCAACAAATAAAGCATCAATAGTTATATGAAGTGTGGTTGAAGTGATCCGCAACCATTTCGGTAATACACTAAGAGTATTGACAATGGTCTAAGTCTAAAATTTAGCTAAAAGTTGAAGTTTTGGCTAAAGTCAAAGTCATTGAAAATATTAATTCACATTGGACTATTCATCCTAAAGTCAAAATAATAATCTAATACTATGTATTTTAATAATAATTTTTTAATAACTTTTTATTTAATATTTTACAAATACACTGCATATATTAATTAATAATTTAATTTTTATTAAAAATTATTGTTTCCTAACTATTTTTTTATGTCAACCTAATTATCCAACATAATATATAGCCTTGTTAACAAAAAATATTTCTTGAAAAATTTGGACATAATATGATCTTGTTTACTAATGAAAGTTTTAAAAAGAATTTACTAAAGCCTTGTTGCTTATTTGTGAAAATATGGGTTTCATGAGTAAATAGTGACTCTCCAACTTTGGAAATTCCTTTATAGTGACTATAGTTCAAAGTCTAAACTAAAGGTTTTTAGCTAATCCAATGCTGGTTATTTATACAAAATTTAGCCAGATTTTGGATTTAACTGACATTTAGCTGGTGCAATGTGTAGAAATCGTATGTCCCATTCAATAACCATGATTAAGAAGTTCTCTCCACACATCCAAAAATTCTTGCCAGCATATGCATCTTAGGAGGGTCGAAGGGACTGCTAAGGAAATAAGGTCCAACAAAATCTTCCGGATATAGATATTTATGTGCAAAAGTTAAGAGAGTGATAGCGAGGCAAATTCATTGAATAATTCATTTATTTTATTTGGGTTGTTTTGTAGCTTAAGGTGCACTCTTCAACTGTTGGCATATGTGAGCCTCATGCATAAGTTTAACTCTGTGCTTTCTAAATAGAGACAAATTGTGATCTATCTAATCCTCCGTACCTACTTATCTTACTCTTCTCTAAAGCTTGGAGTTGATGTACTCATTTATTTGTGGAGACAAGTTGCTGAGGGGATAAAATATTTTAGGCCCAATTCAAGGGGGAGTCTTTATGGGAGGGAAGAAAGAAAGAAGGGATTAGTGGACAAAAAATTCAAAGAGAAATGTGTCAGAGAAAAAGTAAAGATGTGATATAAAGGAGGAGAGATATGACGTAAAGGAGAGAAGATATGACGTAAATGAGGTAAGGAGCACAGGATAAAGAGAAGAGACCAGACCACTACACACTATCAACGTCTTCAGCTTCTTCAACATGAGAATAGCGACTCCAGCGATAAGAGGTCCACCAGAAGATAGAACTCGAATTTCCATTGTATAGTAAGAATGAAAGAATATAAAAACTACCACGTTAGAATAGACGTATGCATTACGCCGAACCACATAAATCTGAGTCCTTTTTTTTTTATTTTCTCTATATTTATTTACTACTCACTACAATAGATGTACACATAGACACTGTACTGCCGCACCGGACCACCGTCGGAGGCTCTATACAACACCGATCGAGGCTTGAATAGTCTTAGTGGAACGAGAATAACTATTTCTCCACTTCTAACATGTTGTGTCATTTTTAGACGTTAACAAATTAAAACTATGATCTATTGTTTAGGGCCAAATTACTACCATCCTCGTGACCAACATGCGAATTTTACCCGCCATAATCCATCAGCCCTAACATTTAATTAACAAAAAAAAAAAAGAAAAACGCCCTCGGCGCGAGAACCCCGTGAATCTTCTTAGAGGAGTCTAAAAGATTGATGATGGCACGTTGCGTGATGAATCCTAACCCTTCGACTAGTCCTCCCATCCAAGGCTGTGGAATGAATATCTTTTTCAACCACAACAACTCATGGAAAAATGGTGCAACTCTATCTAGTATAGCATCTCATGTCCACAATAGAAACCTTATGTAGGTCTTTCATGAGACTACCAACCCAAACCACCTCCTTGGTAGCTCCTCTTCTTACCTACCCTCTCTTCTAACTTCTTCCTTCTTTGGCTGCTGCTTCTCTCCATCCTCTCTTATTTCTCTCTATTTCTGCTCCTTCCCTACTCTGCCAAGTTTCTTCTGTCCTGCTTACTCAACATATAGGGCTTTCACAAAATAGTTAAAAACCATTTGGTTTTGACCTACCACTCAAAGAAGAAGAATAAGAAAGAAGACTGGCTGAGGATGTGCTAAGGGAGAAGTAAATCACTCCAGGTCAATGGACAACATTAGTTACATTAAGAGATGAGCAACCGATTCACGCTCGTTTACATCAGTTCTCTTTCTTGCCAAAATATGTTAAAAGGGCAATTTCACAGCTCAAGAAGATCCCACTTTCAGATGAACCTGTACTCCAGAAAATGGGTAATTTTTAAGAGAGAGATGCCTGCATTAGAAAATAGCATAAAACATGTCTTTCTAAATCACCAAATGCCATCTGCCAGCATGCGAATTATCACAATAAATCAATGTCTTCAAACCAAAACAGCATGACTACATCATTTTACAGACTGTTCATTATGACAAGAACAGCATTATTTGTCACAATAAAATCATTTTACAGGTGGTTTGTTGAACTTAACACTATGCAAAACCTTTCTTTTCCAGAAACAAACTATTTAACCGTAACTGCATTGGATGAAAATACCAAAAAGTGCTTTGTTTGCCCAATTATAATGAGAGCTCACTCATCTGAATCCTCCCTCTTGACTTCAAAATTTGAACTTATACTATGAAGCCCTGTCTCTTTAGACCCCGTTTCCTCTTTGGGTTGGCACTGATCATGTAAGAAAAAGCATTGGCAAGCTCTGAATCTTCTTCGTTTACAAGATTCTTTGCTGCACTTGGGTTGGCAAGGAGGAGCTTTGCCACAAGATATCCTGCAATTGACCAGGTTTGATATAGCCGTGCCTGTTTTCCAATAAATCTTGCTCGCTTGGTGTCGTAATATTCAGGCCACTTGTCTCGAGAAATGCTTCTCTCAGCAATATTCACAGCCTTCAAGGCAATTTCTGGTCTATTCATCTTTATACATGCCACAGTGAGCTGAGAAAGCACAACCCACACTATGTTAATTACATAAGAGTATACTTTGAGTCAATGTCCTAATCGATTGCAACATACTATACATATTTTAGTGGTGAAACGCACAGCTATTTCTCCTAACCTACTAGATCAACCGAAACATCCAGTGCCCACAAAAAATACATATGCAAACCTAGCTAGAAAGTAGATACAAGGAAATCATGAACAATACATGAAAGTAAGATGTTGACTCATATGATACAGGCTTCTTATCTTGAAGGAATATGACGTTGTATAAAATACCAAACTAGGGTAATGACAGGCACTCCATGTGTTTTACTGTGATTCCTAATATCCCTTGTTTGGTGTTTTAAATTACTTCAATCTAGCCTGACAAACTACCACCTGCATGGCCCAAAGGAACCATGGACTAGCCAAATCCTTTAGGACACTAGGCAAAAAAGCAGAGGGTGCTGTTTCACACTTTCAAATTATGCCAAGAGATTGGCATAGGTCAAGCATCACAGACCTATATCCACTTTGATAAAAGTTGCTGGAAAGAACTTGCCAAATATCAATTACAATTATCTAGAGGCATGTACTATGACAACATCCATCATCAAGCCTTTGGGCGGTTGCCGTCTGTCCCTGCTTTTTGAAAACCTTAACATGCCACATCACAATCATTAAGGCAACATACACATTAGACACCTTAGATGCATGAGGCATTACAGCTGTAAGTTTCGATGGGAATAAGGCTGTTCCAATTTAGTTCTATAGAGATGTTTGAGGAAAATATTTGCCTTCCAAATAAAAACAAAGTCTGCAGGTAAAGACCAAGAACAAGTATGGGACAAATAAGTGTTTGTTGCCACAATGGCCTATTGTACTTGGGACAAAGAGTTTTAGGAATTGACCATTTTGAAGTCTTCTTAGATACATGAAGATAAGAAGAGAAGTGTATCTTGACATTATATCTATTTGAACTCAGACTTGCTTATCATTAAAAATACAAAGACACACAAGAATATAAAGAATGCAGTGTGACAAGAGGGGCTGCACAAAATTTCTATAGATATCAAGGGTATTCATGTTCATCACAGTGGTACACAGTTTCTAGGAATTTAGCACATTACATGGTGGCAATACATTATTAGTGCGTCAACAAGCTTAATATTTAAAAACTGGTATTATTTGGAAAAACATTAATTTAATATTGCACTCTGAAATCAAGCTAAATGAAATAATTTCAACAAAACCTAAAGTACAAAAAAAAAAAAAAAAAAAAAAAAGCAAACTTACCTGCCAGAGCAAAGTTGGCCAAGAACCTCCATTGTGATAAGACCAAGGACTGCAACAAACAACAATGTTTTTTTGCTTTAAAAAACAAGTGGCAACAAAGAACAAACGTAAGGAAAGAAGGTAAAACAAGAATAGGAACTTAATAAAAATCAAAGTAAGGGCATCACGTGTTCTTGGGATCACTGCCGGTGATTATTCTCCATTCCCCACCTTCCATTGCAGGATAACATATTTTGAATGGCATCTCTGCAACTAATACTTCCCATTTTGCTTCTATAAGGTCCAATATGGCATGTGACTGATCCAACGTTGCAAGACTGCTTACGATAGACCATAAATTTCCAAGAGAAAAGAAACGGAAGTCCATATGAGCAGGCTGCAGATTTCCAATCAAATAGCCTCCTTTACTGGGCATAAATTCCACCAACCAGGATGGAATCTGATCTGGGTATATGTTGAACTTGTTAACAGCATCATAGGAGTATTCCTCTGTCTGATAACGGTAGATCACATTGAGTTTTCTCATATCTATCCAGTAATGTGCCCTTATGTGGAATGATAAAGCAACTAGACGATTATTTATTGCCCGTCTTAGGTCGGCTGATCCATCATCAGGGGCAAGCATCTCACGTGCAGAAAGTAACGCCGAATAAAAGAGTGCCTGCAAGAACATGCAATATCAGGCACAAAGTGATATCCATTCAAGCATTCTCTTAGACGGGAAGAATGCTCATCAACATGAAACAGAAGCTTCAGCTTCTGCAAACAAAAGAACATATTAGCCCTAAAGAGTCTAACCTCAAACTTCAGTTCTTCTTATTGGTTACAATTTTCTTTTATAGTAATAGTGGCATTTTAACTTGATTTAGCATTACAAAATAACTCATCAACATGAACCAGAAGCTTCAACTTCTGTAAACAAAAGAACATAATAGCCCTAAAGAGTCTAAACTCAAACTTCAGTTCTTCTTATTGGTTACAATTTTCTTTTATAGTAATAGCGGCATTTTAACTTGAATTTAGCATTACAAAATAATGCGCAGCCAAAATGCCTTATGGTTAACATCAGCACTAGAAGTCAGCTTACAGCTTCTAAAGTAACCAGAATGTTATCTTATAACATTCACAAGCAACACACCATAAATGTATTTTTCTCAATATAGGTATTAAATACCAAAAAAAAAAAAAAAAAAAGAATCCTTGACTGACTCATATGAAAGGTGTATAATAAAGTGATCATAAAAGAAAACCTGAATCTCCAAAGGATGACCATGAATTCCCATGCGACGATCTATCATGCAAGAACCATCGGTCACTAATAATGTAGGAAACATATCAAAACCATCAGCAAGACACAGCTTTAAAATCATTTTGATCCCAGTTTGCACATCAATTCTCTCTTGCACGGATGAATCTCCAGAAAATTTTCCATACGCTTGTAACAGTAAAATCCACCACAGTCCTGGGAGTAAGATTACATAAACATTAAATAAATATTCATAAAACCGCACATTTTGAAAGAAGAAATCATTAGTCACAATAACTTTAACCAGAATCAACTGGTGCAACTCGACCAATCGCTGCTTCACCAAAGTCAGGATCTAATATTTCTTCTGTTGCAGATTCATCACCGTCTAGTGGAACACTGCGCACCTTGAAGCTGGCTGGCATTAGCCCTTGACCAGGACTATAGCAATCCATGGTTTTCTCCCAGCTCTGTAAAGAGGAGTATTCATCACTCATCTATATTAGAAATTTAAATAATAGAACTCAGAGACAACATCTGCCTCAAGTAAGATTCTAGCTTCAAGTGGTGATTACAAAGAGACCTATTAAACGTGAAATTTAAAAATAGTTCACAACTCCCAGATATTTCATAATGTAGTCCCCAAGAAACCAAGACGGTACATAGCTCTTAAGGCTATTCCACACATTAAATGTTAAGCAGAAGCACATTCACAATAGTCCAATATGATAACCAATCAACTCTTCCCTATATATTTATATGGAAATAAAATATGGAGAAAGATTTCTTGGTCAGAAGTCACAAAAAAGCACTGTTAGTAAAACAATTCCCAGGCCTAAATCTAAATATGGGTTAACATTTAAAAACAAAAACTTCATCGCATGAAAGATAATCTTTCCTTCCGTAAGCATGAGGTGGTTTATTGAATAATTAATCAAAAGAAAATCATATTACCTGCAACTGAAGGGTGTATAGAATGAAATTTCGTACAATCTCATACTCACCCTTTAAAAGGAAAGCTATCCCGGAAGGTATGAAATCCCGAATAAAGACCTGATCATAGTTCAGAATACTAGTGTTGCCAAGATCCTTAGCAGCAATAGTTCCAATAGGTTTGTTACAATAATAAACAATGGAATCTCTCAATAAGTTCCATGCTTCATCTTCTAGAGTTTTCCCATACTTGTGGTCTTTCACTGTTCCAGCTACAGTTGACATGCCATCTGAAAAAAGACCTCCCTTTTCATGTTTAAATTGTTTACCCACCTCAGATTCTTCAATATCCGTTGCACTGCTTATCCCGTTGACAGGAAATGATCTTGGTCTAATTGCTTCACCCTTGGACCGGGTCTCATTTTGATCCTCTGTCATCCCCCCACAAAAAATTTCAGCCTGTCGGCACTTGCAACCCATAGATTCCAACCTACCAGCATCTTTCTTCCAATGAAAAACATCAAACAGCCGTCGACTTCTATAGGTCCTGCAATTATGTAACATTCTCGAGTAGCCATTGACTTGCACGTACACTTTACTCCATTTCCTTGTATTACTAACGTTGAGTTTAAGAGCATGCACTGGGCTTGAATTGTTGGTACATGGATCAGAATGATGGAGACGAGGTAATAAAGACCCGGATAGAGCTTGAATAATAGATTCGGAAGTAGCCATCGGCCAAGAGTATACTAACTTTCAACTTTCAACCCTACACATCTGAGAATCACCTCTCCAATTAATTATAGAAACTATACTACCTTTTAACTCCACACATCTGGGAATTACCTCCCGAATTAGTCAAAGAAACCTGTTCAAATCATGTTAGGCCAAAATCATCAGGATCGTGAACGGAACACATAAATTTAGATATAAACGAATATATCCTGCAATAACTTTACAACTTATCCAAGTTATAAACAATATTTCCCAGAGGAACATTGAGTGATAAATTCCAATCCAATGTTATGATAACGCTAATATTTCCTGGACAAATCATGGTTAAGTAACAGCAAGATTCTTATTAGTTAATAACGACGAACTCAACCCGAGGTTTCCATCATCTTTCTAAGAGTTCTATCTATCTTTTGGAGGAAACTAGAGTCATGGCAACGCTTATACGGGAAATTTTAGTATGTGTGGATATTCTTGTATGGTTGACGAGAAAATGTAAAGGAAAAGAACAAAACTTTGCTTACCACGTCACTTGCTAACCAAAACAATAATCGGCACAGTTTTCCCACCAACCAAACACAGAGGGTGACAATTAAAGCTCTAATTTTGAGTTGGTTAGCTTACCTATTTTTCTCATTCATTGATTTATCGATTAGATTACCGGGTGGCTATGCTAACCCCTTGCCACGGCCTGATCGGATTTTTGCTGGGAGAGGGAATTTTGCCAAACGGGATTTCTCGGTAGATTTTTCTTCTATTACTGTTTGAGAGATGGGAAAAGAAATCAGAAAGGGTAAGAAATGGATGAGACCTAGGGCTAACCAATTCCGGATGCGTCCCCGTGTGACGTGTCGAGTAACTATTAGATCCAGCATGTACTATAATACTATTATTTTTATTAAATAATAACATCAAAATTATTAAATAATTTTTTAAGTAATGATATTTTAAATTTTCAAAGCTGTTTGCCACAGAAAACATAATTAAATATTTATTATTTAAAATATAAGTTAAAGCTCAAAAAGGAAAAACCATTTCCTACCTCTAAAATGTTGTTAAGAAATTATTCTCTATAATTCTTAACTTCTTGAAATCTTACAAAATGGTAAAACCACCCATCTATCTCTAAAAAAATCTTAAAATATCCTTTAGCCTAAAGTTTCAAAACAACTTCCTAATTCTAATTAGGAAATAAAAAATGAGTAATGTTATATATAATTATGAAATGCGTAAATATCGTGTAATTGTTTTGAAAAAGAGTAAATTCTATTATTAATAACTTAATTTATTTTCATACGAGTCTTGTATTTATTCACCTTTATCAAAGTGATTGCACGGTACTCACACACTCACAACTATAATTGTAATTTCTTATAAAAAATAATATTTACAGTTTAGAGTGTGCAAGTCTTATGCACTCATTTAAAAAAAATTGGACAAGTCTAAGATCCACATGAATTATTTTTTTTAATGATAAACCTCACTTATTGTAGTTTTATAATAAAGTGATAAGAAGAGTGTTGTCCTCAAGGATTGGTATTTCACTTTTGAATAAGTACCGAAATTATACTAATCTTAATTTTATTTAGAACAATTACTAACATTTTTGTAATTGCAATTTGAAATAAAATCAATTCAAATAAAATGTTCAAAGGAAAATAAAGCTGTTGTTTGATGATCAAATCAATAAGAAAAAGAACTTTTAGGAAACCATTTCACCTAATCCCTTATTATAATTTTCTCATCTAACTAATTAAAATTAATTCTCTTTATTTGTTAGCAAATTCTCCAAAGTCATTCCAAAAACCTATTTCGATCGTTAGTTGGCTTTATTATTGATCATCATTTTACATAAGAGTATACAAATTAATTAATCAAGAAAACATTAAGACCAGTTATTTTAAGACTACATAAATATAGATTTTATAATTTCTATATTTACCTATATTGAAATATCCGATATCTATCCTATAATTCCTTTTTTTAAAAACAAATCACAAATTATCTAATTAATGACCAGTCAATTAGAAACAATTGGCTCAAAATAAATCAGACAAACATAACAGAAAATTACTTCAAATTAACATAAAAAAACAAACATAGTTTAACAATTGCATCATTTTTCTATAATAAAGAAAATTTAATTCATACTAAAAATTTAATTCAACGTCAATGAATTCACTATAACTTTTTTAAGAGAAAAAAAATCCATACTTAACTCGTCGCAGTCTGCAGCCTCATCCACAAAACGAAAAGAAAAAAATGTCCCCAGTTCCTTCGATGCTACCCCTGTTTTTGCGTCAAAGAACCCAACCTTTTATGTGTCCTTTTGTGGCAGCCAAAGGACACCAGCGTGCGTCTCGCTCAAAATGGACAAAATGAAATTTGTTATTTTCTATTCAAAATGAAGAATGGTTCCCGCATGTCCCACGTCCAAGAGCAACTCCGTTTCCTTTGCATCTCTTCCTTTCGAAACGAGAAAAATGAAATCTGTCCGTTCCGTCAAAACCAATCCCCAGCTTACGTCTCGCATGCCTTTTGCCAAGTCAAACCACCAGAATGAGAAGAAATAAATATGGCTCCCTCTTTCACGTCCAAGAGCCCCCATGCGTCAAACTCTCTCTCTTCGGCTTTTATTTTTCAAAATTCTGCTTAAATTTGGATTTCCCTTTCTTTAAATTTAAAATAAAAATTAATGGCAATAATAAAATTTAAAATTAATAAAAATAAATAAAATTATATTAAAATTTAAAGTTATAAAGTTATAAAATATAAAAAATTATACAAGTCATCTTGCGAAAGATTTGCACATCATAAAATTGTATCTATCATTACTTGTTTAACTTAAATATTTGATTTAATAGTAAAAAAATGTTTTTTTCTCTAAATCGCCAACAAATTAAGTATGATTTTTTGTATTATCTTTTTTTTCATTTTGACTTCTTTCTTTCTATCATAATTTTGAATATGAAGAAAATAATAACTTAAAATTTATGATCTGTTGCAACCATATTGTCTCTTAAGCATGTTCAGGCGGATGAACATGTTGATTTTTCTTTGAGATAAATACACTTAGCACCTTCAAACTATCTAGAGTTTTGTAATTTATACTCCAAATTATCAAAACTTACACATTACTTTCCCAAACTATAAAGAGAAATAATTTAAGTCAAAAAGATTGCACAAAAGTAAATATATAAACTTACATGACTTGATGCAGTATATCAAATTGTGAAGTTACTTTTATTATAAAGTAGATTTAACGGATCACGTAAAGTTACGTTAGTTTGTAAGTTTATTTTTGTATAATATCTTTGTATATATAACAGTTATCAACTACAAAATATTACACTTTGCACCCTTTATAATGATACGAGCAACAAGAGTGCCATGTTACCTTTTTTTTTTAAAAAAAAAAATTAATCTGATTGGGTATAACCTTTTTTTTTTTTTTTTGTAGTTTGTTATACAAATTGTAAAACCTTAGCTTTGATAATTTGAGGATCCAAAATATGTTTTTATTTTTTTTTTTTGTGTTCTCTTTTGTATTGCTATATATATTTGAAAATATACATTATATAAAAACAAAAATTATTGTAATAGAATTTTGCTACCGAAAGACATTATATATATAAATTCATGGCTAAGCCACTAAACACAACACAACAAAAGTAAAATTAAAATATTCTATATAGTATAAATTTGAGCCTATATACGCATTCATTTGCTAGATCTAATGATAAATATAGCAAGAAAAGATAATATAATGTTTTATGTGTAGAAAATGAAATAAAATAGAAAGGGATCCATCGAGATGAGGAAGGGAGAAGGAATGATAGATAGACTTTGAGTTCTATATTTTTACTTTTTTTTTTTTTTTTGTTATATATTCATATTTACAGGTGAATGAAGTCATAAAAATAATGAAAATATAATAAATGAACGATACTAATTAATTTACTCAAGTGACATCAAGTCAAAGATGTTGGGCCGCTTTACTAGTTGGTCTACACATCATGTGAAGAGGGAGGCTAATTGTGTAGCTCACTCTTGAACTAAATCAGCATTATTTCTTATTAATGTAACAGTGAATAAGGAGGACTGTCCTTCATGTATTGTTTCCCCTACCCCACTTCTTTGTGAGTGTTTTGGAGAATATGGATTAAGGCTTAGCTTATATTTGATTTCCAAAAAATTTCAATATTATTTTTTATTTATATTTTAACTTCAATCCTTATATTTTTAGAATCACTTGCTCCATACAAAATAAATAAATAAATTTAAAATAAATTATTTTTAAACAACTTCGCATTTTATCTACCAATTTTTCAGAAAAATAGAAACGCATCTCAAAAGATTTTTTAGTGAATAGAAAATTACTTCATCTGAAGAGAAATCTTATAAAAATAATTTTATAAACTAATATATAAATCGATTTTTCTATGAATTGAATTTTTTGAGTCAACTTTTTATTAAAAAGAGAGATCCTTACAAGGAAATGCATTATACATGGCAATTGTTTTCCTCGGCAGTTGCTCCTATATTTTATTGAAAGTAAATAAAAAAGCGAAACTGCATATTAATTACTCTCGTATATTTATTTATTTATTTATTTTTTTGAGAAAAACCCTTAGGCCATTTCATTGAACTAGATTAGAAACACAAGTAGGAAGTTCCTCCATAGTTACAATAACATCAGAAATGGTAAGAGCACTTTTTGCTAGTAAGTGGGCTACTGTGTTGCCATTTCTCCTAACATGAGAAACAATCCACTTAGTAAAAAAATTAAGACAGGTTTGAGCTTCACACAGGAACATGCTAGAACTACTCCTATCTTCTACCTCTTCTTGAAGAGACTTAGTAACTTGTAAAGAGTCCCCTTCCAAAATAACTTCAGTTAACCCCAAGTCTCTAGCAAACTGGGCTGCAACTAATGCCCCATAAGATTCAGCTAGAAGAGGGTCAGGGAAGAGGCTTTTACTTTGCCTCATTGTTGCTATTGTCTGGCCTTTGTCGTCTCTTACAACTACCCGTACTCCAATAAGTCCTTTAGCTTTGTCCACTGCTCCATCCCAATTCACTTTGAACCAAGTCGTTGGTGGGACCTACCACACTTCTGTTGAGAGGCACTGCTGGTGGACTTTGCTTTGTTTCTGTGATTGGCCCTCCTCAGACAGTAATTCCAATCTCAGTTTCGATTCTCTTATCAATATGTCAGGAGGCATGAAAGGTTTGTTGAAGATGAATGAATTCCTTCTCAACCATAGTTGTCTTGCTACCACCACAAACTCTTGCAGCTCTTCTACATTGAGAGCATCAGTCAAAGCCTCAAAGAATTCTAACATAGGTCTGTAAGAGCTTCTGCTTTTCTATAGTTTTTTGGAGTACAAGCTCCAGACATCCTTTGCAGCCTCACAGTTTCACAGGACATGCATGGTACTTTCTTCTTCTCTACTACACAAAGGGCATAGTGGTTCACTCACTATCTTCCTTTTGAACAGGTTGAGTTGAGTAGGTAGGGAGTCTTGACATGCTCTCTACAAAAACATCTTTTCACTTGGTGCAGTACGAAACTGCCATATCTTTTTCCACACACCTTTGAAACATTTACTGGTTGATGCTTGACCTTTGTCTGCCATTTCCTTTTCCTTCTCCATGTGGTATGCACTCTTCACTGAGAAAGATCCTCCCTTTGTACCATGCCAAATGAGTCTGTCTCTCGAGTTCATAGAGCTGATAGGTGTTTGAAGAATCACTTCAGCTTCCCCTTCTTCAAAGATTTCTTTTACAAGTTCTGTTTTCCAACTCCTTGTTGTAGGGTCAATGAGTTCTGCCACTGTTGCCTTGCCATCGAGCACCTTAACTGGACTTGTTACCTTTGTTGGTTTTGTTTTAGCTAACCATTTGTCTGTCCAAATGTGGACTTTGTCTCCTGAACCCACCCTCCAAAAGGACCCTGCCTCTACTGTGTTCCTTGCAGCCAACAGACTTCTCCATACAAAAGAAGGCTTAGAACCCACCTTAGCTGATTGGAAGTTTGATTGAGAGAAATACTTGGCTTTTAAGACTTTGGCTGCGAGGGAGGAGGAATCTTGAATTATTCTCCAACATTGCTTGGACAGCAAAGATTTGTTGAAAATTTCAAGGTCCCTAAAACCCAAACCCCCCTTAGCTTTTGATTGCCCCAACTTTTTCCATGAAAGCCAATGTATTTTTTGCTTTTTTTCTTGCTGTCCCCACCAGTACTTTTGAATGACACTGTTTATAGCTTGTATGAGGGTTAGAGGGAGCTTGAACACACTCATTGTGAAAGTTGGAAGAGCTTGAATCACTGCCTTTAGATAAATTTCTTTTCCTGCCTGAGAGAGGGTCTTGATTCTTTGACTATTAAGCTTTAGATTGATATTGTCTAGTAGAGTCTTGAAGGTTTTGAATCTGTCCTTTCCAACCACTGGGGGTAATCCCAGGTATCTCTCATATGGCATGGTGGTCCTCATTCTTGCTATTGACAAGATGAAACTCTGAGTAATTCTGCTGGTATTCTTGCTGAAAACTACAGAAGTTTTCTCCACATTTAATCTTTGGCCCGAGTCCTTTTCATAATCTCTTAGTAGACTTACCATCCTGCCCCATTCTTCTGCATTGGCCTTGCAGAACAACAAGCTATCATCTGCAAAGAAAAGATGGGATACCCTCATCTGTCCGCGAGCCACTGGTACCCCATGTATTAACTCATTCTCTTCAGCTTTGCATATCAAATTACTCAAGGCTTCAGCACACAATATGAAGAGGTAAGGTGATAGGGGATCGATCACCTTGCCTTATGCCTCGAGTGGGGGAGAAGGATTTCTGAGGTTCACCATTCACCAGTAAGGAGTAATTGACTGTTTCAACACAATGCATCACCAAGTCCACCCATTTTTTGTCAAAACCCAGCTTGGTAAGAACTGCTCTCAGAAAACACCACTCCACTCGATCGTAGGCTTTACTCATGTCTAGTTTCAAAGCCATATAGCCTTCTCTACCTGTCATTCTACATTTCATAGTATGCAATGCCTCAAAAGCAACAATAATATTATCTGAAATAAGTCTGTTAGGTACAAAGGCTGATTGAGAAGCAGAAATTACACTAGTGAGCACTTTTTTCAATCTATTTGCTATAACTTTTGAGATAAGTTTATAGAGGACATTACATAGGGATATAGGTCTGAATTCTGTCACCTTTGTTGGTGCCCTCTTCTTTGGTATCAAAGCAATAAGAGTGTTGTTGATGCTCCCCATGCTCTCCTTCCCATTCAGCACATTCAGCACAGCTCCACACACTTTAGGACCCACTATGGACCAGTGTTTTTAATAGAAAAATGCTGGAAAACCATCTGGTCCTGGTGAGCTTAGCCCATTCATGCTGAATAGAGCTTCTTCCACTTCCTGAGTGCAGTAAGGTCTGTTAAGGGACTCATTTTGGGGCTCAGTCACTCGGGCCTCTAATGAAGAGATGCAATTGAAGGGTTGAGTAGGGTTTAAGGAAGTGAAAAGGTCAGTGAAGTAGCTTTGGAACATTTTAGAAATTCTCTTACTCGAGGTTACAGTCTGGTCATTGCTATCCACCAGCTTCTTGATCATGTTTGTTTTTCTTTTATGTGATGCAGCTTGATGGAAGAACTTATTATTTCTATCTTCCTCTTTCAACTACCTCTATTTAGCCCTTTACTTCCACTTCATATTATCAGACTCTAAGATTACACCTACCTCTCTTTGTACTTTCTTAATTACATCAGTGAGATGGCCTGAGTTTCCTGAAGATAGGGCATATTTATTGAAATCCTTCAGCGGTGCCCAGTCTTGGATGGATATCATAGGCCTTTTTTTTAACATGCATTAAATAGAGTAAGACAAAAAGGAAAACATCACTGTGGGACTATTGGAACACGTCATTGGGGGGTGACCACTGGAACACATGTTGGACACGTAAATAGAAAAGGCAGCATTGACATAAAGCTGACATCTCTTCAACCACTCTTAAGAGGCATCCTTAAAGGAGGATTTCCCTCCAAGACACAAAGGCCTTCTCGGAGGCATCTTCTACCTTCATCTTGAGACATTGTCATGGTCCAAGAACGAATACAAGACATCTGAACTTAAGAGTTTATATGTTTACTGGGCCATGAGTCATTTTAAGTTCATAATTAGTATTTCCTTCCATGTTGTTAGTTCTTTTATTAACTTGGGTTGTAACAGATATCGGGTCTCAGCCATAACACTTGGATCACCTGCAATGTAGTTCTCTGTGTCTATAAGCCAGGCTTTGCTCGTGGGCATCGCTATGTAATGAGCATTTTTCCTGCTTCTTCTTCTTGTTGCTCAAGGTGCTCCCCTCGAAGTGAGTGACTCTGAATAAAAATTTTATCTAGCATTTTTGGTGCGTTACATTGGTTTCAGACTCTGACACAATTCTCTGTGCTATCAAAATTTAGGAAATTTTTTTTTGTATCATTACTCAAAATCAAGGAGTTGGTGCCTTGGTGGAATAAAATCACAACAGCTAGATGCATGCATCCGTAGAGTTGCATGGCATTGATCGGACTCTGATCTCATGCCATTTGAAAACAACTGCTAAAAAGGCAAGGATGAAACCAATAGGCCGAGAGAACAAAAGAAAGACATCAATATATAGAAGTGTCCAAGAACCCCAGGAAGAAAAGCAACAAACTGCATGAAAAACACTTACGATTTAGGATTTATATTTTAGGATTTTAGATTTTTTCTTTAAAAGAATCAATCCGATGCATTTAAGCCTATTAAGAAATTATTTAATTGTTATCTTAAATTTTTAAAAAATAATATCATTTAAATATTTTTTTTTAATAATTTTTTATTCATTTCAAATATTTCGTCCAACTACTAATAAATTTGTAATATCTTCACATCTTTTTATATTTGCAGTATCTCTTCATATATATATATATATATATATAATATTATACTATTATGTCATATTTCAGATTAATGCAAATTTAAATGCAAAACCACTATGTTTTGATCCAAGTTCTTCTCTCTTCTTCACCACCTTCAAATAACCAATTAATGTGTCGAAGAGAGATAGGGAAACACTGGTGAACAAAAGCAATGGGAAAATACGTCCAGAGGATAGAGAAAAGAATTTCAAATATTTTAGAGTTGTGAATAGTATTCTCTACATGATCTAGAGGGTTACTGTAGAAAAATATAAAATAAAGATCAAAATACAAAATCCAATAAGGGACCTTTGATCCACTTTCCTTTATATTTTACAAGAGCCATTGTGAATGCTCTACCCTTGGGCCACAATTTGTGCATTGAGCCATCTCAGGTGAATTCATCACTATATATTGGGAAGGAAGTTATGTAGCTGATGGACTTCCAAATTATGGAACAGCAGGGAATGATGCATCATTATCTTACCTTTCTCTACTTCCTAAACATTTACTGCCCACTTTTGCACTTGAAAGAGCTGAATTTCCATGCTTTTGAATGTACTTTTAGGGCATTTTCGGACATTTGAAGTATTTTAAAATTTTGTAAATAGTAATTAAATGATTTGAGTGAAATTGTTTTATTAGGTTTTGAGAAAGGAAAAATAAAAAGTTGAATAAAAAATAATTTTTAATATTATTTTTGTTTTAAAATTTGTAAAAGTTGTATTGATTTTTGTATTTCAATAATAATAAGTAATGATTAGATAAAAAAAATTAAAAATTGAACATTTGAAATTGAAAAGTGTTTTACGTTGATATTTAGAAATAAAATTATAAGAAGTTTTGAGGATTTTCATAGTGTCCAAACATGTTAGACTTTATTACTTAAATAGAATATATTTTAGATATTTCAAATAAATATACTTATTTCCTTTATATATATATAGATATATATATATCTATATATATATATGTATATATACTAGTAAAGGGACGTTTGTCTGGTGTATAGAAATATTATTTTTAAGAATTAATATTATTTTTATTAAGAAAAATATTTTGATTAATAATATAATGCTTTTAGAAAAAAAATATATAATTTTTAACATCAAATAACAAGATAAACTTAAATCGGTTTTAAAGCATTTAAAATGAAAATTTTATTATTTACTACTGCACGTATTTCTGGATATGGCTGGAAACAACAAATACGTGAAATAAAAAAAAAAAACGAACTATGAACTAAAATTGTGCAGCGTAGTAGACAAATCGTTAACAATAAAGTAACGTATAAAGCACGTTTTCTTAATTTAATAAAATAATTATTTTTAAAAAGTGATAATTTTTATAAAGAAATCAAATGCTAAGGATTTTATAAGATATTATTATTTATTTTAATGTTTCATAATGAATTTAAATTGATAAATAAATAATATTTTATTGGAATAATTGTATTCATAAATGTAGTTGGTAAATAGATTTAAACTTAATTATTTTATATTTCTATTGTTTATATAAGGAATGAATAGAAATTTTAAATCACATATATAAATTTATATATAAATTATAATTTATATAAAATATCATATATATAATAGAATATAGAATATATATTTATATAGATATAATATATATATATCTAATATACCTCATAAATAAATTATCATCAATGCATGGGTTCTAAGATCGATGTATGCTGCATGAACTTTGATAACTATGAATTTATTCATAAGAGATTGGAGAGAGATTAAAAAAAAACTTTTAAGAAGAGAGAGTCACTTTAATTTATTTATGCAACTAACGGCGTTAATTTTAACGGTAAAACAACAAAAACCGTTAAACAAATAAAATTTCGTTAGATAACCACTTTATATATATAAAAATATATTCTTGAGCATTGATGGGGAATGTCAACTGTTTGAAGTATATGAAAAAGGAAATGTAAGCCCTACATTGATCAAATAAAGTGTAGATAAGTTGTTTATATTGAATCATCCTCATTATAGTATTGTTTTAAAGTGAAGCATAAGAGAGAGTTACATAAGCTGCCTAGAGGCAACAACAAAGTTTTGAATACCGTACTGGTAGCTATATCGGTCAAGGTCTAGGAGCGAAATATTTCGATATCGGTATCGTTTTGTGTACAATTTCATAATAGTCGCTATATGAATAAATTATATTTAAAAACATATATATAAATTATATTTCAAAATAATAGTCTATATATGAATAAATTATATATAAATACAAATATATATAAATTATAAATAGAATGGTCTCAATTGAGAGTAAAAAAATGAGTTTGCAGCTTGAAAAAATGAAAAAAGAAAAAAATTAAAGGCTGAAATATCAGATGGTACGGGCCGGTATTTGAGTCGGTACAGTTTGAAATATCGGTTGATATGACCAGTACGCCTGACATTTGGGACGGTATGAAATATAAGTAATACTTGTACCAGACCAATGACTGATACGGTATTAAAAACACTGGGTAGCAAAGCTACCTACGTCACGTGACACGCATGCATATGAGCAAGGGCAATTGGGTTTGGGCGCTATGACATCCTCGCGAGGAGCTCTACATTTATTTTGGAAACATTAACAGATGTTGGAATGCACCATAACTAATAGGCATTTTATAATTAATAGACATTTTATGTTGCTAATTATGATCAATAATGAGTGGGTTATTTGATGACCATTATAAAGAATTTCAGGTCATTATGTTATAATTTATGCTTACCATTAACTTAGGGTCACATATAATTGATTTGATCAATTTTTCAAGAAAAAAAAAAAAAAAGAATTTTCCTTTCAAAAAAAATTTCTATATCTTAGAGAATGGTGTTTTGAATTTTTCTATGAAAGGTACTACTTTAGAACAACGAATTAGTGAGCTTCATTGTATCATAGGAACAATCTTGTCGATGCTCTATATCACGTTAAAAGGGAACAAAATATGTTCTAAAGAAGTCGTTATTGCGATTGAGCCTACTTGGAGTCTAAATTTTTATTTTCTGCCTTCTGGATTCCCTTATTTTCTTTATATTTTCTTATAAAACATGCCCTTAGTTTTTTCTTCATGTTTGTTTTCTTTGTACACTTTGATGTATACATGTTGGATAACTTGATGTAAGAAAGGTTTTCCTTACCCAAAAAGAGGCAATTCTTCATTAGAAAGGGAAAAAAAAAAATGTATAACACCTTGGTTGTCTAATCTGTTTCCCACACATTAGCTAGTGAAAGCTAAAGTAGGTTTTAATCTGCAATGAATTTGACCCTGATCTGGCATCGATGTTGGTGCTCAATGCTCATGGCTCTTAATTTATTTCAAGGCTGAGGGACCATATAGATCAATCGGTACCGGTGCTCCTTGTCTGCAAACGAGGCCAATGCGCGCAGCATGGACCCATGACAGGCACGCTTATTCCACTTTCAGGGGCAATTTTTTGGTGATGCACTAGAATATTGGACTTGTCCCTTTTGCAGTCAATCAAGTCTTTGTAGAAAATGATCATAGTTTCAAGGAACAGAAGATCAGGACTGTTGGGAGTCCAAATCTGTTTGGAATGATAGCAGATTTCACGGCAGATTATGGTCTCTAATTCATTGATTGCGTCCCCTCCTCCATTGTAGGGTTGAGCCAACCCACCATATATGAGTCAATGAGGCCTATTCAGGTGTCAATATTTTGTGGTGCTTTAATGCTTTATCTCAAGTTCCTTTACCCATCAATGGCCCTGCACAACTTTCTTTGATTCTGACATTCCCAGCAATCACTTCTGAACACATTTTTTGCTTTTATGCATACTTTTAGATGTTCTATCTCCTAAAATGAGTTTCCTATTTTGGAGTTATGCATTATCTGTGTTTTATATATATTTAATATACTTTTTTTTCTAACATTAAATCATAATTGACACGTTTACAAAAAAAAAAAAAAAATTTAATCTTATCTCATCATTACAATTTTTCAAATTCTTACACAAAATATAATAAATAATTTAATTTTTTTAAATTACAAAATAATAATAATATTAAAAAATAATATTTTATTTAATTTTTAATATTCACTTCAACTGTCTATCTAAACTTACTCTTAAAATATCAGATAATTTTTGAAGAAATTCTGAATGGGGATGGGCAAAAGTGCAGTTGGTCGGCCGAATCTACTTCTAGTCATTCTACTTGCAAGACAGTGTCTAAAATATTACATTATTAATATATTTATATTATTGATGTGACATAATTTTAATTTTTTTTATAAATCAAATCATCTCATATTAATAATATAAAAGAGCATATCCTTTATACCGAGTTACAAATAAAATCTTTGGAGGTAGTGATAAAATGGTATGATTATGAGATTCTCTATCAATAAAAAAAAATGGAATGATTCTCAATCGAAATAAATAAATAAATAAATAAAAGGTATGATTCTCTAATGGATTCAGTAACTTAAGATCTCATTTACTAATGAATTTTATACAAATTCAGAGTTATGTACATATATCTTCATCTTTTATTCACTCGGTGGTAAGACTCCTAATATAGATATTGTAAGGCTATTAATTTATTATTTAAATAAATTTATTATAATTTATTAGGAAAAAGATATAATTTATTATAATTTATAAATTTATGTGTAGTTTATTATAACTTATAAACTACACATAACTTAATACAAGTAAATTAATAGTTTTTAATTATCAATATTTAATACTAAGAATTAAATTTATTGTTTTAAAATAACTACAACAAATGTGTTTTTAAAATTTTAAAAAAATATATATTAGTGTTTAGACAAAAATTAAATTTAGGATTTCAATCGATTTAAGAAAAACAAGGTTTTGAAAATAAGCCCCAAAACTGAAGTCAGCCAAGCCCAAAAATGCGCCCCAGCCCATTTCAACTGAAACGGTGCCGTTTAGTTTGCAAGAGAGTGCTCAGCCCATCATTAACATGGCGTCGTTTTCGATCCACCAAACGACGTCGTTTTCTACCCATTTCTATCTCTAACGCCCCCCCGGGTCGCACGAACCGTCGCACGAACCCTCCATATCACCTCTCTCTCTCTCTCTCTCTCTCTCTCTCTCTCTCTCTCTCCAGTCTTCTTCATTTGTTTTCGCCGTCGCCCATCGTCCCGTCGTCTCTCCTCTCTGGTCTGTATGTAATTTGTTTAATTCAATCCCTGTCTTGTTTAATTTATTCAATCCCAAACTCATTGTTCGTCGTCTACAATCTTCTTTCTCCTCTTGCCACCAGGGTTCGCTTCCGAACAGTGAAGTCCTCGCTCACCCAGATCCCAATCTCAGGTAAGCTCATCATTTTCATCTTCTAATTCCTTATGAAAGATACGGGTAATACGCTTATGATTTTTTGATCTAGGGTTAGCTGTAGATGTAATCTTTTCCCCCTCTATTTTGAAGTTTTTTTTGTATGATCTTGTTCTCATTTTATTCATAGTCTAATGGGTTTGTAATATTCTCCATATTTATTGGGCTGATCTGATCTAGCTATGTTATGTCATTTCTTGTCTTCTAGATTTTACTAGTCGTTTTGCTGAACCTGGTGTGTAGGTTTTTAGCTTTTGTGGCTACTCTCATGCCCTTTCTGGTTGGTTGTGACCCGTTTATGTTCTAGATTAGAGCTAGCTTTTTTTATTTTATTTTTATAAGAGATAAAAGGTTCTTTAGCCCGTGTACAGGAAGTATACATAAGAACACCTAAATACATTCTAAGAGCGATGAATTAAAGACACGAAATCATTGTCCCCGTTTAGTACAATAGCGGAAAACCAAAGCATTAAAGTGTGGAGAAAAAAGTTCTTTAGCTCTGCCGTAGTGCATTCCTTGTCTTCAAAGCAACACGCGTTCCTTTCCGACCAAAGCTAACTTGTTTATGTGTAGATAACATTAATTGAGTAGATTTGGCTGTAATTGCTGGAGTACATTCTTGAGGGCCTTCTTTCAGGGTGCTTCAGCTTTTAGTATGCGGGAGCTACACTGTGATCGTTTGTTAGGAGGGTTTTCCCTGCTTTGTGAGTGGCTTCAGTTGTTTTTGTTGGCTTTTGCTTCCATAGCTGTTGCAAATTCTGATATTGAAAAAGCTTCAGTCCTGGGTTTTGCATTTGAGGGTGTAGGAAGATATAGAAGAGAGTGACGGATTACTGTGAGAATATCCGGATATTATTCGATTATAAATGGGTTTTTAATCAAGTTGCTATTTAGTTCTTTCAGCTGTGGGCTTAAATTTCTAGGTTAGCACTTTCTTTCCCTTTTCCAAAGTCAAGAGTTTACTTCATTTTACCTGACAGATTGCTATAAGACTAAATTCTGTACTCTTGCAATTGAAAAGTGATTACCCAATTTTCTTTGCCTTGTAAAATGAAACCATAAATACAGTTCCATATTGTTACCTTTTTCATATATCACCGTGGGAGCTGAAACAATGAAGTGTAACAAGGCCAATTGTAAAAGTTATTGCTATTTATTTTGTGCAGTAACAAATTTGAGTGCCATTTCACACACAAGATTTCTGCATACCCTAAGTCTGTCTCTGGGTATGTTTTGAACGAGTGGCATGTGTCTAACACAAAGATAATTGGTTAACCGCTTTCTTTTGGTTTGTGGTTGAGGGTTATTTTTGTATTTTATGCTGGTTTATCCAGAACAATAAAAATAAATTCTGCTTTATACAGGGATCTATCTGGTTTTTTTTTTCTCTCTTTTTTTTTTTTTTTTTTTTTTTTTTTTTTTTTTTTTCTTGTTATTTTTGCCTCATTACATGGAATGGGCATGGCTAAAACCCCCATGCATCATTTTAAGTAACGTGATTTCAGCTGCAATTTTTTTAACTCGTACTGCAGCATGGCTGAAGCCACAGAACCACCATTTCGACCAAGGGAGAAGCTTCTTGAGAAGCAAAGATATTTCCAAAACGTCCACAAGCACACATACCTGAAAGGACCGTTTGATAAGATAACCTCTGTTGCCATTCCTGCTGCTTTGGCGGGCACTGCACTTTTCCTTATTGTGAGTTCCAGCATCCTAGTCTTATGAAGAACTTCATAAAGAAATTAGAATTTATTATAAATGCATTTCTTGCTCTAATTTGCAACACGTTCATTTTACCAGGGACGAGGGATCTATAATATGTCTCACGGGATTGGGAAGAAGGAATGAAGTGGCGATCTCTTTTTGATGGAGATGGCCCCAGTGTTCCACCGGTCAAATTTAATAAGTTTTAGACTCCTGGATTGCATAGTGATTTTCTTCAAGTATCTTGTTTGCTCGCTGTAATAATTGCCTAGTTGCAGGCTTGTTCCCAAAGGAAATTGGAACTTTAATCTGCTCTTTATCTTTTTGTTTGGATACTACAGAATCGAATCACAGCCTCAACTTGTTTGGCACCAGTTGCTCTCTGACTTTATATGTAGTTCTCTAGATTAGACGGATATAATCTTTGTTCCTTCTGTTAGACTCTACTTCTAGCTACTATCGTTTGGTAATTTGCCAAAAAAATCACAAAAAAAGCTAATATCTTCTAGTCATTTTGTAATTAGTTGTCTTTTTCTTGCACATAATCAGTCTGATTATTTGGGTTTGGTTAAATTTTTCGTAATACGCTACAAGCTGTAATCATACAAACGTTACATGTTTCTTCTCAGCACCAAGAGACTGATAATTTTAATAAAGCTCTGTGTCTTCATTCTTTTTCTACTATTCTTAGCACCGATCAAAAAGACAAAAAAAAGTTTTCTACCATTCTTAGCAAAATGGGTGTACTCAAAATTCAAATACATACACCTCCATCTTGAATCAAAGGGTGATTTGGTTGGGTTTTGATGTTGAGAAATGTGGATTTTGATGTTGAGGAATGTGGATGTGAGTAATAGTGAAAAGTAATAATAAAATATTAAATAGTAGTAAAAAGTAATGAATAGTAATAAAAATAAGTAAAAAGTAATAATAAAGTAATAAATAGTAATAAAAAGTAGGTAAAAAGTAATAATAAAGTAATAAATAATAGTGCAGTATGTTGAGTGGTGATGAGTGTTGAGGTATTCTCAAAGGCTCTCTCTGTAAATGCTGCAAATATTTGTATATATGAGTTAGTTTTTAGCTGTATCTCTTGAAAGAGAATGATAGATATTTTTTTTTTTAAGCAAATTGCATTAAACAGAATGATATGTAACTTGGGTTTCTTAAATGCAGTATGCAACTTTAGTGAGAGGGGCGCATGTCGCACATTTCTATTTAAGAACATTGGAAATACTTGATGGTTATGTTGTTCTGTGACAGACAGAGACACTCTTGGTTGGCATTTCTTCCTAAATCAGAAAACCGTACAAATACAAACAGTGAAATACAGACAAACAAAGCAATCAATCACAAATACCAATATCACGAAAAGCTATTATCTATCTAATTACAACAGTACAAGAACACAGCTCTACTTTCTTTTAACAACACATCTAGCTCATTTCAGGGTGTCCACATTTTTGCTGAGCTCTTCCAGCTTCCTCAATCTCAGTTTCTCACTTTCACCCACCAGCTGAAGAGAACAAAAAATGTCAGCAATAAAAAATATGGGACATATTTAATTTGGGATTTTCAGTAGTTCAAAATGCAGATATCTAGATATCTGGAACTAGTATTCACCTCCATTAATTTGGAAACCAGTTGAGATTTTTCCCTGCTTTTCTCATTGAAAACCTCAAGGGCTTCCTTGTATTCTCGCTCCTGTAACAAACAGATAACAAGTTTTAGGGGAACTTTCAAAAAGTAAAACGATTCATTTGCTTTCACTTGATTTAGGGTAAAATATAATGACCATCTCGACTCCCAGATGAAATATTTTTAGAAAATCAAAAATAAATTCAATTCCACCTTCTTTTGGCAGCTCTGCCCCAGTGGCTTTAACTCTTTGTTAACTACATCTATCCTCTTGCGAACAAGTGCGACTTCCCTCCTCATTGGATCTGTGAGAGCCTCAAGTTCCTAATAGAATAGATGATTTTATTGGTTGAAGGAATCCAGCATACATCATCAATAACAAGTCAGACATAGATAAAAACAGATAATTATTTCTCAGTTTGAAATTTTTTTAGATCGACAAAAGTAGTGGAAAATGTGAAGAAGCTTGTGATCCAGAATAAACCATTTGAAATCATCCACTTCTTCATAGAAAATTATTGCAACTGTCAACTCAGCAATGAACTGATCATCAGATCCTAAATTCTACCTTTTTCTAATTAATATATTCAAATCAGGAGGAATACATATTATATATGAATGATGAGTTGTTTCTTCAAGTTACATATATTCATATTTTTTTCATCTGCATTGCCAACCCTATCTATGTAAAGGCTATATGATTTATAGTAAATGATGCACCATTTTATCTTTTTCTCAGATGTAAATATGATGATAGTGTAGCAATATTGATTCTACTTACTTCCCGAATATCGGCCAGGCGCTTAGTTGCTTCTTCGGCGCGGCCCAACTGAGCATGAACCTTGTCCCTCACCTCCATCTTCTTCCTCTGAATTTCTTCTTCCTTTGCGCGGAACATAGCCAGCACTGATCTTGACATGTCCTCTTCCCTGTCCTCCTTAGGAGGGCTCCCATGGCTACCGATTCCCGAAGTCTTCACACGCTGCATCTGCGACTGTTGCTGCTCCAACATCTGTTTAGGAGTTGCCATGGCCGTCTCCTCAACACCCTTTCTTCTCTGATGTGTAATGCTCTCTTATTTCTGTCTTCTTTTGCTCTTTTTGACTAGCAATGATGGTTCCTTTCTCCTGTATTAGGCGGTCATCATCATGGCTGGCTTTAAAGGTATGAATTTGAAACCAACTGGCTTTTACTTTACAAAACAAAAAACAAAAATATATTACAAAAAGCTATAACAACAAAGCATCTCTCTTTATAATTATGAGTTACAGTAGATTTCACCTTTTTAGTTTAACACTATCAAAACTTTTGTAGTAGAAGTTAACCTTGTAGTATGGAGTAGAAATTCTCAATGCTACAGTGTAAATTTCCCCTTGCCTACAGCTGCTATCCTAATAATATATTGGATGTAAACTTGGTAAAGGATCAAGATGGGCCACTTTTGGTAAAATAGCTATTTTCTCAAGGTTGGTATGTTGGCAAATTCAACTAACTGCTGCTGTTCTGCTCACTTGGGCACCACATTTTCATAGTTTATATGTTTTATATGTACTTTCCACCCCCTTAGTGTTCATATGAAGAAATCAAGGAATACAAAAACTGGGGGGGAATAACATTTCTTTTTCATGGTATAGTTGTAAATATATTTGCTCGTAGTTGGAATATTGGGAATGGCTTCGTTTTAAATGGGGAGAAGAGAGAGAAAGAAGAGAGAGGGGGGGGGGGGGGGGGGGGGGGTGCTTGGGGTGAAAGTTTAGTTTGTGGAGTGGACTGTAAGGGCTCACCTAAACAAAAAGCATGAATGAGGGAGACGTTGGATCCAAGACATGGTAGGAGTGACTAGCTAGCTATGCTGCCTTTATCACGTATGATTATCCTTACAGCTTGGTCTTCCCAGAGAATTTCTTCTTCATCTACTTTTTTTCCCTAAAGAATATATATATATATATATTGGGTTATTTTTCTTTTCTTAAATATGCTGTTGATCATTCTTCCTAATCTGCCCACAACATGAATAATGATATGTGAGGTGATCTATTTTTCCAAGCATCAAAGATGAAAGGGAGAAAGAAGTAGAGTGCACAATGATAAGTGTGATTTCACACGAATGTTGGTAAAATGAAGAGGAGGGAGGCAAGGACTTTATGAAAAGTGTAATAATACGGTATAATTTTCTTAAACTTTTTATACAACTACGAAAGGTAAAGCTATAACAGGCAAAGCTATAACTTGTGTAATCTCAGCAAGCCTTTTACTTCAGCCGGCTTTCTTGGGCCAATAACTCATAAATGTCACGTCGGGCTCAAGAACCTTAGTGGAAGGAAGTATCGCTCAAACCAAACTTACAGCCCAGTAGAACATATTGAATCCAATAAATGGAGAGGTTTATACATCTATAACTTGTAATTCACCTCCTTAAAAGGCTTGGAAAAGTAGCCTAAAACTTGGGACATGTCATCGATACAAACTAGGTGATTTTGTTGAAGACATGATACTTAACTCTGTTGAACAATCATTCCCACCATCATCGTCATTCATGCAGTCTTGAATATTGTTCTAGTTACTACATTTTTTTTAAAAATTTAAATCCATAATATCCCATCCATGAGGAGCCGAGCAACCTTGCACTAGAAAAGAGACGCAAGCGACCTCACGGCTGAGTAGGGAAACCCATCGAATCCTCTTATGCCAAATCAAGAGGCAAAAGAAAACAAGTTTTAAACGCTGTGACTAGATGCAGATCATCAAGCTGCGAACTCTTATGCCAAATCAAGAGTATAAGAAAAACTTTGGTAAACCATGCACTGGGTTTGTAGAACCTGGTTTTATTGGTGTGTCTGCCCGATTTATTGACATGACCCGACAAAGATGTGTTATGGTTTTTTTTTTTTTTTGGGCGGATTTTCAAGAATGCATTACATTCGCGTGACAAATGACTTGAGTGAAGCACGAGTGACTCACTCGATAGGTAGCTCGAGCTAGTATCAGACAGAGATCTCGCTCAAGGCGCACTCGACACTTCGTTTGAATGAATAATGCGAAGAAGTAAAAATTAGAGTTTCCATTGTGTGAAACTATAAATATATATTTAATGAACAGTTTAGTATGTTCCGAGTATTCTGAACAATTAAATTTTGCTCCAAATTATATTTTGTAATTCTTCAGTATACTAAAATCTTCTATAGCTCTATAGACGTAGGCACGTTATCGAATCACGTTAATTTTGTATTATATGATTGATTTGTTTGTATTTACTTTTGCTTGTTTGTCATCGTTGTTGCATTTCTCAACACGATGCGGCTAAATGGATCTGATCATCTAGAGTCTGAAAACCTGATATATATATATACATACTGTCTATGCTACATCAAACTAACCTCAAGCATTTTTAATTAGTGTTATCTTACAAAGTAATTAGTGTTATCGCTTTAGGTCTTGAAATCTATTCAATATCCTGCAAAAATATTGAGCGAACTACCGGATAAACTGGTTTACAATTTGAAAATACCAAGCATAGACCGATGTCAAAAATCCCAATACAGGAAGAGCAATGCAACATATGATTAGTTGAGAGTACTACGTGTTCATACTCCGTCACACTACTTACTTTGTAAGATAAACTTAAAAAAATTAAATTTCTTATAAACCAAATTCCGTCATAACTGCAGTGTGGAGTGTGTTTACCACACGATTCTTCGTTTGCAAGTAGAAGGATTTGTCGTCTAATGTGAGAAGGAAGCGTGTGCTTTAGAAAGTAAAGGTGTCACCCAATAGGTTTGTCGTTAGGACCACTCTGAACATGCATGCATTGTATGGCTTGGCACAACTTGCTTAGATCTTAAGAAAACAGAAGGCACAAAAATAAATATTGGTTGAGACTCGGCTTAACTTTGGATCATCATCCTTGTCAGGCGTTTTTCAATCATTAATGCTCGCTACCCTTACTTGCACACTTGACAAAATGCTGCTATACAGTCTCCAGTCTCCTCTGTTTCTTTGGAAGCCATGAAAGAACAACGAGCAAATACAGGAAGGAATGCGTTTGCTCATAATAATAACAGTAGACTCATAATAATCAAAGGAAAATGATAAAAAGATTACTACATTTTTATAACTATTTTTAAAACAGAGTCAGTAAGAATATCATTATTTTAAAAAAATATTTTTTATTAAAAATAAAATTTTAAAATAATTATGAAAAAAGGTTGTCCCTATTGTTGCTCATAATTAAACCCCAAGCCCAAAGGATTGTCCAGTCCAATCTACCATTGCCATCAGGTAGTAATGAACCTAAGCACAAAGAAAAACAAAAAGAGTTAAAAATGAAGGCACAAGAGGAAATAATGTATCCCAAGAAATCCTTTTGTCTAGCAAAATTTGGGATTTTATTCCAACCTCAGAGTCAGTCTGACCTCATTTTAATTCCAAAAGGCAAGAATGTGTAGGAAGAGGAACTGTGTTCATCAGCTTATGAGGCTCTGCATGTACAAATGCCCAATGCAATAATTATGAAGTTTTGGTCCCTAGCTATGATGTTGCCTTCTGCAATTATATATGGATTGTCTCTTCTATATATATATATATATATATATATATATGTATGTATAGGGATGACTCACCCACCACTGGCTGATAGTAATGATTTATGGGTGCTTGCTTTAAGTCCATTTTCAGATGTGCAGATCATTCACTCATCAAAGCAATGAGACTGTTCCATTTATTGTGGACCATAAATAATGGCATGCCTCCTGGAATAACGAACTGCCATAAACAGTGAAATTTGAGAGGGTCCAAATGCCTGAACCCTCCTAAACAGTAAATGCTTTAAATCCATATATTGGGTTATGATCTTTCCAAACTGCATGTAGAGAGTATTCAGATAGAAATTTTATCACCATTGGAGACAGATTTTGAGCAGTAATGCTACTGTGCTGTAAACATACAGACAAGGGTAAAGGGGCCAAGAAGCAAGGTCCATTATAGTGGAGGATCAGATGTGGGGTGATAGATGTGTTGGGGGACAGTACAGGCAACATCATTGTCTTGGCTCGTGAGCTGGTAATGATTTTAAGACAATGAGGGGACCTTCAAACAACGTACAGCAATGAGCAGAAATATTGGTCGAAATCTTCACGCTAATTGATTCTTTTGATTTTCAGAGGAGCTTGACTTCACCTTAAACTCATGAATCTTCTATTCATTTCTAAAGTGGAGCTTGAACACGACCTAATTATCAAGTTGTTCTCTTTAAATTAACCCTTTTTTTCCTGTTAGAATCCCTTATCCTTAAAGTGGGACCTGATTATAGCTTAAAATCCCAAATCAAATGTTCATAGTTAGTTATCTCAGTGACTTCGTGAAAATATATAATTGATTTCTAATGTTCCCATTGAGTTGCTTTGAACTTACTTTATGTTCCATAATTTTAAAACATAATATTAAATAAAAAAAATATACAAACTTCAATGATTTGAAATAATCTCATACATATTTCCTCAATAGTTAGTTATAATGCTAGTAATTTATGAAAGTTTAAATTAATGACTTAAACGTTAAATTAAGGTTGAGTTTGGATATGCTGGAAATTGGGTAGTGAGATGATTTCAGATTATCTATAAATAAAAATGAAAAGTGGTGAAAAAATATTAAATAATAGTGAATAATAATAAAAAAAATATAAAAAGTAATGATAAAATATTGAATAGTAATTGAGTGGTCTCAATACTGAATACTCAAATACAACTTAAAACTTAAAACCCATAACAAGTAGAGTGCCGACATGGGTTAGGATGATGGGAGGAATTATTATTTCATCAATTAACTAACTTTCCTAAAATGCAAAATAATTACCTGCCATATATATATTGGCTTGTCAAGATAATTGTATATATCTGCTTGCCACTTAAATTGCTTTGAAGCAAGAAAATAACCTTACAAGACACTCTATTTAAGGCTAAAAAGCAACAAATAATGAAACCCTTATTGTCTTTTTTCAGTCAAAATCTTCTCATCATTCTCAATATTCTCATTTTTATTTGTCCTTTTAAGGCTAAAAGCAACCTCTCCATTGGCATCTAGCTTTCAAAATCACTAGTTGCCCTTTCAACGAATCTTCTTTGATATCCTTTCAAAATCCTCAAAAGCTAGTCTCTGCCCATCTTCTTTTTCTTTTCTTTTTAATTTTTTTTATTTATAAGGGGAAAAAAAACCCAATCCACAAACTTTCTAGCCAGCACAAGTGTATTTCTTACTCTTTGATTTTATCATTTTAGTAAGTTTTCAGTACAATCCATGGGTATGAGGGGAGAGAGGGAGAGAAACACAGATCACTGACATCAAAACAAGCCAGCCAAGAACTCCTTTATCTAATAAAATTCACATCTCTGCAACTACATGTTATTTTGTTCCTCATATGATCAAAAGAATATCTATTGTTAATAAGAAAGGCAAAAGGAAAATAAAATGAAAACATAATCAAAGAGCAAAGAATGAACAAAAACAAAACCAAATTAAAACAGAAAAAACAAGAACAGATATATATATCTTTTTATTGACTCTTACAGGCACAGATCAACAAGGAGAATTCAACCCTTTCTTGGTCTTTCTGCACCAACTTCTCCTCCAACCACAGCCGGCTATCCATCCCACTTCTCGTCCTGAACATGAACACTGCATATCCAGATGCAGGATTAAAGAACCAGTCATGCACATCCCACATCAAATCAACCAGCAAATTGTCAACAAAAATCGACTGATTGCCTCTGAAATTCCATCGCAGCCTCTTCACTCGAATCACCGTCTTCTTGTCGATGCATACAGATAAAACCGGCGACCTTAGTCCTTCACTTTCTCCGCCGCACCTGATCAAAATCTCGTGCGCAATGCCGGTATCACTGAACTGAGCCTTGGTTGAATATAGGGTATTGCCGGAACAATGCTCCCGCCGGGAAATGAGAGAGACTTTTGCAACAGAAGTAGCTTTAAATTTCTTCGCAGCAGCTTCTTCCGCCATGTCACCAAGTATTAGACCCATTTCCGAGTCAGCCATTACCAGCACGTAGAAGCTATCAACAGGTTCAGGTCCTGTGTCGTACTTAGCATTAGAGAGATCCCAGAAGACCTCAAAACTCGAATTATCGGATTCCATCAATCTGCTCCCTTTCTTCTTCCTGAAGAACCGTGAATTCGTGTTGAGTCTGAAGGGTGGTGTCGATGAGTCATCTCCAAAGCTTATGCTTAGACCTTGAGCAGAATGATTCCTGCACCAAGTGACTGTGATCAAGACTTGCTTTTGGGTGGAGAGGATGATCTTGTAAACACAGGCGACCGAGTTTTGGACAGAAGGTGTTAGGCTCGAATTGATACAAGCTGTGTTTGAGTAGCTAGAACATGAAGGATGAGACACACTTACTGCGCTTTCGCTAAAACAAGAAACCATGTCTCTCATTGTAAAGAGAAAGAGAAAAACAATTTCGTGGGTGAGAAAGAAAGCTAGAGACAGACAGATCTGGAGGCAATTTGGAGAAATGGGTCTTTCTTTTCTCTCTGTAGTTTTTTCCAGAGTCTGAACTCAGATGGAGATAAAATGGAAGGAAGCTAGGAAGGAAGGAAGGTAAGGCATGGATCCGAAATCCAGGATTCTGACAAGCGCATATATATAATAGGTATGATTCTTCTTTCACGCCTTGTAGTTGTAACTCTGCAGCTTATGATGACGGATGAGATCAGAATAAAGAAGAGGAGGATTGAAGCACAAATCTTCAAGGTTCCTTCTTTCTTTCTTTCTTTCTTTAATCCACCTGTGCCAGTTCATAAGATACATAAAAAAAAAATATATATATATATATATATATATTTAAAAGTCAAAAGAAAACCTAAAGGAGGAATAAAAGGAAGTTGGACCTGGTCTGATTTCCAGCAGTACTGTACTACTGTTTGTGACATGATCATGTTTGCTTCTCAGTTCTCATTAATTTCCTTGCTTTCTGTTCATTTATCAAAGTCTAACGGGTGCTGTAATCAATTTGGAAGAATTAATGAATACTTTATAATTTCGGTTAGTTCTTCATTAGTCTTCCAAATAGTGAAACGTAAATTTTTTAAAGAAATATATATATATATATATAAAATGATAATATTTTAGATTATTAATTTTTTTAAAGTAAATGTTTTGTTCCATTTTTCATTATAAATTTAGTTTAAATTTAAAAAAAATTACATAAAATTTTAAATTCTTAATATATCAAAGAAAAATGAAAACACTGATGTTTCATTTAAATGGTATAGAACAAAAATTCTAAAAATAATGGATTTTATTAGGCCTGCAACCCGACTTGGATTAGTTGGGTTTATGCCCGACCTGACTCGAAACACCCCAAATAAGGCGCCAATCCGATCCGATCTAGCCAGATCAAAATAAAAACAGATTAAACCCGTATGACCCGATCAAATCTTGCACTGTGGAATAGGAGCCAAATGATGGAAGAGGGGGACTCGAAGGAAGCGTCCGAGGGCTGTCACTCCAAGGACGAATCCAAGGGACTAGATGATCTGAAGCTGTTGCCCCTTGCTGGCCTTCATCAACTCGTAATAGGGCCCAAACCCAATTCGGATCCCTGCACATGGATTGATTGAAGCTTCATTCTTCATAATCGGTTCCCCACTTTAAACAAAACATTTGACTTAGGTTATCTTCTTCTTCCAGCCAACTCTCCTAGATGTTCCTTCCCCGTCGCTGCTCCTCTTGCTTTTAGGGTGGTTCTCGATAGCTGTGTTATAGACTCTCACTCTCACTCTCTCTTCTCTTTTTGTTGTCTCTGTGCATGGATCTAGATGATTCCACTTCCCTTGAACCCATAACCTTCATAACCAGATGCCTCCTAAACCCACTACCACAATAGTGTCTTCCTTCTTCCCATTGGACACCCTCGTGGAGATCGACTCACACAACACCAGATTCGTGGGCTCCTGGTTTGCCAACACAATCCTCAATTCTTGGTTCAATGAGTAGATCTCAAAATCTATTAATTGAAGAGAGAGATACATAGAGATGAAGAGTTGCTGAGACACAGAGAGGAAGAGAAATCTATTATCCAAGCTGCTCTGCAAGACTATCACCCGTAAGTTGTAGAAGGCTCAAATACCATCACTTGTAAGTTTGTAACTAAGCATCAATATCTAGGTTTTAGACTTTGGGCGACTAGGGTTGGAGAGCTGAAGATAAGAATGGTTTTATATACGGACGGGTTGAAATCAACATATAAACCCATTAACTAGTCGGGTTACAAATCCGATCATATAAAAACCCAACAAATTCAAGTTGGGTCGGGCCACTTTAAGCGGGTCCATCGGGTTTACGAGTCATTTGCACAGCCCTAGAATTTATAATTATGTTTTGTTGATTATAATAGTCAAAATAAAACTTTATAATAAAAATATTAATATTCTATAAGTATAATAGAGTAATGTTATATATACAATTATGTATTATGTAAATGTTGTGTTTTTTTTTTAAAGTAAAGTCTGTTATTAAAAAAATAATTTTTTTTTATGTTAATCTTATATTTATTTATTTTTTAAAATAAGTATGTAATGTTTACATATTTTATGATTATAAATATCATAGGTTATAAAAAATATATATATTGCTTGAATATTTAAATTCCATTCTTTTCATTAAATTAAATTTTCTAGAATATAAGTGGTGATTCAGTATTGAGTTTTATGATTTATCTTATTTTAATTAAAAATGAAAGGGTCAGTGAGATTATTATGAATATGAAGTTGGCCCCACAACTTTAACTTATGCTATAGACCCAGCAACTCTGAGTCCCCCAAGGCAGCTATGATTAAAAGCTATGCATAATGTGATGTACATGCTTTCCATTTTTTTGTCCTTTCTTATTCGCATAATTTTATTTTATTTTTTCTATTTTTGAAAACTACTCTCCCAATTTATACCCTATAATAAATAAATAAATAAATAAATAAATAAATATTGCAATTTAACAAAGTAGAAAAAGGAATGTGACTATTTTATTATGTACTGGTCTAGTTGTTACATTATTTAATGCTAAAATTTATGCGGTGGAGTTGGGGGAATCAGGAACATTAAAATCAACATGCTTCAGAGCCCTCTTTTATAAGTTGAGTAACAGTCGGAAATAAGCAAGAGTTTTGCAGTCGTTTTAAACATAAAAAAGTAAGATTTATTATTAAAAAATAATTTTTTATATAAATTTTATATTTATTCATAACTGTAATTATCATTTCTCTTATAAATTTAAGTCAACAATCCTCCCTCCTTTTGAGCTTAAAGTCTTTTGGATTTCCTTCTCATATTTCTTATCTTTGAAATATGCTATGAAATTTACAAGAAGACTTTTTTGTGTGTATATATATATAATCTATACAAAAAATATAGATACAGTTTTAGATCGTCCAATATTAAACATTATCATTAAATAGTATTGAGACTACCATTAAATTCTGTAAAATTTATAAAAAGGCATTGAGTGGACGAGAAGAAAATCATGATTTGCATAATTTAAGATGGAGGAGAAGAAAAATGGGGAGAAAAGACAATGCTTTATGATTAGCACATGTAGAGGTAGATACCATTTAAGCATTGAGTGGTTATGAGACATACATTTAATGAGAAATGAAAGCGATGAAGCAAGATTTCATTGAGATTAGATAAGGAGATATTGGGGAATGTAACAAGAAATAATTCAACAATTCATGCTTCTCTTGGGGTCCAATTTAGGATGGTGAGTGATGCTCCTTGGTTATGGACCACATAAGCTCTCATTTTAGGGCATGTTCCTCTCGTTAATTCTGCAAAGTACGCAAGTCCTTTCCATGGAGTTTGCATATCTAAAACGAAGATTAAGGATGCCTGTAACTGCAGCTTGCTTTCAAATTTGGACTAATCCACCGAATCCGTTTGGATTTAAAGTTGATACCAACTCATCTCATTTAATTATTACAAATTTTTTAAATTTTTACACAAAATATAATAAATAATTTAACTTTTTTAAATCTTTAAATAATATAATATTAAAAAATAATAATACTTTATTCAACTTTAATCTAAACTCATCTAATCTTAACTCACTGTCCAAACCTCATGTTTCATATTACAATGAAAATAATTATTTGTAATGAATTTATAATGAAAATTGACTCATTTCGATAAGAAATAATTATTTTCATAATAAATAACTAGCTAAAAAATAAATATTTTTCTTATAATAAGCACAGTTAAAAAGCACATGCATGCTTTATTCTTTAATGAATTTACAAACCAAAATAACTTTTATTTTTCTAGTACAACAAAAAATTAAAACCAAGTTTTACGTACATCCCTATGAGAAGTAGCATTTCTAGCACTCCAAAATGTTCATAAAAAGACTTAATTTGGTAGATGGAGTTGACATTGATCATGTCATCATTAAGCAATGACAAAAATTAATGAATCAAATGAGATTTTTGGGTGCAGGTGATCGTTCAATGCACAACTTTACTCTTCATTTGGTCGTTGAGAAGACAGATTGCATTCCAAACTTTTCCTTTGCTTTTCCTTTATGATATATAATATTATACAAAAAAGAAAGAAAGATAAAGATATGGATATATATGCATGACAAAAGTCGATCGGCCCCTTCACTTACCTAAAACCACATGAGACGTGCGAGCAACAGCTAGCGCAAAAGAAAATGGGAATCCCAAAAGGAAATTTAATTCTTCTCTTTTTCTTTTGGTGCTTTACTCAATTCCCAGATTATCTCACCCACCAAACACAAAAGCATCTTCAATTCCATACATATATTGCCCTCAATTATATGCATATATATATATATATAACCCTAGCTATGGACTTTCTGATCTTCAGATTCCCAGTACAGTACATGATCAGCTTTGAAATTCTCCTCCCTAGAAACTTCAAGGAGCAAGTGGAAGGACTCTTGAGAGAACCCACTTGGACAGTTTATTAGTTTCCATCATTACTCAATAAAAAAACACGAATCAGTCTAAATGGTCTAGCTGTATGTATGTTTACTTTTAATTTGCTCTTATGATTTCTTTTATTTTCTTTTCCATTTTACAACTTCCTAAACATATCGTTGATCTTGTTGCTTTGGATCATGCATGCGGATATCCATAATCTCTGCCATTAATTGTTTATGATCTCTTTTTAAGATTTCTGTTTATGAACCTAATGTTTTTGTAATAATTTTCATGTTGCTTTTAAAAGTTTGATTTTGGGATTTTGAATATAATCTTGAGTTCCGTCTTGTATAAGATATTCATTTATCATAAGTGAAAATTATCAATAAAATTGAGATACCGTCATATTCTTTAAAAAAGAAGTAAGTACGTATGAGACATGGGGTTATAAATTCATAATTAAGTAGGTATTGGATCTGCCTATAACTAACCAATAATCGAATGTATATATATTTGTTTAATATGCAAACATTATGTAATGCATGTAATATATAACATACATGTGTGTGTATATATATATATATATATGTATATATGTATATGTTGGAACTTGAACTTGGGATAATAAAAAAATGCAAGGTAAACCCTCATGACCAACTGTTCTATTAAAAAAAAAAAAGCTGCCATAAATCTTAAAAAATGAACTAGTTGAAGAGATTAATTAAAGATGCAGATCATCATCGATCGAAAACATTAGAATTAATGGAAAAATATCGAGAGTGCCTGTTTGTTTAAATATTAACAAATTGCTGATTTCAGAGAGAGAGAGATTGCTGAGTTCATGATAATCTAACGAGTCTCAGTCACAAATATAGCATTGAATATAACATTGTGTACATCAGCAAAATGGACTCTTTTGACCATCCCTTTATTGATTCTACCAAAGAATAAGGGCTCGGAATTTTAATCTTTTACCCACTTTTCTATTTCTTTCTCTTGTTTTATGTACTGTGTTGATTATGTTGAACTCGTTTTTGTTTGGGATATTGCCTCATCCCCTCTTGTATTCATGAGTTTTAATTCAATCAATCGATGATTACAAGGAATAATCACCTATCATAAGTCCTATGCTGGCTGTTTAGGAAGAATGAATTAACTAGTGTGAGTACTTTCAACTCAAACTAAGCACTGCTCAATTGCCTGCACGTATACTCCTCAACAAAGCTAAACGATTTTCCCATACCGTCCAAAGGTAAGTATTATTAAGAAAAATGTTTTAACCACAAAGAGATCTCATAAAAGTGATTTGATGTGAAATCATTATTTATTTTAGAAACTTAAACTATGAGAAGATGTAGATTTAATTATAATTTATATTCTATTTTTAACATGACTTTGTAAAGTTAGAGTTCGAACTCAGTGTCCTAAATATTTAATTAAACTGATAGAAAGATATAGATTAAATTATTTGTATTATATTCTTAACACTTGATGTGGTACAAAATATTTTAAAATTATTTTTATTATAAAATAAATATGATAATCATATAAAATTGTATCATTTTATAAATTTATTCTTGTGAGATTTGTTTATATAACACTTCTCAATGGTCTTTCTGATTTTAATTTTGAAAGGCACATAGAATAGAGGGTAGATAACCGTTAGGAAAGATAGATGACAACCTAATATAATAGTACTATGGTGGAAGATTTTAAATAGTGTCAAATCAAAGGAATTGGCAGTTGAACTACCAAATGATCAATATAATAAATATTCCCAAATTCAAACTTTATGTTGAACTGTCAAGCGACACTGCAACCGATCATATATGGGAAGAAGTCTACAGTACTAAAGTACTTGAAATTTATTTGGGTGGTATTTCTCCATTGCTTTCAAGGATAAACATGAATCAGAAGTATTAACTACTAAAATTATGTGCGAAGGAAAAAGTATTAAAATTTTCATTTCCACTTTCTTTAGGTTGTCTTTGTTAAATGAAGTCAATTACTCTCCTATTCACAAATAATTCACTATTATTCACAAATTATTCACTACTATTCACAAATTATTCGAAATCATCTCAACATCTAAGTATAACACATCTAAATATAACATGCAATGTTTTCTTAAGAGAATTAGCTTTCAATGGGAGCATGCATGGCACCCCGACAAAGAGGTGCTCGCCATGGCCAAATAAACAAAGCCTTCGATCAAGATAGACACATGAGTGGACCGAAAACCTCATAAAGCATTTTAGCTTGTCCAGGATAGATCATATATATATATATACACATAGGCCCCAAGCTTTTTAATCCATGTAGTATAAAGAGTCTTTAAGATAAACTTTGAGCTACCAACAAAACTACCTACAACACAAAAAACTCCAAGCTGGCTAAAGCCTCATGAGGCATCACTCACACATTTCATTCGTTACGAAGGAGAACCTAACTCCAAAGTCTCACACAAAATAAAATAAAAAATAAAAAATAAAAAATAAGAAAGAAAATTCAGAAGTATGAGAAATTGTGACCAGTCTAACCTGACAAAACCTACTCCATAAAAGAATAATCCGTCACAATTATGAATTTGCAATCTTATGTGATTATAATAATAATAATGGAATGTGTAAGCATCGATTATAATAAATGATCTATCTAGTCAAATGCTTCATTATATATAGATAAAATAAATAGAAAAATGAAAGAGTGTTGGATTCTTGTTTATTGGAAATTAGCATGCATTTGATTTTCTTTGTTAACAGAAAACTCAAATTAATTGATGAAAACGACACTTGAAATTTCAAGTGTCATATGTGAATGATCTTGCTTACTCCGATACATATCTTTTGTCGGTGAGTGTCTTACGTTGACAATCTACAATTTATAAATAAATAATCTTACGATCATGTCATCCACGTGGACTCACCATTGGATCATATTTTTCTATTTTAATTTGGTTTAGAAGTGCAGCAAATGAATTCAGCTACACTTTTTACGATTAATTATTAGATAGACAAACACAAACCAAATTGCAGAGAATCATGTTTATGTGTAATTGAATAAAAAGTATGATAATTCGATTTTTTAAATAAAAAATCGAGATTCAAAACACCCTCTCTTTGTATAAAAATAAATAAATAATAAATAAATAAATAAATAAGAGGTGCAACGTAAGAACGTAAATAAGGAAACAATTTATCTAATTCTATTAAGAGATCAAATGTTTTCATCACAAGTTACAGGTTAAGTACTCGTGATTGCCAGAGAGACTACTTATAACAACCAAGGCAAAGAATCACTTTTCACTTATATATATTTGTCAAAATATTTGGCCTATGTAGAGATATTATAAAAAATTTATAAACTGACATAACTTGACATGTTAGAATACATTTTGTTATAAAGCATATATTACGTGATTTTAAACAACGTTAACGTATATGCAAAACTCGACAAGTAATAATTTCTCATCATGCATATTACCAGCGCTACACCTCGAGGTAGAGGGAGCTTAGTAAAAACATTTCATGTTTTTTTCTTCAAAATTTTTTGTAGTATTTTTGCTTTGTCTTCTAAGGGAAGTTGACGAGAATGCTTGTATACAAAAACAAACTTACAAATTAGCATATCTTGATATAATATGTCACATCATCTAAGATTTATATGAGAATTTTAAAGGATCCAAATAGAAAATCATTCCATACCATGATAGGCTAAGTACAATTATTTTTTGCATATAGTTTATAAAAATATATAGGTTGTAAATTAAATGGATAGGGTTTTTGAGCAAATCACCATCTACACCAAACAAAAGCCAAACCTAATTTTTCCCCTAATCATTTTCTTGCCGTGTAATAATTGAATCAGCAATGGTTGTCGGATTCTCCTCCAGCTTTGTAACTTTTAATAGGATCAAATATCAAGCTATCATCTTTTGCTGAAAGAAAAATGTCTTTGAGGAAACAAAGAATCTCCTCTCACTTTCATTCAAAAGATATGCTACGTTATCAGAAGAAACCACCAATGACAGCCAATAAACCAAAGAAAATTTATAAGGTTCTCTGTCTCTTTTGTTTTGCATTATTTGTTTTAATGCAATAGTATTTTCCCTTTCCCCATTATGGGTAGTGTACCTTTTCAATTAGTATAGAAAAAGAAAAAAGATGGAAACTATTTTTGACTTTTTGTCATTATTTTTATTAAAAGATGAATTTATATATTTTATTGTTTTACACCTATTAATCTGTATGGTATTGTTTCTTAACATACAAGTCTTCAAAACATCCATGAGTTGAAGGATTTGAAACTCCACCGGCACATAAATACAAAAAAGAAGTGCTATAATTACAAAAAGATTCTACAAAAGTAAACTCACAAAGTGACATGATTTCATATAATACATTATATCTACTTTACAAGATTAATAACTTTATAATTTAACATACCATATCAAGACAAGTCAATTTATGGGTTTATAATTTAACATATCACTTAAAGCATTTCTCAATACAAAATGCATCTATATCTTTTGCAAACCAAAAATAAAGACTCAAAGACAAAAAAAACCCTAGCTAGCAAATTCTTTTCTACCGTTTATGTAACTAGAGGCATTCATCTTACTAAGTTGCTTTTATCACATCGAAGGTAGGAACTCAATGGTTCTTGAGTTACTCCATGAGGTTTGACACATATTAAATCCTGGATTTGATTTGAATATTGGTTCGCCTTAGATTATTAATATTAGTCGCCTAAAGATCAATTGAATTCTTTAATGGTGCTAGGGTTTAGACTATAGCTCAAACTTGACTTAAGGGAGCGCATGCATCTTCTCACCGTGTTGAGTTTGCAATGGAGCACATGTAGCTTCTCATAATGTAAACCCCTCTTGTCTCGTTTGCAGTGAGTAAAATGCTACTATGGTCACACCCAGGTTGGTCGACCACCACCAGTTGCCCCCACCTACCCTTTTCCCTCATTAAAAAAACGTTTATATCACAAAGGTAACGTCCCATATGAGTAGTTCAAATCTTCGACAATATTCATTGGGTTTTCAAAGACTTAAAATCATGCGAAACCATAATAATTCGTAGAAATGCCAACTTTATTATGCATATCCTCACTCGACAGACTAAAGCCAACAACATTATCGGATGTATTTGTTCAGATAAATATAAATTATTTATATAAATCTATCTACCTCTTCCCATTAACTTAAACTTTTGGAACAAATGGTGATTTCATATGGTATCAGAGCAGAAATCTTGAGTTCAAACCCTAACTGATCTACAATCTACCCCATTTAATTAATATACAAACATGAGGGAGAGTTTTAAGATAAATAGAAATGATGAAATTTATTATCTCTTTCTATCAACTTAAACTTTTGAGACAAGTGGTGGTTTCACAGTATCTCTATACCAACCATCCTCTTCCATCTATTCGTCCAACATCTCTCATTCAAACTCCATGATATTTGTAATTTACTTTTATTTCATGGCCATCTTGCCCATGAAAAAATTAAAAAAACTAGCATTTTGTACTTTTGCGCAAACCCAAATGATCTCAACCACGATGTCATTGATGCTACAATCATGGTGAAGGGGCTCTCCTCATTCCCAATATTGTCAAGCTTCATTTCATTTTAACTTGTGAAGGAGCAAACTGAAGATAATGTCATTGCTAATTTGTTATCGATCCTAATTCTTTTGTATATAGCATACAACCAAAATTATGAATATTATTTGTGTCAAGATTCTTTCGAATACTCATTTCCATTGGTTTCCTTCATTTGTATAGGAGAGAGTTACAACTGAGCCCTGAATATTCAGTGTGATTCCAGCACCTAGTTGCTGCTGGTTTTACTATACAAGTTAAGTATTTACACGTTAAGTCTATTTACAACCAATCTATTTATCTGCTATACTATCTAGATATAGACAGTTACTAAAAGTATCTCTGTAACATCCCCCTTGAAATTGATGCTGGTGGATCAAGAAGCATCAATTTGTCAACCAAGAATTGATGTCGGTGTTGACAAAGAGTTTTAGTGAATATGTCTGCAGTTTGACATTCAGTGGAAATATGAGGGAGAGTAATCACATATTTGTCAAAGGATTCACGTATGGAATTACAATCGACTTTGATATATTTCGTACGCTCATGGAAGACAGGATTAGTGGCAATCTGAATAGCACTGGTATTATCAACATGAAGAGGAGTGAGATGTAGTTAAGGAAAACCAAATTCACCCAATAACTCATGAAGCCATGTGATCTCAGAGCATGCGGAAGACATAGCATGATACTCAGACTCAGTAGAAGACTTGGAAACTCTGTCTTGCTTCTTACTCTTCCAAGAAATAAGTGCATTGCCTAAAAACATGCACCAGCCAGTAACAAAGCGACAAGCATCTGTATATCTGGCCCAATCAGCATCATTATACCCCACCAACTGTAAGGAAGATTCTTTAGGAAAGAACAACCCCCGTGTATAGGTGCCTTTCAAATATTGGATAAAGCAACGGACATCGGTTAAATGAAGTGTTGGGAAGCTTGCATAAATTGACTAACTTGTTGTACAACAAAAGAAATGTAAGGACTAGTAATCGTTAAGTAGTTCAAATCCCAACAAGCTGCCGATACAAGGATGGATCTGATAAAAGCTCCCATTCTTCCTGACGAAAATTAAGATTTACCTCTAAAGAGGTAAGAACAGAGTTACCCGATCAGAGACCATCCAATGAAATAACGTCTTGCTTGTATTTGTGCTAGTGTAACAATGTAGTAGTTGGAGTAAGCTGCACCTCAAGGCCGAGAAAGTATTGCAGGGGACCAAGATCATTCATGTGAAAAGAGGCATTGAGATGCTGTTGTAATTGCTTAATTAAACTCAGTATTGGAGCCAGTAAAGTGAACAATAGTATTCTCAATAGACATGATGAAAACCACGAAAATCAAATAAGCAGTAAATTCAACTCAAAAGACAGATCAAAGTCAAAATAATAGAAACCCACTCAAAATGACCCACGTCAATTCTAATAGGAATATCAATTGGCCCACGCAAAATGAGTCACTCAAAATAATAGAAGCCCACTCGAAATGACCCACGTCAATTCTGGACTTGGGAGACCTGACTGCAACTGAGAGCATCGAGAGAGAGACCCGACAACCACTCTAAAGAAGCAGACAGTCACAGAAGATGCCGATAGACCTCATCCACTCACAAACGATGCTGACAATCCCTTAGCCATCCACAGAAAAGTCAGAAACTGAAAGTGCCGAGAGAAATTGAGATCCCAAAAATGAAACCCACTAAGAGAATCCACCAAAATGAAAAACTCACGAAGAAAAACACCATAGAAGGTGCAGATAATCACTCAGTCATCCACAGAAAATTTCAATAGCCACTCACTCCTCCATAGAAACTGCCGATAGACACCCAGCAAGCCACACACGCTTACAACCACCAGAAATGACAAACCCACACACTAGAATAGCGTTGATAACAACCCAAAAGTGATCGACCACCACTCAGTCATCACAAGAGCAAGAGTACCCTCAACAGAGAGGGACAATGCCCACGAAAAGCAAAGAAATAAATTTCTCCCAAGAACATAGATGCAAATCGCACTCAGTGATTAAGACCAAATGACGGAATCAAAATAGGTGCTCTAATACCATGTTAAGATTGGTCTGAATACCCCTTTCCATTGGTTTCCTTCATTTGTATAGGAGAGAGTTACAATTGAGCACCGAATGTTCAACGTGATTCCAGTGCCTAATTGCTGCTGGTTTTAGTATACATGTTAAGTATTTACATGTTAATTCTATTTACAGCCAACCTATTTATCTACTATACTATCTAGATATAGACAGTTACTAAAAGTATCTCTGTAACAATTTGTAACAAGCAAAAGAACAGTTTGTAAACACTTTCCTGATAACTAGCCAGCCATTTCAAAAAAGCAATGTCTCAAGCACGAAACCAAAACAACAATCCAGTAAGTCTAATTGAACAATGAATCCGCACATAGTTTGGTGGACACTTAGGTTCAAAAGCACATTGATACAACCAATAAGTCTTCAAAGAATCATCACTATAACCCGTCAGAGAAACACAATCATTCTCAATAGGACATCTAAAATTATCTATTCAACATGTTTTTCAGTTTCCTTGTATAGACAATCATAAACCCCAACCCCTCTTGACCTACAACTAGATATTAAGATTCTCTAAAGTCTTCCTCCACTTTTTTATTTTGTTTTACATATAAGTATCTTCTACCAGGTTATTTCTCATGATCAAGCGAGTAATGCAAATAAAACTGAATTTCACAATGAATCAAGTACATGAAACCTTCTTCTCAGTTGTGAAGCCTGCCACCATACGCATTATTTTATCTCTTGCCATGATGAAAGGTTGGTCTCTTCGTCAACTTGTCGTGTATTCATGATGCAACCCGTTGGTTTTATTGATGCTTCATATCCTGATCACATTTGCCATATTCAAGAGTCCATTTATGGACTAAAACAAGCGCCAAGGGCCTGGTACCGTGCATTGCATGATTGCCTCTGTGACATTGGTTTTGTGAAGTCTGCTTCTGATAATTTCCTGTTTATTTATCATCATCGCAACATTGTGGCCTATTTCCTTGTTTATGTTGATGATTTGATCCTCACAGGAAATGACTCTACCTTCATCTCTACCATCACCAAACAAGTTGGTGCCCAATTCTCTCTGAAAGATCTGGGGCCTCTTCACTTCTTCTTGGGGATTGAAGTCATCCCAACCACTGATGGTTTGTTTCTTTTACAGGACAAATATGTGTGAGACCCGCTGTATAAAACGAGAATGGAGGGTGCCAAAGATGTCACCACCCCCATGGCCACTTCTAGTCAACTTCAACTGAATGATGGTTCCAGTCCAGCTGTTAACACCACTTACAGGAGCATTATTGTTTCACTTCAATACTTAGCTCTAACACGGCCTAATATTGCCTTTTCTGTTAACAAACTAGCTCAATTCCTGCACTCCCCATCTAAACTTCACTAGATTGCAGTCAAGAGGCTCCTTCGCTATCTCAAGCATTCCATTTACCATGGCATTCATCTCCGTCTGCTGCTCCTTAACTCCTCGCCTACTCAAATGCCGATTGGGCAGGGAGTATTGATGATAGATGATCCATCAGCCTATATAATCTTCCTTGGAGCCAACCCTATCTCCTGGTGCACTCGAAAACAATGAGTCGTGGCTCGCTCCTCCTCCGAAGTAGAATATAGGGCCCTTGCTACTGCCACCTCTGAATTGCATGGCTTCAATCTCTCTTCCATGAACTTGGTGTCGCCTTGAAGTCTCCACCAAAAATACTTTGTGATAATATAGGTGTTACTTCGTTAAGTTTCAAGCTAGTACTTCACTCTTAAATGAAACACATTGCCATTGACATACACTTTGTGCGGGATTATGTTAGCAAAGGAATTCTTCAAGTTGTTCATGTGTCTACTCATGATTAGCTTGTTGATTTAATGACCAAGGCCTTATCCTATCCATGCTTTCAATTGTTATGGTCCAAGATTGGTGTCACTGATGGGAGCACCATCTTTTGGGGGCATAATAGATGATCCTAGAAGTCATGCATATCAATCTCCCTTGATTGCAGCTGCACATAATTCATGGAGTTAATTTTTGTTTATTTCCTCAATTCAAGCTCTTGTAATATTTTGTACAGCAAGCACCTTAATTGCTCTTTCCTTTTATGTAAATAATTAGATGTGTATAAATAGGCATCTCTCTTGCAATACAAGATAAGTTTTTTTTCAATACAACACCAACGTGTTCAATATTCTTATAAACCTAATGTTTTTTTATCATTTTCATGTAGCTTTTACAAGTTTGACTTTGGGATTTTGAATATAATCTCAGGTTTCCTCTTATATAAGTTATTGATCTGCCATAAGTGAGAGTTATCAATAAAATTAAAATATCGTCCTATTATTTAAAAAAGAAAGAGTAATTACATATGAGGTATGAGATGGGGTTCACTACAAGAAATTTGATCTATTGCAACGATTTTTATATTGTTACAAAAAAAATTGTTGCAAAAAATAATCTATTGCAGCGATTTTTAAATCTTTGTTAAGTTTTTACTTAAAACCTCATAATTTATTGTGTATTTACATTTACAATGAAAAATATGATATTTACAGCGATTTTGACCGCTGCATATGTCAAAAGAAAGTTGCAGCACTGACATAATTGACGGAATTAGTCTGGGCGCCAAATTTCTCATTTTATTTTTCCCCCCTTTTCTTTCCTGCGTCTCAATTCTCTTCGTTCTCTCTCCTTCGAAAATGCACGATTTCTACCACCCCATTTTCAGAAGACCATTTCCCTTTTGTAGTGTCTCTGCCGCCGTGTCGTCTCCCTGCATTTCCGCCCACCACCACCATTCATTGGCGTCATCTCAGGTGGGTCTCTTTCTCATCCCCCATGCTAATCTCGTTCTGGCCTCACCTCTCTGTCTCTGTCTCTCTCTTGAATTTCTCTATATCGCTGCCACTAGGGGCGCCGTTCGCCACCTCCCACACCTCGACATTGTTACCAGTCCTCTGTCAGAGCCCCCTTCTCCTCCACGCCTAGCCAAGCAGCCCGAGGCCCTCCCTCTCTCCCTTGCTCTGTTTGCAACCCATGGCCCTCATGCGTTGGAAAACTCTGCCACTCCCCTGTGAGTTTCGCTTCTTCTTTTCTTCTATTTTTCTTCATGTTTTGCTAGAATATATATATATATATATATGGTATTTTGCCCCCTTGCTCTCATGATTTCCCGTTTGTTACATTTCTGAGGCTCAAATCTATGTTCATTGATTTCGGATTGCTATCTTGTAACGAAAACCCTAACTTATTGGACAGTACTCGATTTGCTTATGCACCACCGTTGGTGTTTCCTTGTGTGTGAAGAACACTTTTTTAGAAATTTTCTATGTAATCTATTAATAAGAACACTATAATTTGGATGTGCACTATGCCTTCAAAATTAGTTCTCTTCACCAGCAAATTAACTGATTTTGTTGTTCTTGCTCTTATGTTCTTTATATCAACTGATTGTTTGACATTGATAGGCCATGGTTTCTAAGAGCTCTAGCTCTATGCTTTCTCTTGAAAACATCTCGCCGGAATCTTTTGGTCTCAGTGTCCAACTCCATGAAGGGTTTTCTCTCTATATTTTCTTTTTCGCTCTCCAACATCCTTCTCCTTTTTGCCACTACCATGGCAGCTACCTCATTCTCCTGCTGTTGGCGTTTTGCCTCTTCATAGGTCTATATCAACTCTTCATGTACCATATTGCGATAGATATGTTTGTGGGTGTGCTCACAAGTCACAAGCTAAGATACATGCTTGCCCATGAACCTGCATACGTGTAGAATAGAAGAATTACTATGCCATGTAATAAATGTAAATGCGTCACAGCTATTCTTGCATCAACATTTACCAAAGCGAGAAACTTTGGTTCAGGGGGCTGATTATTACAGTTATTGCCATAGCATTAATTGAATTCCTACTATTTTTTTTTTCTCTTCTATACTTTTCTTTCCTTCTATTTTACAAATCTGGTACAAATGTTTTAATGACAGAAGCCAAACTTTTTTTTTTTTTGGTTGTGAGTGTGCACCAGGCAAGAACTATCTCCATTGAATGGTGCAATAGAAATACAAAATAAATATAGAGTTGAAACTTGTTTTGAAGACAACTATAATATGGAATATTGTGCAGCAAAAGTAAACATATTAGGAAGGGAAAAGAGAAAGAACCTGAAGATCTTGAATGAGACCATCAAGGGATTTGATCTTCCTATGTGGCCAACGAGGAATACCTAATTCTCTACATTTCTTCTTGAGAACTGTAAGTCTAACTTTCAAATTTCTTGAACCTTTTGTGATTGGAAGATCAAAATACTTGGCTAGATCTGATAGAGCAATGCTTACAATATGTTCACTGGCTGCCCTCTTTTTCTTATTGTCTACAATACCTGCACTCTTCCATCCTATCTTTAAGATATCAAATCTGAAGAATTCAGTAAAATTCTGAAGTCAAAAGGAGAATGAAATGAAACTTTCAATTTCTTTTTCTAGAGGAAACACTCTTTTCCTGCATAAGGTAGATCAAAATTGTATCGTATACAATAACCATTTGTGATTTGCTTTCATAAAAGGAACTGAATATAGTCAACAACACCATTGCAACAACAAACTACGTTGTCAATATTATGAGAGAAACTCAACAGAAAGACATTTGGCATGCTTCATGATGAGGTAAATTGTGTTCTGTTATTCTATTATAGGGTTTTGATTTATTTTAGTCTTAACTTTCTATTTTTAGAGTCCATGTTACAATGAAAAGATGCAGTTTATTTTCTATGATTTGGCATATTACCATGAAAATCAGGATTGGAAGTACATAGATTGAGCTTTTCTTTCTCAGATATTAATTAAATCAGAAGCACATAGATTGAGCTGGCCTGTAATGAGAGATTATCCAAAGGTAGAGAACAAAAGAATTACAGCAGTTACAATAGTACCAGATTTTCTTAATTGCTAGAAATTAGGAGACTCATGGCAAAATTATCTTGCTTACTAGAAGAAGATGAATAGATTGACTATTTGATGGGAATTTTTGTAGTTTATGATCAAATGCTTTCACATACAGATCATCCATCTTTTTTTGAACTAATGAATTACATAGAGTGAAAAGGACAAAGCAACACCTAGAATAGGGTATGAACACCACGAAATTTTCTGAGATTGTATGTGGTGAGATCTCAAAATCTTAGTTTGATAAAGGGTTTTTTCTTATCACGAAAGTTATCCAGCCATCTTCCCAAGGGACAATAATATAGGTCCATGCTGCATTTTCTTTTTAGATCATTTTTTGAACCCATGGATCAACATTCCAACAAACCAAATAGCAACCTAGCTAGCTAATAAAAAGTAAACAAATTTGGGTCTTGTAATTAATTACATCTATTTCAGTTGTTGTGTGTTAGTGATGGTGGGTGACTTTATTTTTTGACTTGATGTAAAATGTGAATGAATTTCAAAAGTTTGAAATGGAGAGCAAGGTATTTTTGAGATGCTTGTGTTGGGTGAAAATTTCAAATTTTTTGTACTTCCTTGTTCTCTTCCATTTCTAAGTAAATTCCTATCATTTCTACATTCTTAACCCATGATTTTCATATATCTTTCATGTAGAAAACTGAATGGCCTTTATTGGACAGCAAGCATGCTATAGTTGGAGGTGGCTTTGGCCGGAACATCTTAGTCATTTTTACAAAGAATAGGTGCAATAATGGTATGTGTTGGATGATTAGAGAAATTTTAGCAGTACTTTGAAATGTATCAAGCTACCCCTCCATCTATATAAATTATAATGTAAATGAATTTATAATTTGACTTGGGTAAAGATCCTTGAGTATTTTGTTGTTATTTTATATGTACCCTTTGTATTATTAAGTAAAGGAAATTAAATCTTAGCTGATCTACTAACTTTGCTTCTAATACAAGTGAAAAAAAATTACTGAAACTATATGTTTTAGCAGTAATTTTTTTTTTAATTTTGTAATTGAGTATTTGCAATGCTTTTTAGTTGTTGCAGATAGGTCAAAACCTGTTGCAATTGATCCGTTTCAGCGATTTTAGTCCTTGAAAAAAATGTTAAATGCAACAAAAGAAGCAAGTGTTGCTTTTGATATTGGATATTTGCAGCGCTTTTTGATTTTTTGCAGCAATTTTAGACCTTGAAAAAAATGTTAAATACAACAAACAAAGCAAGCGCTGCTTTTGATATGACGCATTTGCAACGCTTTTTGATTTTTTGCAGCGATTTTAATCCTTGCAAAAAATGTTAAATACAACGAAGCGCTGCTTTTGATATGGAGTATTTGTAGCGCTATTGAGAGCTTTTGTAAGGATTAAAATCGCTGGAATTGCTCAAAAGTAGCGCTCTTAATAAGAATTTCATAACCTATTTCTAGCGTTCTATTTTATACTTTGCAACGAAAAAAACGCTACAATTGATATTAATTGCAACTTTTTTTTTATATCGTTGCAATTTATAAAAAAAAAAAAAGGATTATAGCGTCGAACGTGCAAGGAATATAAAAACGCTGATCCAATACCTACTTAATTATGAATTTATAACCACTACAAGAAATTCGGCCTTTTGCAGTGCTTAAAAACGTTGCAAGGAACGTAAAAACATTGTAATTGAGATATTGCAGCATTTTTATGTAGTATTTGCAACATTTTTAAGCACTGCAAAAGGCCGAATTTCTTATAGTGGTTATAAATTCATAATTAAGTAGGTATTGGATCAGCCTATAACCTACCAAGAATCAAATGTATATATATTTGTTTAATACGCAAACATTATGCAATGCATGTATATAATATATAATATATATATGTTGGAACTTGCAACTTGGGATAATAAAAAAAAAAAAATGCAAGGTAAACCCTCATGGCCAACTGTTCTATTAAAAAAAAAAACAGAAGCTGCCATAATTGTTTAAAAGTGAACTAGTTGAAGAGATTAATTAGAGATGCAGATCATCATCGATCGAAAACATTAGAATGGAAAAATATTGAAAGTGCCAGTTTGTTTAGATATTAACCAACTGCTGATTTCACAGAGAGAGAGAGAGAAAGAGAGAGAGAGATTGCTGAGTTCATGATAATCTAACGAGTCCCAGTCACAAATATAGCATTGAATGTATCCACGATAAACTTTTTACCTAATCTCCGATATTCATAGTTCGCTCGCATTGTGTACATGAGCAAAATCGACTCTTTTAACCATCCATTTTTTTATTCTACCAAAGAATAAGGGCTCGGAATTTTAATCTTTTACCCACTTTTCTATTTCTTTCTCTTTTTTTATGTACTGTGTTGATTTTGTTGAACTCGTTTTTGTTTGGGATATTGCCTCATCCCCTCTTGTATTCATGAGTTTTAATTCAATCAATCGATGATTGCAAGGAATAATCACCTATCATAAGTCCTATCCTAGCTGTTTAGGAAGAATGAATTAACTAGTGTGAGTACTTTCAACTCAAACTTAGCACTTCTCAATTGCCTGCACACATACTCCCCAACAAAGCTAAACAATTTTTCCATACTATCCAAAGGTAAGTGTTATTAAAAGAAATACTTTAATCATAAAAAAATCTCATAAAAATGATTTGATATGAGATCATTATTTATTCTAAAAATTTAAACTATGAGAAAATGTAGATTTAATTATAATTCCTATTCTTTTTTAACATCACTTTGTAGAGTTAGGGTTCGAACTCAGTGTCCTAAAAATTTAATTAAACTGATAAAAAGATATAGATTAAATTATTTGTATTATATTTTTAACACTTGATGTGGTATGAAAGATTTTAAAAATATTTTTATTATAAAATAAATCTAACAATCATATAAAATTATATCAGTTTATAAATTTATTCTTGCAAGATCTTTTTATATAACACTTCTCAATAGCATTTTTGCTTTCAATTTTGAAAGGCACAGACAATGAAGGGTAGATAACCGTCAGAAAAGATATATGACAACCTAGCTAATATAGTAATACTATGGTGGAAGATTTTAAATAGTGTCAAATCAAAGGAATTGGCAGTTGAACTACCAAATGATCAATATAATAAATTTTCCCAAATTCAAACTTTATGTTGAACTGTCAAGTTCGACACTGCAACCGATCATATATGGGAAGAAGTCTACAGTACTAAAGTACTTGAAATTTATTTGGGTGGAATTTCTCCTTTGCTTTCAAGGATAAACATGAATGAGAAGTATTAACTACTCAAATTATGTTTGAAGGAAAAAGTATTAAAATTTTCTTTTCCTCTTTCTTTAGGTTGTGTTTGTTAAATGAAGTCAACTCCTCTACTCAAATTATTTATTATTATTCACAAATCATCTGAAATCACTTCAGTATTCAAATGTAATCTGCAGTGTCTTCTTAAGAGAATTAGTCTTCAATGGGAGCATGCATGCCACCCCAGCAAAGAGGTGCTTGCCATGGCAAATAAACAAAGCCTTTGATCAAGATAGACACCCAAGTGGACCGAAAACCTCATAAAGCATTTTAGCTTGTCTGGGATAGATCATATATATAGAGGCTCCAGGCTTCTTAATTCATGTAGCATAGAGAGTCCTCAAGATAAACTTTGAGCACCAACAAAACTACTTACAACACAAAAAACTCCAAGGCTAAAGCCTCGTGAGGCATCACTCACACCTTTCATTAATTACAAAGGAGAACCTAGCTCCAAAGTCACACACACCCACAAAAAAAAAAAATAAATAAATAAAATAAAAGAGGTGGGAGAAGAAAACTAAGAAGTGTGAGAAATTGTGACCAGTCTAACCTGACCAAACCTACTCCATAAAAGAATAATCCGTCGCAATTGTGAATTTGCAATCTTATGTGATTATAATAATAATAATAATGGAATGGGTAAGCATCGATTATAATAAATGATCTACTTAGTCAATTGCTTCATTATATATACATAAAATAAATAGAAAAATGAAAAGAGTGTTGGATTCTTGTTTATTGGAAATTAGCATGCATTTGATTTTCTTTGTTTAACAGAAAACTCAAATTAATTGATGAAAACGACACTTGAAATTCCAAGTGTCATATGTGAATGATCTTGCTTACTCCGATACATATCTTTTGTCGGTGAGTGTCTTACGTTGACAATCCACAATTTATAAATAAATAATCTTTCGGTTTCGTCATCCACATGGAGTTCCCATTGGATCATATTTTTCTATTTTAATTTGGTTTGGAAGTGCAGCAAATGAATTCAACTACACTTTTTACGATTAATTATTAAATAGACAAACACAAACCAAATTGTAGAGAATCATGTTTATGTATAATTGAATGAACAGTTTGATGACTTAATGACATGTAACCCGATTCTCTAAATAAAAAATCTAGGTTCGAAACCCTACTTCTTGTGTGTGTGTATATATATATATATATATAAACTAGGTGCAACTTAAGGACGTAAATAAGGAAACAATTTCCCTAATTCAACCTATTAGGAGATCAAATGTTTTCATCACAAGTAACAATTTTTGTGACTTGGTTAAGTACTTGTGATTGCCCAGTGACTTATAACAAACAAGGCAAAGAATTACTTTTCACTTATATATATTTTGACAAATATTTGACCTATGTAGAGATATTATATAGAACTTACAAATTGATATAACTTGATATAGTAGATTATAGAATACATTTTGTTATAAAGCATATGTAACGTATCATTTTAAACAACGTTAACGTATATGCAAAACTCGACAATTAATAGTTTCTCACTTCATATTACCATATTCTCACTTCATACTACAAATTAGCATATCTTGATATGATATGTCACATCATTTAAGATTTATAAGAATCGATCAAAATAAAACAATTCAATTGACCAAAATTTATATAACAATTTTAAGGGACCCGAATAGAGAAAATCATTCCATACCATAGACTAAGTACAATTATTTTTGCATATAGTTTATAAAAATATATAGGTTGTAAATTAAATGGATAGGGTTTTTGAGCAAATCACCATCTACACCAAATAAAAGCCAAACCTAATTTCTCCCCTAATCATTTTCTTGCCGTGTAATAATTGAATCAACAATAGTTGTCGGATTCTCCTCCAGCTTTGTAACTTTTAATAGGATCACATATCAAGCTGTCATCTCTTGCTGAAAGAAAAAGGTCTTCGAGGAAACAAAGAATCTCCTCTCACTTTCATTCAAAAGATATTCTACGTTATCAGAAGAAACCACCAATGACAGCCAATAAACCAAAGGAAATTTATAAGGTTCCCCGTCTCTTTTGTTTTGCATTATTTGTTTTAATGCAATAGTATTTTCCCTTTCCTAATTATGGGTAGTGGACCTCTTCAATTAGTATAGAAAAAGAAAAAAGAAGGAAACTATTTTTGACTTTTTGTCATTATTTTTATTAAAAGATGAATTTATATATTTTATTGTTTACACCTATTAATTGTATGGTGTTGTTTCTTAACATACAAGTCTTCAGAACATCCATGAGGTGAAGGATTTGAAACTCCACCGGCACATAAATACAAAAGAGAAGTACTACAATCACAAAAAAGATTCTATAAAAGTAAACTACAAACTTACATGTTTTCATATAATAGATTATATCTACTTTACAAGATTAATAACTTTATAATCTAACATACCACGTCAAGGCAAGTCAACTTAAAAAAACATATCTATCACAAAGGTAATGTCCCATAATTGAAGTGCAGATCTTCGACAATATTCATCGGGCTTTCAAAGACTTCAAATCATGAGAAACCATAATAACTTGTAGGAATGCCAACTTTATTGTGCATATCCTCACTTGACATTGTAGCCAAGAATAGTATCGGATGTATTTGTTCAGATAAATATAAATTACTAAATCTATCTACCTCTTCCCATTAACTTAAACTTTTGAAACAAATGGTGATTTCACATGGTATCAGAGCAGAGATCCTGAGTTCAAACCCTAACTAATCTACAATCTACCCCATTTAAATAATATACAAACATGAGGGAGAGTGTTAAGATAAATAGAAATGATTATTTTTATTACCTCTTCCTATCAACTTAAACTTTTGGTACAGATCGTGGTTTCACAATATCTCTATACCAACCATCCTCTTCCATCTATTCGTCCAACATCTCTCATTCAAACTCCATGATATTTGTAATTTACTTTTATTTCATGGTCATCTTGCCCATGAAAAAAAGAAAAAAACTAGCATTTTGTACCTTTGCGCAAACCCAAATGATCTCAACCACGATCTCGATGCTGCAATCATGGTGAAGGGGCTCTCCTCATTCCCAATACTGTCACGCTTCATTTCGTTTTAACTTGTGAAGGAGCAAACTGAAGATAATGTCATTGCTAATTTGTTATCGATCCTAATTCTTTTGTATAGAGCATACAACCCGTATTATGAATATTATTTGTAACAAGCAAAAGAACAGTTTGTAAACACTTTCCCAATAACTAGCCAACCATTTCAAAAAAGCAATGTATCAAGCACAAAACCAAAACAAGAACCCAGTAAGTCTGATTGAACAATGAATCTGCACAAAGTTTGGTGGACACTTAGGTTCAAAAGCACATTGACACAACCCATAAGTCTTCAAAGAATCATCACTAGAACCCGTCAGAAAAACACAATCATTCTCACTAAAACCCAGCATCCAACCCGAATTATGAATATTCAACATGTTTTTCAGTTTTCCTTGTATAGACAGTCATCAAGGCACCCCCAATCAGTCTTGACCTACAACTAGATATTAAGATTCTCTAAAGTCTTCCCCCAGTTTTTTATTTCATTTTTATATATAAGTATCTTCTACCAGGTTATTTGTCATGATCAAGTGAGTAATGTTAATGAAACTGAATTTCACAATGAATCAAGTACATCTATATTTCTAGACAAAGTTCAAACAATTTTGTGTTATGAGAAAATATCCTTCTTTCAACTAAGGAAAGCAATGTGGATCCAACATCATCCAATTGTGTAACTATAAACAACTCTTCCACCTACATCAGTTTTTAAATTAGTTTTTGAAAACCAAAAGAGGACTTGTATATTCCCTTCCAAAAAGTACACCGCAAGAGAGACAATTTCTTATGGTTCTGTATATTTCAATCATCACCATCATAGTGCTATAAAAAAATAGGATAATTTCAGGAAATAGTTCGACAGTTGATATTTACTATAAGAGAGTTAAAAAGCATCTTCAGCGATCAAGCCTGGAAGACCTGAGCTCCAACTTCTGCAAGGAAATAATCAGCCAATCATAAATTTTGAACAAACCCTTGATCTTGCCATCCATTCAGTACTAGATGGGACTGACATAGCTCACAAATCTACCTGTCATCAGGAGAGGGAAAAAATGACTTACAACTTTGCATCTAATAGTAGCAATCAACAACCTTTCAATAATCCTAAAAATACAAGAATTTTCAACCGATACAACAAGCTTGATGCTGCATATATAATTTCCATTTGAATGGGCATAGAGAATAAGGTAGAAATGAAAGCCTATTTTTCCTTTTTTAACCCTCAAAGCTTTTTTACGCTGTTAAGTTCCTAGTTTCTACCCTTTATCTTTGCTCCTGTTCAAAAAATGCTGCATAGCAAAACTTCAAATAAGGAAATTCGCCCTCTGTCTCTCCCTACAAAACATCAATCCTTTTAACATAACAATGATAGGTGAAAGAAAGAAAATCATGGATCTAACATTGTTCAAGATAATAGACTTCAATTCAATTGAAGCTCACACAGTAATTGAGATTACTTATGCCTAACTTTTAATTTATAAAACCGAAAAAGCATTTGAAAAGATGCTGCGTTCTCTCTTCTTTCCTCAGAATCAAACGCAACCTTAGAAATGGTTTGCATATAGCTATACTAAGAAGATCCAATAAATTTATATGGCATGTTCATTGTTTAAATTTATATGGCATACGGTGTCACCCACTGCTATGTTATTTCCTAGCGAAGCAAATTAGATTGTCATGTATGCCTACAATCTGCTTGCTCAAGAAAATTGTCATTTTTGCTGTCCATCTCCTCGGGATGCGCATCTTACTGAACTCTACAGGTTTAGTTGGAAAAAGATGAATGTTTATTTTGGTTAATCCCTAACTTCTTTACCAGAAACAACTCAAATCTTCAATCATGAATGGTAATCAGCATTCAAGATAAGATCGGGTTACACAAAAATACCCAACACCAAAAATTGTACAGAACTCTGCCTGCCAACTCAAAAAGGTCGGACAGCAGCCACATGCTTACTAGTACGAGTTGAAAACGAAATCATATGAGAACCGTGCATACGTGCGTGATAAGGCTTTCCTGAAATTACCAGCCGAAAAATAAAACGAAAAATTTCTAAGTAGCTCCACACACAGAGGGAGATACCTTCGGTGGACGTGCTGGCTTCGCTAGGGAGTTTGGACACAAGGCAAGCCGAAGCGATTGCAGAGTGGATGGGCAGAAGAGAGCTCAGTTCTCGTCGGACCAATCTTTTCAAGCCAGTCGATATTAAAACGGGAATTAGCTATGAGCATCAGATTAGAGAATTACACAGATAGAGAGAGAGAGAGAGAGAGTAATGATAAGAATAAGAAGATGCAGAAGAGAGAGCAGTGCCTTGGAGAAGAATGATGAGGGGAAAATGGAGTCCGACGAGGCACGAAATTCGACGGAGTCGGTGGAATCGAAAATCTTCTTGTCGCTGAAGAACAAGAAGAAATTTTGGATGCTCTGCACATTGCACGCACTAGAGTAGATCTTCCAGCAGCCATGGAAGCTGCCATTTTTGTCGCTTCTCTCAGTCGCCAGCAAATCCAAAACCTCCGCAAAACCCACCAGTGCAGATAATGGACGCCTAAACGAAACTGATGGATCTTGTTGGATTGGACACAAACTTTTCGGGCCCAAATAATCAGGCCCACTACCTATTCTAAGAAAAATATTATTTTAGTCTCTCTTAAATTGTAGTCCTTGGCTCCTTACGTCATTCTTTCTCTCAATATTTTCGTCAATATTATATAATTAATTAATAATTAAAATATTTTTTTATAAAAATTTACATAAATTAAAAACTCTTGCAAAATATTCTGAATTTATTTTTGGCCATGTAGACAAAGATTTTAAAAATAAAATGTATATTGATTTGTTAAAAAATAATATTAAATACAAATCTCAAATAAATAAGCTCTGCATAGGTAATTTGTAAAAATGTGGTTCTCATTTAAAAAAATATTTTTTTTTCACTTTTCAAGATGGAGACGGTATCTACCGTCCACCTTTTTGTAAAGGTTTATGCGTAACTTGTTTATTTCGAGTTTGTACAAATTATTTCTCTTTGTTAAAATAGATAAAAATTGTATTTATTATCTAAAATGTAGAGAAGTTTTATAAAAGAGAATGTGAAGGCTACTCATGCATACATGGAACAATGTGTCTATAGATCATTATCTACTCATTCTTTATTAAATGATATAGATGGACCTAATTATCATATAATTTCTATTCTAATAATTAATAAAAATAATTTTACAATCTAACAAACTACATCAAGCAACATCAGTTTACGAAATTAATTTTATGTAATCACTTTGTAGTTAGACTATTTCTCCTTAAAAAATATATATGCTTCTCAAATGCTCGAGAGACATATTACAATTTAACGGTTTGAATTATAACCTATATTTTGTTTAATACAATGAAAAATACACTTAGTAAAATACATAATTTAATAGTGTATTAGAAGAGATACACTCAAATCCTTTATGACTTTCAACATCACACTCCACAAATTGCAAAGAGGAATATTGTAGACACACCCTTTCATTATGATCAATATTTTTCTTGATTTATCATGTCATTGATTTTAATATGTTCAAGATTTAGATATTAATACACTTATACTTTCAACTTATCAATAGTTCAAAGATATAATGTTATGAGATTTATAATTTTGCAATGCACATTTGAAAGGGGATGGCAATTTCGAAGTTTAAAATATACATGGCTCTAGAATTAGACTAGTTTGAACATATCGATGGAAAAGAAAAATGATAGACATACAATCATTTTTAAGATCTTTTATAGAATTATGTTTTAAATTAAATGTATTTTTGTAAAATAATTATACATGTATCATGACTCGGTCGAAAATGATTTAGAAAAGCCATAGTACATGGAGTATGGGACAAATTCCTTTGAATCTAATTGAGGATAGAGCCCTATTAGATATGGCAATGTCGTTTTTGGACCAAAGTTCCACACATATCGCTTTCATCTTCAAAAACGACGGGCCGTTGTTTTGGTAAAATATTGTACATACAATAAAAGGTTGCTTTCCCCAGTTGCTGTCTCTGTGTCTTTGCATGCACAACTATACCCAGCTTGCAAAAAAATCTTCATTTCAGTGAGAAATGAGAGAGACAGCTTTTACACTACAAAATATTACAATATCAAATAATAACAAAACATTCTAATTAATTAATACAGATCAAAGTATTCTTAAAAGATAATTGTGGATAATTTAATCCATCCATGCTTGTGGAGTAATCAACCCCATCAATGTTTTCTACCCTAATATTGATGGAAGGGAAACTATTGATGTATAACATGGTTTGTGTCACCTAAGAGCACTGCCATTTGAGCCTAGTCAAATTTTGGCTAACTTGAGTAAAAGTGGTCTGCATTAAAATAGTCAAAACTACATAACTTCACTTTTGGGCTATAGTAATTCCATTTCTTTCTCCAAATTTGGTCAATTACTATTCTTCTCTAAAACAATATTTTACTCTAAAAATATTCTCAAATGTGTTTGTTGGATAATTAAATTGAGAAAAAAATAGTTAGGAAACAATAATTTTAAGTAAAAATTAAATTATTAATTAATATATGGAGTGTATTTACAAAATATAAAAAAATTTAAAAATTATTATTAAATATATAATATTATATTATTATTTTAAGTTTAAAATGAATAGTCCAATGTGTATTTAGGGGTGAACAAAATAACCGGTAATCGAACTCAGCCGAAAATTTCGACCCGAACCGACACAAATCAACCGACCCGGAAAGCAAAATTCGGAATTCGAAATCTTCCGTAACCGTTCCGGTCAAAAGGTTCGGAATCGGGTTATTAACCGATTTCCGTTTTTTTGGCCGTCTTCTTTCTTTGGGCTTTTGTTCTCTGGAATTTTTCATGTATTGTACTTTGTAAGCAAAGAAAATCTTTTGAAGGAAAACGAAGGCAACGAAAAATTATGGATGTAAAAGACAATGTCTAATACAAATTCATGTAATAAGATTTTGAAGTTTGCACCCAAAACACCAGAGAAGGACGTGAGAGTGCAGAACAAACTAATTTCCAAAGAAAAAAAATTTATGTGCAGATGGAACAGAAAATGAGAAATGAGAGAAGCTAGAGAATGAAATTATCAAAACAAGAGTTGGCACCAATGAATTCCAACACAATAAAGAACTCTTAAAGCCTGTGATTCATCAATTGCTGCCATTTCCACTCCATTTAAGGAGGATCACAATCTGACAAGGGAGGCAACCATGGTATTTATCCAAATAAAATGCCACAGGAGAAACCAATGTGAAAAAAGCACCGGCCCAAGGTGATCACAGAAGGAAAACGCCGACTCCAAGATAGAAGTTATTGCAAGATTTCTCTGCTAACTCAAAGATGATGAAGCAATTATCAATGACGATGAAGAAAATAGAAGTAAACAATATTTTAGGCTTTATCTGGGTTTATCTGGTTTGATCTGCTTTATCTGGTTTCAGATCTTGTTCTCCGAAACTTGATCTTCAAAAGATCTTCTTGAACATTCTGATAGCCCACTTGAAAGGGAAAACAAATATAAAATGAAGAAGATGATAAAAAATAAAAAATAAAGATGACTTGCATTAACAACGACGTGACTTAAAGTAAATTGAAGTACTAGACTAGTCTGCATGTTAGGCCATATAAAATGAAGAAAATGACAAAAAAAACAAAAAAGTAGATGAATTGTCGAGTCATTAACTGCAGTCTACATTGACTGCTATCACAAAGGCGTATTTAAAATATGAAAATAAAAACGGGTCGGGTCGGAAACCCGCTTTTCCGAAAATTGAAATCAGTTCGGTCAAACGGGTATTCGGCTTATCGGTATAAATTGCAGTCATTTAATCGGGTCGATTCGGAATTTGAACTTTTCGGTTCGGGTCGGGTCGGATGAACAGTCTTATGTGTATTAATATCTCCATTGATTTTATTTTTAGCCAAAACCTCAACTTTTAGCTAAATTTTAGACTTGACAATGAGTGTAACCTATTGTGCTTTTAAAGAGAAAGGAAATCATGGCCATAGCTAGCAAAAAGATGACTATGTAGATCAATAGTCTCAAGGATCCAGGAACGAATATTGATTCAATGTAGTATTAGGTTATATTTAGTAAGTAAACTAGTATCAGCATACTTCACTATTATTTATAGATCATTTAATATCATTTCAGCATCCAAATGTAGGCTTAAGGAAAAGGTTTTGAACTTGTATTCAAACTCTGCACTTTAAACTCCGTTTAATTAAAATGTCTCACATATTGGGTATATTTTGGGCAATTTGACTTGCATAGGGCGGACCTACATTGATGCTTGGAACGAAAATAGCATGACAGGCAAAAAGGTGGTCGTGCATTAACACAATAAGCACGGGAAAACGCCATGCTTGTTTGTTTCATGATAGAGTTTTATAGCTAATTAATCTGAATAATCAACGCGCATGCAAGCAAAAATCACGCTCTATGGAAATACAAGTACTCATATTACACTAACAAATAAAGTGAAATTATCATTTTATTTTACCCTTGAGTCAGTTTTCTCTCACTTACCGGACAACCACAACTAAACAAATGAATCTTTCAAATTTGAGAAATGATATTTGTAATTGTAGTTGTGCAAACGCCGTACAGCTTTTTAAAAAAAAGTGAATTAATAGAGGACCCACATGAAAAAAAATTAACATTTTAATTGTAGACCTCACTCTTTTTTAAAATGATTGTGCAGTGTTTACACACTTCACAACTATATGTAGCATTACTTTTCAAATTTATAGTAAATCTTAGGCGTGGTTTGGTTTGGTAGATCATCATATATAATTATTATAATTTTTTAAAACTTCCATATAAAATATAATAAATAATTTAATTTTTTTAAATCTTAAAATAAAAATTATATTAAAAAATTATTTTATGACAATATTTTATTCAACTCTCAACTTTAATCTTATCTTATTTGTGTAACCAAACGAGACCCTATAGAAGTCAATTCTCCATCTCCTTCCTAATTCTCAACTACTGCATAACATTATTTTTGTGTGAACTGCAAGATCTAATTTATTTGTGAAGCTGAAACAGTGAATTTATTCTTGAGGTTCATTCGGACACAAAGATGAGATGTAGAACTTTTAAAATTATCAAAATTTCTTATATTTCCATTTCCAAACATCAGTTAAATATAAAATATTTTTCAATTTCAAATCTTTAATATTATATCTAATCATTATCTAAATATAAAAATTAATACAAATTTCAAAATAAAAATAATACTAAAAATTATATTTAAATATTTTTCTAATTTTATAATATCTTTATTCAATTTTTTCTCTCTCATCTATCAAAATTTAATAAAATATCATGATTCAAATCATTTTATTATTATTTACAAAATTTTAAAATACTCAAATCATTTTATTATTAGTCACAAAATTGTGAAATACTAGAATGAGACTAGCCGTTAATTTCTTTGATTTTTCCATGTGAACCGCATGTTGTGACTGCTACCATTCTTTTCAAGGATGCATACATATGGAAAGCTGATGGTACAAACTTATATAAATATATATATTATATATATATATATATATTATTCAACCGTTGCATGCCGGCACAAGCAAAAAGGTTGGAAAAAGGTTCACTTTGCAGTTAAAAATTAATGCTGGGTTTGCACTTTCAACATAAATTAATAAAATAGAGGCGTTACACCTTCTAGTAAGACACATCTCTTTTATCAAGAGAGATAATTTGGCTTACATATGATAAAGTATTTATTTAACATAAAGTTTGGATGATATTACTTATAAAGGATTGTATTGCTTTGATGATACACCTAATGTATCACTTGATGGAAAAGTCTCTCAACTTTATTATAAACAGCTTTGCTATGTACAATCGACAGTGGGGAACCATCAGATAATCAGTTAACATGACAGTCGGCTGATATATTAAAAAAAAAAATTAAACGGAGAACGTCTTTATAGAGAGAAAAGTCTAGGCTTATTATCACTGTAGCTTAACCAGGCAAATTATCAAATTAATTCCAGCCATGACATGGTGACTAGTACTCATCTATATGCCTCATCATGTTCTACTAGTTTTCCTGATATGGTGCAAGCTGCAACATTGACCAATCTCTTTAATTCATCTCCGGTAGCTAATTTTGGAAACTTCAATCAGTTCCAAGCATTTGATAAGAGTGTTTCAACTTCTCCAAATGCAACTCTCTTTAAAAGCATCGTCTAATGAATTGGAGGGTGAGGGAGGGAGCAAAGGAAATTTGCTGGAAACCAAAACTAACAAATATTTTATTGGCATAGCCATTTAATGTAGCGGTAAAGCCACTTTTATGGACTTTTATGGGTTAAAAATAGTGGCTAGTTGAGCTTGCATTCACACTTGCTTCCGCCATCTTCCACCGCCACCTTTATGGGTCAAAAATGGTAGCTAATTGACAACCTACATCAAGCTTGCGTTCACATTTGCTTCCGCCATCTTTCAGTTGCTTCCGCCATCTTCCAGTTGCTTCCGCCATCTTCCACCTCCTTTAACTCCTATAAATACATGTTTTTGCTTTTAGAAACCTATCCCATTTTGAAAGAAAAATTTAAAGAAAGAGAGAGAGTTTTAGAGAGAAAAATAGTGAGGTTTCTCCTATATATTGTCTCTCCTTTTATAAGAAAGAGTGGGTTTTCTCCCTTTATAAGAGAGGGTATTGTCAATTGTGCTCTCCTTATTCAAGAGAGAAATTCTTGTAATCCTTTTGCTATAAGTGAAATTCTTCTACAATTGGAGTTCCTTATTATTTCTTTTATTCTTTCTCATTTTTACTTCAGTTGTAATTGTATGCCCCGTACCACAACCGCCTAACAGTGGTATCAGAGAATCAGGTTTATAGTCGGTTTTCGTGCTACAGTTAGATCCAGTTAGTGGAAAGGAGGCATCTTCAATAATGGCGACGAAGTACGAAATAGAGAAGTTCAATGGGAGTAATTTCTCATTGTGGAAAATGAGAATAAAAGCAATTTTGAGGAAAGATAATTGCTTGACGGCAATTGGAGATAGGCCCGATGAGATCACTGACGACGGCAAGTGGAACGAGATGGATGGCAATGCTATTGCTAATCTGCACCTAGCACTAGCTGATGGAGTATTGTCAAGTGTGGCGGAGAAAAAGATAGCAAAAGAGATATGGGATACTCTGACAAAATTGTATGAGGCCAAATCACTACACAATAAAATTTTCTTGAGAAGAAAACTCTATACCCTTCGGATGATGGAGTCAACTATGGTGACAGACCACATCAACACCCTCAACACTTTATTTTCACAGCTCACAGCAATGGGGCATAACATAGAGACGGGTGAACGTGCTGAAATTCTACTTCAAAGTCTACCTGATTCGTATGATCAACTCATCATCAACTTAACCAACAACATTGAAGTTCTAGTCTTCGATGATATTGCAGCTACGGTTCTTGAAGAAGAAAGTCGGCGCAAAAGCAAAGAAGATAGACCAGTAGGTTCACAACAAGCCGAAGCTTTGGTAATAACGAGAGGGAGATCAACGGAACGTGGCCCCAGTGGGAGTCAAAATCAGAGTAGATCAAAATCTAGAAGTAAGAAGAATGTCAAGTGTCATCACTGTGGCAAGAAAGGGCACTACAAAAGGGAGTGTTGGCATCTCAAGAAGAACGAAGAAGCCAAAGGAAAAGGCCCTGAGTTGTCAAAAGCTCAGGGTTGTGTAGCAAGCACCTCAGATGATGGTGAAATTTTATACAGTGAGGCAACAACAGTTACTGAAGGTAGAAGAAGATTCGCTGATGTCTAGCTTATTGACTCAGGAGCAACATGGCATATGACTCCCCAGAGAGAATGGTTCCATCAATATGAACCTATCTTAGGAGGATCTGTGTTCATGGGAGACGATCATGCCTTGGAGATTGCTGGTATTGGTACCATCAAATTGAAGATGTGTGACGGTACAGTTCGCACCATTCAGGAGGTACGACATGTGAAAGGCCTGAAGAAAAATCTATTATCTTTAGGACAATTAGATAATAGTGGGTGTAAAACCCATATTCAAGATGGGATCATGAAAATAGTTAAAAGCGCGCTTGTAATGATGAAAGCGGAAAAGATAGCTGCAAATTTGTACATGCTTAAAGGAGAAACACAACAAGAAGGAGAAGCATCCACTGCGCTGGCAAGTTCGGCAGAAGAATTAATAATGATGTGGCACTGTAAGCTTGGCCACATGTCGGAACGAGGTTTGAAGATTCTTGCTGAACAAAAGCTTCTTCCAAGGCTCAAAAAGGTTTCATTACCCTTTTGTGAGCATTGTATTACTAGTAAGCAGTACAGATTGAAATTCAGTAGTTCCTCTGCTAGAAGTAAATCTATCTTAAAACTAATCCATTCTGATGTTTGGCAAGCACCAGTTTTGTCCCTAGGAGGAGCAAAATACTTTGTATCATTTATTGACGATTACTCCAGGAGATATTGGGTGTATCCAATAAAAACTAAAGCAGATGTATTTCCAGTTTTCAAAATATTGAAAGCGCGGGTTGAGCTTGAATCTGAAAAGAAGATCAAGTGTTTAAGGACAGACAATGGAGGAGAATATACTGGTAGTGAATTTGATAGCTTCTGTCAATAAGAAGGTATCAAAAGGCAGTTCACGGTGGCATACACTCCACAACAAAATGGAATAGCAGAGCGGATGAACAGAACCTTGTTAGAACGAACAAGAGCGATGTTGAGAACTGCGGGAATGGCCAAGTCATTTTGGGCAGAAGCAGTCAAGACTGCCTGTTATGTGATCAATCGGTCACCATCAACCGCAATTGATCTGAAAACGCCGATGGAGATGTGGACTGATAAGCCAGCTGATTATTCTCACTTACATACATTTGGAAGTCCTGTTTAGGTTATGTACAACGCCCAAGAAACATCAAAGCTAGATCCAAAATCTAGAACATGTATTTTCTTAGGGTATGCTGATGGAGTCAAGGGGTATCGCCTGTGGGATCCCACTGCCCGCAAGGTACTAATCAGCAGGGATGTTGTATTTGTAGAAGATAAGGTACAAGAAAAAGAAAATGATAGCGCTTCAAAAGAGAAACCAGAGACTACTACAGTTCAAGTTGAAGAAAGACAAGAATTAGAAGTTCCAGATTCTTCTGAAGCAATATCAGAGCACGAAGAACAAGAACAAGCTGAGTGTGCAATTCCACAAGTTCGACGGTCAACTCGAGAGAGAAAAAAACCAGCTTGGCACTCAGAGTACATCATGGAGGGAAATGTCGCATACTGTCTACTAACAGAAGATGGAGAACCGTCAAATTTCCATGAGGCTACAAATAGTCAAGAAGCTTCTCTGTGGATGGTTGCAATGCAAGAAGAAATTGAAGCTCTCCATAAAAACAAAACATGGGATCTTGTACCACTACCACAAGGAAGGAAGGCCATCGGAAACAAATGGGTTTACAAGATCAAACGAAATGGCAATGATCAAGTGGAGCGGTATCGTGCTAGATTGGTGGTGAAAGGATTCGCTCAGAAAGAAGGCATAGACTTCAACGAAATATTCTCTCCTGTTGTTCGACTCTCAACCGTTCGAGCAGTCCTTGCGATGTGTGCTACATTTGACTTGTACTTAGAACAACTGGACGTGAAAAATGCATTTCTTCATGGAGAAATGGAAGAAGAAATTTACATGCTCCAACCAGAAGGTTTTGAAGAAAAAGAAAAAGAGAACTTGGTTTGCAGGTTGAACAAATCTCTATACGGTCTCAAACAGGCGCCGAGATGTTGGTATAAGAGATTTGATTCCTTTATCATGAGCCTTCGATACAACAGACATAGTTCAGATCCTTGTGTTTACTACAAGAGATTTGGTGATGGTAATTTCATTATTCTGTTGTTGTATGTTGACGACATGTTGGTAGCAGGCCCCAACAAAGATCGTATTACAGACTTAAAGGCACAGTTGACTAGGGAGTTTGAAATGAAGGACTTGGGACCAACAAACAAGATTCTAGGGATGCAAATTTACCGAAACAGAAATAATAGGAAGATATGGCTTTCTCAGAAAAATTATTTGAAAAAAATCTTGCGACGCTTCAACATGCAAGATTGTAAGCCAATTTCTACTCCTCTTCCTATTAATTTCAAGTTATCCTCAAGTATGAGTCCTAGCAATAAAGCAGAGAGGATGGAAATGTCTCAAGTACCGTATGCATCAGCAGTGGGTAGCTTAATGTTCGCTATGGTTTGTACAAGACCAGACATTGCACAATCAATGGAAGTGGCTAGTCGATACATGGTGAATCCTGGTAAAGAGCATTGGAGTGCTGTAAAGAGGATCCTGAGATATGTCAAGGGTACCTCAAATGTCGCATTATGTTATGAAGGATCAAACTTTACTGTCAGAGGCTATGTTGATTCAGATTATGCAGGTGATCTTGACAAGAGCAAGTCCACCTCACGTTATATGTTTACTATTGCTGGAGGAGCTGTAAGCTGGGTTTCAAAATTGCAGTCTATCGTGGCTACTTCTACAACGGAGGCAGAATATGTCGCAGCTACACAAGCTAGCAAAGAGGCAATATGGTTGCAAATGCTACTGGAAGAGCTCGAACACGTACAAGAGAAGGTTGATTTATTTTGTGATAGTCAGAGCGCTTTGCATTTTGCAAATAATCCAGCATTTCATTCAAGGACAAAGCACATACGAGTTCAGTATCACTTCGTTCGTGAGAAGGTGGAAGAAGGAAGTGTGGATATACAAAAAATCCATACAAAAGACAACCTAGCAGATATATTAACAAAGCCAATTAATAATGACAAGTTTATCTGGTGTCGATCCTCCTTAGGCCTAGCAGATATGTAAGCGGCATAGAGATGGAAAGTGTAGAAAAGATAGAAAGATTACAAAAGTGACTTTAAGTGGGAGATATGTAGTGGTAAAGCCACTTTTATGGACTTTTATGGGTTAAAAATGGTGGCTAGTTGAGCTTGCATTCACACTTGCTTCCGCCATCTTCCACTTGCTTCCGCCATCTTCCACTTGCTTCCGCTATCTTCCACCGCCACCTTTATGGGTAAAAAATGGTGGCTAGTTGACAACCTACATCAAGCTTGCGTTCACATTTGCTTCCGCCATCTTCCAGTTGCTTCCGCCATCTTTCACCTCCTTTAACTCCTATAAATACATGTTTTTACTTTTAGAAACCTATCCCATTTTGAAAGAAAAATTTAAAGAAAGAGAGAGAGTTTTAGAGAGAAAAATAGTGAGGTTTCTCCTATATATTGTCTCTCATTTTATAAGAAAGAGTGGGTTTTCTCCTTTTATAAGAGAGGGTATTGTCAATTATGCTCTCCTTATTCAAGAGAGAAATTCTTGTAATCCTTTTGCTATAATTGAAATTCTTCTACAATTAGAGTTCCTTATTATTTCTTTTATTCTTTCTCATTTCTACTTCAGTTGTAATTGTATGCCCCTTACCACAACCGCCTAACATTTAATTTGTGGTCGTCTTCTTTGCCTCGTCGGCCATGGAGTCACAGCAGGAGTTGGCATAGAAGAATCACGATAGATCTTAGAGTCAAATTTTTTACAAAGAAGAACAGACATATGATTGACATCGACTATGGTGGAAAAGCAAATAGGCTTTTTACCAAAAAAATTCTCTCCCCTCTCTCCCATGTGAATCTTCCCTTAAGCCATTCGCCTCCCTCCCATGTGAATCTGGAAAACCAAGCGGCAGTTTGTAGAGTCAGGGTTCCCTTCTAGCATTTTTCACTTGTCTATTTTACATTTCAGGTGCTGTAGAAAGGAGGGAAACAAGGAAAACAAAAACATTTTTATTCTACACTAGAAGCTTGGGCAGACTAGGATAGATAAAGCCTATTTTTTTCTCCAAAGGCGCGCTGGTTGCTCGGCGCTTATCCCAAACGGTTGCAAAACAAGTATTAAACGGTCCGTAAAGTCGTGTCAATTTGTGTGATTATTATTATAAAATTTTTTTATGACTATAATATTTCTTTTTTAATAATTTAAATTTTAAAATGCAACAATCTAATTAAATTTAAGAGTGTAAAATCTATTTAATTTATTTTCAAAAAGCTTTATTTAAATATTAAGAATATTTCAAATGATTTATAAATAATAATAAAATAATATTAAATAATAATAAATAATTTATGAATATAGTAAAATAATCTAAAAATACCTTAAAACAATTATTTTTCCGAAGAGTAATATATGCTTAAGTACATGATTCTCTCGGACCTCTTTGAAAAAGTAAAGAAGTGGTAATTGGTGGATATATATTCGTATCAAATCAAACATCTTTTTCATCAAAATCCTTAGTTATTCCTCGTTTCACTTCCATGATTCAAGTGGACCCACTTAACCACTTTAGGTTATAAATTAAGTTTATTTCGATGTGCTCTATAACATAATCTACGTGTTACTATTAATTTACGGAATTCTACGGAATTCTATTAATTTGTTTCTTTTTCTTTTTAAGCCCTTCTAGATTAATAAATTGAATGTCAATTTTATAAAATTAAATTTATTTTTAATTAAATTATATGATTACTTTAGTTGATTAAATTTATTTTCTTCTGGATTATGTAAAAATATCGTGTTTTAAGAACATTGTTAATGAATTATGTATATATAAATGATAATTTTGATGAATGCAAGATGGATTTAGATTTTAGCTATTCCATTTACAAAAATCTCCATATTAAAATAGATATTTTTTTTATTATATAACAATGAAATAATATAAGATAAATTTAACTTTAACTATTCACATTAAATCTTCATATTGGATATCTATTTATTTATTATATAGTAATGAATAATTAATAATTTAAAAAATATTTAATTTTTTTAATTATTAATTTTATTATATTTTAATTATTAATTAAATTTATTTTATCACATTTTACTATTTAATTTAAAAAAATTTATAAAAATTTGTAGATGTAGATGAAGAGAAAAAAAAGTATTATAAAAAAAATAATAAAATAAGTATTTGGTACATATACAGTAAATATCAAATTTGGTATTTTCTTTATAATTACTGTAATTAAAAGTTACAAAATTTGCTAATAACTAATTTATTACAAGTGAATTTTCTATCATATAGTTAAAAAGTACACTTATTTTTAGATATAAATAATCAAATGAGACTACTCTAAAATTTTTAATCTAAATTCAAATAATAAAAAGAAAAAAATAACTAGATATTAAAACAATAATTAATAAAGTGCAATTACTTTCTTTTAAAAAATAGAAAACCATAGTCTTAAATTATTAATTTAAAAGAAAAATTTATTTTTTACATATTTGTGTATTTAAAAAATTTTATTAAATACGCTTTTATATATTTTTTAAATATTTTATTAATATAATTAACTATAATAATTATTTTATATTAAAAAAATAATAGAATCAATCGCATTAATATATATTGCACAAAAAATACGTATAAAAATGAAATATTTGTTTCATATTACATCGTCAGCATTGAATTAGAAAACTAATAAATAAATAAAAGTCCGGCGCAATTACCTTCGCTGTCTTCCTTTTCTCTAACCCCACTCCGCTCTCTCTCTCTCTCTCTCTCTCTCATCTCGTGCACTCACTCTGACACATGAACTCCTTCTCTCTCTAGCTCTTGGTTGGGGAATATCTTGGAGCTCCCTTTCTTGAACTTGTACACTACTTGAAGCTCTGAAGGGAGAGATCAGATCTGTGTGTGTGTACACATTGCCTGAGCTATGCGATACTACTGATTTTTCGTTTCTTGGTTCTTCTTGAGGATGTCGAGCTCCAACCCGAAACAGCCGCAGCGTCCGGGTCCGTTGACTCCGACTCCGGAGTCCCCCGCAATGCCGCCTTCTTCCTGGGCCAAGCGGACTGGGTTCAGGCCAAAGTTCTCCGGCGAGACCAATGCCAGCGATTCAAGACAGGTGATAGCTCCGTCGCCCAAGCCCAGAGAGCCAGACAAGGCTCAGCCGGATCTCGAAGCGGGTCGGGGTAGGGCCGTGAACGGTGAGCAGGAGAACAAGAAGGTTGTTCCTCCAACGCCACCGCAGACGGATATGGATCGGACGGTGAAGAAACGGAGGGACTCTGACCGGCCGCCGAAGAGTACGGTCTCGAACGGGCAGGACCCCGGCGCGCCCACGGAGCAGGGTTCAAGGAGGTCAGCGAGGAGCGAGGAAGTGGTGGATGTGTTGCCACGCAGTGTGGACGATGATGATGGGTTTGTGGGTAGGCACATGCATATGAAGTATGAGCTCAGAGATACACCTGGTCTTGGTTAGTTTCCCACTTGTTTATTAGTCTGGCATTATTTTTTTTATATCATTTACAGATAAAGATGTTTTCTTTTTCCTGTTCTCTTTGTCAAATTTTCTATATTTGACTAATAATTGGAAATGGTTTATGCTTTTCTTGGGTGATGTTTTGGTTTCTCGTTGCATAATTGTGAAACTTAGATACTTTGAGAGTTTATTAGAAAGTGATTTTAAATGTTTTATTTTTCCCGGTTTGTTGGTGATTTGCCTGTTGTAGGTTTTCTGTTTCTTTAAAAGATCTTTATATTAAAGTTTTTCCTGCTTATGTTTGTTTCTGTAAACTTTCAGTTCCCATTGGTCTTTACGGATTCCAGCATTATATTTCGATGCTGGGTTCCTTAATTCTCATTCCGCTCGTCATTGTTCCCGCAATGGGTGGAACTTATGTGAGTAGTTACGGTTGTTTTCTTAATGGAATTTTCTACTTAACTTTTTCCTTTAGTATGTATAGAAAAAAATGTTGTGTAGCTTGGTCTGATTGGATTTAGTGGGTTTAGGAGGATACTTCGAATGTGGTATCAACAGTCCTCTTTATGTCGGGAGTGACTACACTTTTACATACGACTTTTGGGTCGAGGTTACCCCTGATACAGGGTCCATCGTTTGTTTTCCTGGCTCCGGCATTGGCAATCATCAACTCCCCAGAGTTTCAAGGACTCAATGAAAATGTAAGCTCCTCTTTTCATGCTCTGGTTGTGATTTAATACGTGGGTAGTGACAGACCTTTTGTGTTTGTCTAGGTTTAGTCTCATTAATTGCGGAACACAAAACAGAAAATTGGACCTTAGACTTACAAGTATGTGTAAGATGTACATGCACATTTATATTAATATATATACACACATTGCACATTTACATTATCAATTGACAGATAGATAATACCAATCAAAAAAAAAAAAAAATTGGCAGATAGATAATAAACTTCATAAACTCATCTAGTTGGATCATAAAGGATATGGAATATCTTAATTATGGCTACAGGCATAAAGCTACTCATGTTCTTTCACTCACAGAATGTTTACTTGGCTCATTTCCTAATATCTTGAGGAGAGTCTCAAAAGAAATGCAGCCACTAACAGATTGTTGCTTTTTATTTTTTCTATCACCTTAGTAAGTTGTTTAGATCATACTATTTTAGAATCTGATAGTGCAATTTGGATATTTTTAGATCTTTTGGTAGTTCTCAGGGGACTAATGATTGAACAGGGAAGAAGAAATAATTTTTTCCATTTTGATCACTTACACAATCTAAACAAAATTTGCTTTGAACACCCCCTGTTTTTGCCCATGCAACTTTTGACTATACTATTTTAATCCAAACAAACTAAAATTTAATAATTCAGCTATATTATTTCCCATTTAACTTTATTTCACATAATATTTTGACAGAAAATATCATTTCTTAGTGAGATTTATTAGAAAAGGAATATTTACTTTTAAACACATTTAAAACATAGGAAAAGATAAATAGATTATTTTTATTTGTAGTCCTCATTTATATTCACTAAAAACTTTGCGAAGATTTTAAATCATAATTTTAATTTTGATGTTTGCTTAAACTTTATGTATAAATTTTTTAATTAAAACTTTATGTCAACTTTTTCTTGTTGATTTTTGTGAAATGCCTATTTTCTTTAGGTTTTGAATTTATCTTTTTATTTCCTACACTTTAATCGCCTTCTTAAAAAAAAAAAAATATTATTATCATTTTGTTCATGGTGTTCCTCTAAAAATCCAATTGAACTATTTCTTTGAACCTAAAATAATTGGCCCCTCCAAAGTTATAATCTTGGCTTTGTCCCTGCCCCCAGGTGCGGCCTGAGAAGGTTAAAAAAAAATTGCAGAAAGTGTTAACTAATGCATTATTTTCAAGCTTCAAACTTCTCTATTTAAGACTTATCAGATGGTGTAAGTGCACAAATTGTTAGAAATGTTATGTTACTGCCTCTATTCAACAATTTAATAAGTATGCCTTGCAATAGATCTTTTGCTCCTAGGTGCAGTCAGAGCTTTTAAGAACTAATTGGCTGTTATATATAAACTTTCAGTTGCAATAGTTTTAGTTGCGTATGAAACTTATAAAAAAATTTAGCAGCCACTGAAAAAAATCCCTTATCCATTTATTTATCATTTTTCAATTATTCAATATTCTAGTGCTTTTATTCTGTTGAATTTTTTAAAGACTTGAGAGAATCACTTTACATGCAGAAATTCAAGCATATTATGAAGGAGCTACAGGGGGCTATAATCATAGCTTCAACCTTTCAAGCAATACTTGGATATAGTGGACTGATGTCTATATTATTAAGGTATGATTCCGGCATCTTTATATCCCTGCAGGTTTCAAATTCATTATTAGCAAATGCTTCCCATTCCAATTACTGAATGAGAATTGGTAATGTTGGAAGCTTGAAGGGGGATTGGGAAAAGCTTCTTTAATTGGTGCATTGATGAGCTGATTCCTCGTTTACTTGTTATAAAAAAAAAAAAAAAAAAAAAAAAAAAAAAAAAAAAAAAAAAAAGAGCCGATTCCTTAAAGTTGAGTTATGTGCCATTCTTTTCTGTTTCTAAGTATGTGTTTTTCTTGTCTGCATCATGTGTACTTGGACTAGACTTTTGCATTGTTCAATAAAATTTTCATTTACCTATAAAAAAAAATTCTGATAGTTTCAATATCTATAAAGAATATATTCGTATAAACAATTATGTCAACTATATTATGTAGTGCTTAAATATGAGGGGTGGTTCCCGTTGGGGTATAAATTTATATGTTTGCCCATTCACTTCCCTTCCCACTCTAGAAAAGGACAAAAATGATCGGTGTCATATTTGCAGCCCTGGTGCAATTCCTTGGTTGCCTCAAGTAATGTTGGCTTCCCTTTCAATAAACATCAGAATAGTTTACCCTATAGTAGCTTAAGATTGGCTAACTGGTGTTAAGTTGCCCTTTGGATAGTCCAATAGGGTGCTAACTTTTCAATTTTGTTCTCAATAAGTTGCTCAATCTTAACTTCTCAATTTTTTCTCTCAATAAGTTGCTCGATCTAAAACAATGCTCAAGACTTTTTGTCCCTAATCTAGAATGTATTTAGGTGTTCTTTTGTATACTTCCTGTATACATGGACTATGCTTATTTCATTTGTATCAATAAAATTTACTTCTTACATATCAAAAAAAAAGTTGCTCGATCAAACTTCAGGAAATTATCCAAATAAAACTAGAAGAAAACATTTTTTTTATAAGTTAGAAGAGAACATGCTGTACAGTGTGTTTGCCTAAGACATTTGTCCATATTAATATAAAAATTAAATTCTTTGCTACTAGGCTGTAATTAGGTATTTCTCTCTTGTATACTACCTGTGAACTTGGGTTTTGCCTAATTATGAGGATCAATAAATTTTTCTTACTTACTTATCAAAAAAAAAATAAATTTTTCTTACTTATCAAAAAAATATATATAAAAATTAAAAAACATTTTTTTGTAAGAAGAGAACATGATATACAATGTGTTTGCTTAAATTATCTCTCTATATTAATTTAAAAATTATTCAATGGCAAAACTTAGTCCATTTGAGTTGTAATTATGTTTGGTAGAGGCTAGGTTGAGACCGGATTAGAAAATACGGAAAAACAGAGATTTCACTAAATGTTTTGTTGAGCGGAATTTGCAACTTTAAATTAGCTAGACACTTCAATTGGCATATCCTAGACACTTGGATTGATCAAACTAAGATCTTCACAATTTTGCTTTAAAACAAATTCCTAGACCTGTCTGTATTTAGCCCTTCCTATATAGGGTTTCTTTATATTTATTTTTCATTGGAATGGACATTTTTTTAAAGTTTTTTTTTTTTTTTGATAAGTAAAATAAATTATATTATCAAAAGAAGGCAAAAGCCTGATACAAAGATTAGAGACCACATCTAGGTATGAACAATGGATATAAGGAACTCATGTAGCCCCAAACCATTGAAATCAACCGCTAAGGTCCATGTACAAAGAGTTCTAAAGAAAAAAACTTTCAATTCCTCCAACGATCTCTCTTTGTCCTCGAACGTCCTGTCATTGCGCTCTCTCCATAGACACCACATGATGCATATAGGGATCATCTTCCATACTGCTTTTATCTGTTGATTTCCTCTCATATTTTTCCAACTGGCCAATACCCCGACCACTGTCTCTGGCATAGCCCAAGCCAAGTCCATTCTACTAAGTACCTCATTCCATAGCCTACTCGCTACCTCACAGTGTATTAAGAGATGGTTCACCGATTCACCTCCCTTTCTACACATGCAACACCAATCTGTGATGATCACCCTGCGCTTCCTCAAATTATCTGTTGTGAGAATCTTACCCAATGCTGCAGTCCACACAAAAAATGCTGCTTTGGGTGGCGCCTTATTTCTCCATATCTTTCGCCATGGGAACTGAATAGGTGTCTCTTGGGAAAGAGACTTATAAAAAAAGCGCACTGAAAAAGTGCCTTTAACTGTAGGTATCCACCATAAACTATCTTGTGAATTATCCGGTTTAGTAGCATACAAAAGGCTATAAAAGGCTTCAATACTGCTCATCTCCCAATCTTGTGCCGCCCTACTTAATATGAAATTCCATTGAATTTGTTCCCCTGATCTTTCCAGTACATCTGCTACTGAGGCATCAATATCTCTTGCAACTCTGAAAAGCGAAGGAAAGATTCCTTTAGTGCCACATGATCAGATTCCTTTAGTGCCACATGATCACACCAAGTATCGTACCAAAACTTAATATGGGTTCCTCCTCCTAAACGGATTCAGGTATAGCAAATGAAGACCTCCCACCCTTTTCTTATATATTGCCACAAACCCACTCCATGCGCTTCTCTCACTTCTTTTGTACACCACCCCCCCTCCCCCCCCCCCCCCATAAGCCCCCATATTTGCTCTCTATAACCGTCTTCCACAAGGATTCAGGTTCCTTGTGATATCTCCACAGCCATTTGCCTAGTAACGCCTGATTGAAAGTTCTCATATTTCTAATGCCCAAGCCCCCATTCGAGATAGGGCTACATACTTTGTCCCACCTAATAAGGTGAAATTTTTGTTCTACCCCCATTCCACCCCACAAGAAATCCCTTTGAAGTTTCTCCAACCGAAGTGCAACATTTGCTGGAATAGGAAACAGTGACAAAATAGGTGGGTAGGTTAGAAAGAGTACTCTTAATTAGTGTAATCTGCCCACCTTTTGACAAATATAACCTCTTCCATCCAGCTAGCCGACGTTCCACTTTCTCAATAACTGGGTCCCATAAAGAAGCCGCTCTCAAGGTCGCCCCCAGTGGAAGTCCCAGATAAGTCATGGGTAAAGATGTAGTCATGCATCCCAATATACTAGCCAACTGTCTAATATGCCGAACACATCCAATAGGCACCATCTCAGATTTTTCCAAATTAACGTTCAATCCGGAAGTTACTTCAAAACAAAGGAGAAGGGCCTTCAAAATTCGAATCTGGTTAGGGACTGCTTCACAAAAGAAAGGAGTATCATCTGCAAACAATAAGTGAGATACATTAACAAGTCCCCTATTCGGAGCTCCAATCTTAAATCCAGTGAGCAACCCATTCGTAACCAAGGCTGATGACATTTGGCTCAGTGCCTCCATCACAATCACAAAGAGTAAAGGGGATAACGGATCTCCTTGTCTTAAGCCTCATGTGCTACAAAAGAAACCAGTTGGACTTCCGTTTATTAAGACAGAAACTTTTACTGTTGATATACACCACCTAATCCATGAACACCATTTCTCTCGGAACCCGCATTTCCCCAAAAGATCAAGAAGGAACTCCCAGTTGACATGATCATACGCCTTCTCCATATCTAGCTTGCATATAATCCCTGCCTCACCAGATTTCAACCGATTGTCTAGGCATTCATTTGCAATAAGAACCGCATCTAGGATTTGTCTATCCTTAACAAATGCATTCTGAGGTTTCGAAATAAGCTTCCCCACTACCTTACTCAGACGATTCGCTAGCACCTTGGAAATTATCTTGTAAACCCTATTTACTAAGCTAATAGGTCGAAACTCCTTAATCTCCTCGGCCCCCACTTTCTTTGGAATTAGTGCGAGAAAAGTAGCATTAAGGCTTTTTTCAAACTTTCCGGCTGAGTAGAACTTCTGGAACACCTTCAATAGGTCATCTTTTATTACAGCCCAGCAAGTTTGAAAGAAACCCATAGAGAAACCGTCAGGGCCCGGCCCGGCTCCTTGTCTTTAACCATTTTCCTCACAACTTCAAAAACCTCCAACTCCTCAAAAGGCCTCTCCAGTCGGTCTACATCAATAAGTTCAATGGAATCAAAGCTAAGCCCTTCCAGTTTCGGCCGCCAAAGCACCTGTTCAGAAAGTAATTGTTCAAAAAAGTCAACTACATGGTGGTTTATCACAGACTCATCCCAACACTCCACTCCTTCTATTTTCAGCATCTCAATGTTGTTGTATCCTCTATGTGAGTTAGCTATTTTGTGGAAGAACTTGTTGCTTCGGTCTCCTTCCTTCAACCATAACGCTCTTGATTTCTGTCGCCATGATGTCTCTTCCAGAACTACTATTCTTTCCAGATCTGCTTCCAACTCCTTTTTTACAGCTATTTCTTCTTGTGTTAAGGGCCGGTTTTCTTGTATTCTTTCC